>NC_090939.1:508987764-509290820 GCF_040938575.1 Ambystoma mexicanum
CATAAAGATGTTATATGCTTGTCAAACTGCTTAATCACACACACAATATTTTCACTAAGGGCAGAAAAACCCCCACCTGAACCCTGAATATAAGCAAGCGACCAGCCCAAACCATCCCCTGGCCAAAAACATTTCATAGCACTTGTTTTTTCATAAGGAATTGCAAAAAATCAAACGATTAACAACCCATTTTTAATATATAACATCTGAGCAACAGTCTCTCACCCTGTTGAGCTACCCTGGTAGCCTTCTACTGTGGTAGCCTTCTGCTGTAGGAACTTTGCCCCTCCTCCAAACTCAACCCCCACACCACTCCTTGTGTTATGCCCCTTTACACGTTTTCCGTTTCCTCCACTGCTGCAAGGAAAACTCAGAGCTGTTCATACAGAAGGGACTCTTTCGGAGGGAGGTTGGACGGGTGTGAGTGGCAGTGATAATGCCGGATTACATACCGGTAATCTTCATTACTTCTAGTCTGTCACGGCTGGTGACTTTGAAAGGGTGGTGGGGCAGAAATGTTGCGGGATGAATTTGTGAGCGAGCGCAGCAAGCCTACCCATTGTTGGTAGCAGGTACAAAATGGAGCTAGTACCCGGGCATCTAATATCAGTGCCTGTCAAAAGCTTAAAACGTATGCACAAGTCAAAAAATGTTGGCTTTGCCAATGCTAGTTTGTAACAGGACTTCATTGAAGGGCATGCAGAGTGCTTATAAATGGAGTGGCTGTAGGCAGGCCTGGTAAGACCACAGCACGTTTACAACTTCAATTAAGTCATTAACTCTCAAAGGACTGCATTGAACAAACACTGGCAGGCACTTTGAATGCAAAGCCAGATGGTAAGGCTTGATTAAAGGGAGCTGAACAAGTTCCCATGATGCCCCCCCCCCCTTTGTGGTTGAATTCCTACTGTGCAATGCATTTTTTGGCTGGGTGTGATTTATGCATGATGGCGGAACTCAGGAGGTCCACTGTCTCCAGAGGACAGTTTTGGTAGTGAAAAATATGCTTTTATTTTAAAGATGCAAATCATAGGCAGCTACAAGATTCTTTTCTCACTGCACGTTTGCACTTTGGTGCCCATTAATGGAAACATTATTTTCTTATTTAAAATAAAGCATTGCTTCAGCACAAATCGGGCACTCAGTCAGCCTACTTGCCAGCCTGCATTTTGTCATGGTTGTGGACACTGGTCGTGCACTCGGCGAGTGCAGCAAGCCAGCCCGACCCACATCAAGGAGTTGCTGGGGGGGTTTGCCCCCACATACATTTGAGAAAAATGGCTTCCAAAATGTGCAAATTACTGCTAAATCCACACAAACATGGCCTAAAAAGCATTAGGCTTTAAATGAAGCATTGACAATGACAACAGTTTGGGCTTTTGTTTACGCAATAAGCTTGGGGAAAGCACTTGCCAGGCACAGCCACAGTGGTATTTAACTACCCATTGTTGGTAGCAGGTGCAAAATGGAGCTAGCACCTGGGCATCTAATATCAGTGCCTGTCAAAAGTTTAAAACGTATGCACAATCCAAAAATGTTGGCTTTGCCAATGCTAGCCTGTAACTGGACTTCATTGAAGGACATGCAGAGTGCTTATAAATGGAGTGGCTGTAAGCAGGCCTGGTAAAACCACAGCACGTTTACAACTTCAATTAAGTCATTAACTCTCAAAGGACTGCATTGAACAAATACTGGCAGGCACTTTGAATGCAAAGCCAGATGGTAAGGCTTGATTAAAGGGAGCTGAAATAGTTCCCATAATGTTTTTTTCCCGTTTGTGGTTGAATTCCTACTGGGCAATGCATTTTTTGGCTGGGTGTGATTTATGCATGATGGCGGAATTCAGGAGGTCCACTGTCTCCAGAGGACATTTTTGGTAGTGAAAAATATGCTTTGATTTTAAAGATGCAAATCATAGGCAGCTACAAGATTCTTTTCTCACCGCACATTTGCACTTTGCTGCCCCATTAATGGAAACATTATTTTCTTGTTTAAAATAAAGCGTTGCTTCAGCACAAATCGGGCACTCAGTCAGCCTCCTTGCCAGCCTGCATTTTGTTATGGTTGTGGACATCGGTCGTGTACTCCGATGTTGTTAAGAGAGCGTGGAACTTTGTTTCTGTTTGATACGTGATTGCTTGATTTTAGCTGCGCACATCCCTTTTTGGGAACGCGCTTGATAAGCAATACGTTTGCTTGTACAGATATAGGCTACTTGGTACTAGCGAGTCCTGCGATCCTGCCTGTGGATGGAAGCTTAGGGTGGCGTGGGATGGCAGAGATGGTGGTGTTCTTGAGAGGCCCTCCTCCTCATTTAATTAAAATCATGTGGCCCAGCATCTGGCCAGTAGTGGTCCTATAAGTAAGTGCAGAATATATTTAACCCCACCCCTGTCTGTATTGTGACTCAGGTTGCATTTTCACACATTTGTGCAGAGACAACATTGAAACCCTAGATAAACTTCTGGAGTTTGAAAGGAAACTGCAGCACCCGCTGCTCAATCGGCTTGTGCCCATTTTTGAAATACTGCTAATAATGATGTGCTTCTGAAATGAAGAATACAGTGGGAGACTGCTCTCCGAGATATTCTCATGGGAGGTACTACTGTGGCACTATCACCAATGGTTGCCAGGAAGAAGGCTATGCTATGCTGTGTTGGAAAGGACAGAGCCCCCCTACTTCCCAGATAATGTGCACACCACCTCATGCACTGGGAATCGAGGCGCATTTTGCAGCTCTATATGTAAAATGAGAACCATGCTACCAGGTCGTGCATTCAGATAACCCCATATCTTCCAGCTTGCTATCCAGATAGTGGATCGGGCCAACCGCTGCACCAAGCATGAACCACAAGTTGTATTACTCAAACGCACACAGAGCCAAACATAGCGCTGCCCAATCCATTCACTGAGCACCTTGCACACACTCGGGTCATTCACACTCAGGTCATTCACTGAGCACCTTGCACACACTCGGGTCCTTCACTGAGCACCTTGCACACACTCGGGTCCTTCACTGAGCACCTTGCACACACTCGGGCCATTCACTGAGCACCTTGCACACACTCGGGTCCTTCACCGAGCACCTTGCACACACTCGGGTCATTCACTGAGCACCTTGCACACACTCGGGCCATTCACTGAGCACCTTGCACACACTCGGGTCATTCAATGAGCACCTTGCACACACTCGGGCCATTCACTGAGCACCTTGCACACACTCGGGCCATTCACTTAGCACCTTGCACACACTCGGGTCATTCACTTAGCACTTTGATAACTACATCACCCCGGAAGCACACACCACTGCCCAATGCATGAATGAACTGGGTACACTCCTGGGGAAAACATCCATTCCAAACGTACAGTGGTTCACGGCCATGCATCCTCATGCCAGGGATATGCTGGTTCAGATGCAGCAAGTGGGCTGCGTGTGCGAACCTGACAAACATCACGTGATATGTAAAGTAGCCCATTTATTAATTGCTCTTGATTGTGCGCATTAACGGCTATAAGCTGATCTGTTGTTTCAATACATTCCGGCTACTGTGGCCCTGCATGTAAAAATAGAATGCAATGGAAAGAGGTACTAAACTAGCTATGCTGTTGTACCAGGGCTAACATGAGAACAAATAACCGCTCCAATTTATGGGCGCCCATCACTACCTTTGTGCTTTTTTTCATTCTGAATACGAACTAACACAAATAACAGTCCACCATGGCCCAGCCGGGACCCGTGGGCCCTCATTCAAGTCTGGCTGGCTGTGAGTCCAAGGAGGACTCGGCCGGGCGAAGCCTACAGTTCCTGTTCGCCGCTCTCCACCTCCCTTCATCGTGATCTTGCCACAAGGAGGGATGGGAGACGGACGGAGAGCGGCAAACTCAACTGCACTGCAGAGTACAGACGGGCAATGGAAGGGAGGGACACATACTGTGGCTGGACAGACACTAATGCGACAGGTTACCATTGACCCGACCCCATTAATGAGTCCTGTAGAAAGTAGACTAGCTAGTACAACTTCACAAATCTGCAAGGCAGCCAAGGCCCGGCACCCGCACACACGTCGCTCTGACTGCTTTGATGCTCCGATTCAGGCTACTAAGCTAGTCACGCCTTGGCTCACAGGGCCTCGGCTCGGCTCGAGGGCAGAAACACTTCACTGAACAACAAGTGCGAAAGTGGCACTTCTGCCCCCACGTGACCTGACCCCATCCACACTCAAACAAAGGAAATTTCATGTTAACTCCTAAATTCTGGCATCTGTTACTATGCAGAGCAGATCCTGCGCCTGCTTACACTGGGCTGTTTGTGCATACATTAAGGCTGGCGGGCCACAGCTGTGGTGCCCCTTGCCAGCCTCCTAACATAATGGGATTAGACATTATTACGATAACTGCACAGAAATCTACAAGCACTGTGCAGTATATAATGCTAAAACTGCGTGAATGGGACGCGCGCCTCTGCCACGCTAGCGTGTTAATTATTGATTTATTTTTTTATAAACTTTTCACATTAATGCCACAGCATTGTACAATCAAAAATACTTAAAGTAAATGCACAATTTTTCTTTTTTTCACAAGGCCACTGCTCCTAGTCCCACTCTTACTCGTCCCAGTACCAAAGTATGAGGTTACCCAACTCCTACAGGAAACCCTCTTATATTTTTAATTTGTCCTTAGCCACGCCCCATCTTCCTTCCACTTACGGGCATAATAGCCACCTTTCCTGAGCCATTACAGTAATTAGCACTGCCCGTAAGGCCCATTCGACATCAGGGAGGTGGTGGGGGCTCAGGGGGGCGGGAAACCTGTAATGGAATGAGGAAGAGTAGGACTAGGAGTAATGAAGATTACCAGTAAGTAATCCGGCTTTACCTCCACGTCCACTCTTCCTTGTCCCAGTACTAAAGGATGAGGCATGTCAATTCCAGAGAGAATGGGTTGAGAGCAAAAACACCACAGACCAGACTGGGATATGCAACCCGACCAACAACAATTAATTGAAGCACATAGTCCAAGACAGTAGCAACAAAAGCAAGTCACAAAAGTGCCACACTCAAGACCCCAGTCCCAAAAGCCCCGGCTTCCCGAAAGTGGAGGTTCAAACGGTAGTGATGTGTTGTGGTCAGACCAGGTAGCGGCGTGACAAATGTCCTGGATATGAACACCACACTCCTCTGCCCGAGAGGAAGCCATCCCCTGCATGGACCTACCCTGCACCCCAGACCGGAGAGGAGCACCCACAGAAGAATAAGCCAATGAAATGGCATCCCACAGCCATCGACAGATCATGGGAATAGATGCTTTCCTCACAGGGCCAGTGCCACCAAAGGTGACAAACGGGCTGAGGAGGAACAAAAGATTTTACTGCATTCCAAATAAATCAGGACAGCCCTCTTGACATCCAGGGAAGACCAGCGGACCTCCTCCTGGGGGGAGGGAAAGGGGGGAAAAAAGGGAGGAAGCACAATCTCCTGGGAGACGTGAAACTGTGGGTGCATTTAAAGGCCCCAAATAAAAGTCCCTTTCACATGAATTGCAGGATTTTAAACACCAAAACCATCCGCCCAGCCGATAAAGGAGGTGCCTTGGTCATTATGATTACGGCTGATTATGATGAGGAATACATGAGACAACTACAGGACAGAACTATATATGCACCTCTGGATCATGACCCCACTATCTCTATCAAACAAAATTTGGAGACACTTTTGGATAAAGCCGTAGAACTAGACTGGATCAATGAACACACTCATAAATATCTCAACAATAACCATCCCAGAATACCTAACTTTTACACATTACCCAAAATTCATAAAGATCTCAACAAACCTCCCGGAAGACCAATAGTCGCAGGTATGGACAGTATCAACCAACCACTTGGAGTCTACATCGACTTCTTTCTACATCGATTTCTTTCTACAACCACTGATACAGAACACCTCCACTTAGATCCTTGATACTACTCATTTTCTGCAGAAGCTCAAGACTACAACTTTCCAACAAGATCATCTGATGTTCACCATTGACGTGAAGAGCTTATACACATCTATACCCCATAATCTTGGCATTGAATCCGTTGAATGGTTACTACTTCAAACATCCAACGTTCGAGCACAAAAAGAATTAATATTGACCCTACTCCAATTTTTCACTGAGAATTCTTACTTTCAGTATCGCAACCAGTTTTTTATTCAGATTTCCCGTACATCGATGGGTGCCACTATGGCACCCTCATATGCAAATAGTTTTATGCACAAGTTCGAAACTGATCATGTACTTAACAAACAAGAATGGAACAGGAATATCCACCTCTGGTTACTATACATTGACAACATTTTCGGAGTCTGGACAGGCACTGAGACATCCTTCAATGTCTTTTTTGATTAGCTGAACAATATAGACAGGTGTATCCAATTCACCAGAGAAATATCACCAAACGTGATCACTTTCCTTGATGTTAAGATAGAGAAGAGAGCAACCGGCTACATCACCATCCTTTTCCGCAAGACTACAGATCGCAACAATATATTACATCGTTTAAGCTTTCACCAACCTAGCTTACTCCAGAACCTACCTTACAGTCAACTGCTGCGTGTCAAAAAGATTGTCAGCGATCCTGACGGTTGTTTGGCACAACAATCCGAGATGAAAGAGACATTTTCGGAACGCAGTTACAAGAAAGAAGAATTGGATTTAACATCCCAAAGAGTCAACACTCTTGATCGGGACACTTTACTGTCTAACACCAAAAAAACCACGAGAGAACTTAAATCTCCTGTATATGTTTCCAAATTCTCTGTGCAGAGCAATAAGATTAAAAATAGCATTAAGAAACATTGGAATATCTTTAAGAACGATGTAAGGGTACAGAATCTGTTTAAAGAATTGCCGGTATTTGCTTACCAGAGAAGTAGGAGCCTACGGGATGAACTAGTGCGCACAAGACCGCCTACAAAAGAACCTATCACGCAGCTAACCGGGACATTTCCTGTCTTCACTGCACTAACTGCAATTTGGTAATTAAAGGAAATACCATATACCATCCACGCACAGGCAAGAAGATATTCCTCAAAACATTTGGCACCTGCGATAGCACTAATATTATATATGGCATCAAATGCGGGAAATATTACGTGGGCCAGTCCACCAGAACAGCAAAAACACGTTGGAACGAACACCGATCCTGTATCCATAATGCTAACCCCAACTCTGCGGTAGCCCGCCACTGGGTTGAAAAGAGCCACAATTTGACACAAATTAGGTTTCTAATACTAGAAGTGCTATCCAGAAACAACCCACACGAAGATTTAGGCCTACGACTCAACAGGAGAGAAACCTTTTGGATTGATAAACTGAGTAGCCTGGCTCCTAATGGTCTCAATGAGGAGATCAACTATCACTGTTATATTTGAAAATTTAATCTGTTCTCTGTTCTGGTCTGTTATGCATTGTCACATGTGAATGTATTCCTTATTCTACTTCCTTGATCCATTATGTATTCTTCTCTATTATTTGACAAGCGAGATTTGTCTCACTGTCTTATAGTTGATTTCGCTATGAACGTTGTTTGGTACATATGTCCCCCATGGTTTTCTTTAGATATGGTCTCTTCAATACTGTACATCGACCCAGGAACCAGTATTAGTGACCCCATCATTAGTACTGTACACACAGCATCCTTCAATTTAGATTCATCTGTAACTTATGAACACCATGGCCACTGATCCCGGACTGCTGGTCTGGGACCCGAGGTGCTACCCACTGGTGGCACCGCCCGTGTCCATGGTGCCACCACATTTTGTCCTTTATTTTTACATCCCTCCATCCGATTTTTAATCAGAATGCTAATCCTTATTGCGCACTTGTGTTATTTCCATGATGAGTTTGTTTGATTTTTATTATTGTTTTTTGTATTTTTCCTACCAGTAGTGTGGATATTGGTTCAGTTGACTTTGACCTTTTCGGTTTATTCAGATCTGCTTATTCCCTAAGGAGTGTTCCACCCCTGCATCGCGTCTTTCACCAGACGCGATGCGGTCTCGAACAAATGTTGTATAGCGTTCCCTTAGCAATGCTTAATCTAAGTATTTCCTTTATTTCTATTTTTCCATATTTAATTTTTGCACCACTCCATAATTATCGATAATTCTCCAGATTTCAGCTTGTTCTTAATTGATTTAGCCGCCGGCAGTGCGCTACTTTTCGAGCGCGATGCGGTCACATGCTATTTATATGCAGCGTTGCCCTAGCAACGTTTTTTCAACACTACAGCCCTTTGCCACGTTCATGCGCCCGCAAGGAGTTGTCTCTCTGACCTCCGTGTTTTTGCAGGTACACTTTTTCCATTGCTCCCATTACCCGACAGTCTCCTTATCCTATCACTGATTCCATATTCTTTATTTTTCTCACATAACGGCACGATCATTCTGCCACGTAGTACACCGGGCGGCCATTTGGTACGCCGTACACTATTCCGGTACGGATATTACTTTGCATCTCTTTATGTATGGGCTGCTCACATCACACAGGTAACAGATGCGATCTTGGTATTTTGTTTTTACCGGCGACACCATATCTAATATTGCCCCTCTCAACTTGGCTTTTCCTTTCTTTCTTCTTTTCTTTTTATGTATGCTACCACTCACCTTTGAAACCATCCATGAACGGTATGTTGCATTTTATTGTATTTGTGTTATTATGTTCGTATATTTTTCTTATTATGTTGATTTGCCACAAAATATATGGATGTAATGTATTCATATTCTACAGTACAGACTAGCCCTGATGGAGAAGGTTCTCCGAAATGCATTGGCATGTTAAGTCTGCTCTGTATGACAGATGTGTCAGCCGCTTCCTCACTAAGAGTTTATTAGTGATGTTCCTTGAATTTTTCATAAAAATCATTGTTGTAAAACAACGAGGACTCTTTTCTTTCAACAACCTGCTCACCTAATTTTGAATAACCACAATTCTTACTAAAGATATATAGCTTTGAAGAACTCTATAATTCCACTACCGAAATCTGGTGCAAAGGAGAGCGGCTGTGTGTCTTGGTTTTTTACCTAGTCTTCTGCTGCACAGGATTTTAAAAACTGAAACAAAAATGGCCAGGCCTTTGTTTTTGTTTATCAAGTAAAATTAAAAAGCCATGTGTAGGGGCCTGCCTGTCATTACTAATGGATAAGCAGCATTTTAATTTACAAAATAAGGAGGGAACAGAAGTCCCTATCACATGGAGATCAGGATATTTACACATTGAAAACAAAAACGGCCTGCACATGTGTCTGCAAATAAAAACGGTTTGTTAAAGTGAAAGAAATATCAATGCTCACAGAAAAAATGTAAGAAAAAACATTAGATGATGTGTGGGTTGACAAAGAGCAATGTACATTGTTTCACCCACAAATCTCCAGTGAAATTTGAAGAGCGCCTTTGTCTTCATGAAAAAATGTCAGCCCAAGGCAGACCCTTTTGCTGGCTGTGGGAAAAAATTCACAAGGAAAATGCCCACTCCCAGCCTGGATGTCACATCTTCCATCTAGTGACCATCCACAATAACAATGTCCTGCTAAAGGCATTGAAATTCATTGTTCTCCAGACCTGCTGGCTCTGAAAGTAAAAGTTACCCTTGGCTGGAGCATGACTAATCTGTGTGAAAATGAGGGTACTACCTTCAAAGAGAAAGCTTCCAACACAAAGTAGAATGAAAAAATAAAATAAAAAATAAACTGTGGGCACAGGCTGACCCAGTGAAAACAAATGGACAGAAGCAGGAGCAGGACCATTTGTCCCACATGAATCATTTAGGCCTTTTTCTCAGCCATCATAAAGTGGATGGGTTTCATCTATGTACCATTTTTTAAATGCAATTTCCAGGCAATTTTGGGGCTATAAAATGTATCTACCTGTGACTCCGGGAACTTGAATGGCCAATTAAACTCAGTTCTTGGCTGATCTGAACATGTTCCAAATGTGAGAGTTGGTGAGCAGGTAGAAAATGAAATTAGGGATATGCTTAATAATTTACATATTCATAACTGTTGTGCTTTTTATGGAAACTGCAGAAAGGTGCCACATGGCACTGCTACATTATATTAATTTGGTGGTCGGCTATCTAATTCCCCATGGTTAGCTGAACCAGAAAATATGTTTACTATGGCAGTTGCTAGTAGAATTATGAAGTTGTGATACATAACTAGTTTTGCCAAATAAGTTGAGAGGAGATAAAATTGCATTGACAAGTGGGAATTGCCATATGTTGCACAAAACCCCTAAGCCAATCCTGACTTGGAGGCTGAGTTTGGGAGGAGAGAGAAGGGTAACTGTCCAATTCTATCGGCAGGGATTATTGCAGGGTACTTCCCCAAGTTTGTGAAATTGGTGGTGTCATTGCTGCTATATAAGGGGGACTTCACTAGGAGAGAGGAACAGAAAAGGAAGAAAATCAGGAGGCCAGAGAGAAGAGACAGACCATCAGGAAGGCTGCTGGAACTTACCATCTGACAGCTGTAAGGAGACACCAGAGGAGATTGCTGAGAGTGCATCTGGGTGGAGCTGTCTATCTCTAGGAAGGCCCAAAAGCTGACTGGGTCCTATGGTGGAGAGCAGGAGGCCATCTTTGAGAGTGTAGTGACCAGACTCCTGCCATATCTTTCCAGAGTCTTCTGAGATGCAGCTGGCTTTCCTGAGCTTTAAATAGAGGCTTGCTATGTAAGTAGAACTGAACCCTGGGAAACCAAACGGTGGGGGAGTCTGCTTGCCTTGAATCCTTTCCCTTTATAGTGGGTGGGGGGTAAAACTGTGTAGATCTTAGTATATTTAAACAAACATATTAATTTAATTAATTCCTCTTTCAGCAGAAAACTACGGGGTGAATTTTGTTAATATTCAAAATTATCAAAGCTCACCTCCAAGTGTGTGCTGAAAACTATAGCCTATACATTAATTGGGTAATCCTTGTTGTCCAGCTGATCCCGACTTCTTTAAGGAAGAGGGATGTCTTTTTTCTTAAATCATCCCAACCTTTTTTTTCCAGCTTCCCCATCAGAGGCCTTTCAGTCATGGGGGGGGTCTGAAATCCAAAATTCTCCAAAGCATTCCAATTTTTCTGTCTGACTTCCCAACCTAGACCAGAATAATTGGGGGGTTATGTCTGAAAAATAAAGCGATAAATCACCCTCTTTTTATTTTAAATAAAAAATTGTGGGCGAAAAAATATAATTGCCATATGTACTTTTACCAATCTTGAAATACTACTGCCACCCTTTTATGCCTGCAGGAAAATCCAAATCGCACATTACATAAGAGCCTTTGTTATTGATCAGTGTAATTATTTTTTTAAGTGAAATTTGCAGAAAGTAAGAATTGTGATTGTGTTCTGTTTAACTACCTTTGGGGTTTATTTATGCTGAGAGAAACTGAGTGTGTTGTGCCACGGAGAAAGTGGTGTTTTGACATTTTCGTGCTAAATTCTATTACTGTTAATTTAAATAAATACCAATATATTTCCCGTTCTCCGGCCTGGTTTTTGGCTCATTGCTAGCTCCGGAGAGAGGAATCCAAGTGGCATGATATGTGTCTGAGATGGGGCTAAAAAAAAGAATCTGTTAAATAGTTTGTTGCATAACCCCTTGAAGGGGGAGGGAGGGAAGGAACCTCCTGTATTGAGGGTGGCTAATCAATAAACCGTTACAGAACTCGGAAGCCACCTTAGGAAAGAAGGAGGGTTACACTTAAGGAACAAGGCATCAGGGGAGGCCACCAGATAGGGCGCCTCGCAGGAGAGGGAGGCAATCTCACCCAGGCTATGTGCAGAAGTGGTAGCCACCAGGAAGACAGCTTTAAGGGTCAGAATCTTAAGATGGACCTCCTCCAATGGCTCAAAATGAGAGAACTGCAGGGCCCACAGAACCAAGTGGAGTTCCCATGGGGGCAACCCAGAAGCAGAGATAGGCCTGGCCAACAAGAAACTCTTGAGAAGCCTCCCCACCAAGGAGTGACCACCGACATCAGGAGCCTCAAAAGAAGCAGATGGCAGCCCACTGAGCGTGCATGGTGGAGACAGTGAGACCAATGTTGAAACTCTCCTGGAGAAACCGCAAAACGGGAGCCCGACAACTAAGGTAGAGGAAGCGCCTGTGGGATGTATTTACCCATGCATCCGAGCCCTACCTCAAAACTGTGCAGTACTGACATGAAAACATCATGATGGCCTGAGCTCCCCAGAAAATGCCCAGGGAAGTGCATGAAGGATAGGCTGCCACTCATTTTTGCCGATGTTATGGGCACAGAAAGACACTGCCTAAAACCACCATTGGACTACCCACACAGTAGTCTGAAACCATTGGGAATGGCAATGCTGATTGCCAAAAGCAAACCCATAACTGTTGGGAATTCATTTTCTTAAATCCCAAAAAGGGGTGCAGTACCAGTACTCACCACTATCCAAAAGCCGGCGTTTTGAAACCACCAGATTTTGTAGAAAACTGAATAAATGAACCCAAAACATGCCAAAGAAAGACTTACTGAAAAGTGGATCCAATGTAAAGTTATATTCTGAAGTGACTTGAAGGTTTATAACAAGACTGGCTGAGCTGGGGATTTCAGCAGTTTAAGTAAATTTGGACTGAAGGACACTAAAAATCTAAATGTTTAAAAGAAATGAGTGACCTATTTCTGAGTGTCACATAGGTTGCAATTGTTTAAATGTCATAGTTTTGAACTTAGAATCAGCATTCTAGCTGCATATGTAAAAAATTGTATTGATTTAAACTGGGGAACAAAAAGTGACATTTTATCTGAAACCTGGCTTAAGGAACTGAATTCTGCCTGGCAACTACCCCCATCAGGAGTGAAACTTGAGTCACAGCTGTGTTCCCAGGCCTATCTGCCTTTTGCTGGCCACACTAAGGATATGCCATCTCTCTGATAATTGAATTAAGGGGAGCCCCCACAGAATACAGGAGCTCTGAACAAAGCCCTGTCCTGACCCAGGCAGATGGTTTATTGCAGATGTCGTAAAAGTAGCTTCCTCCTGAAGCAAAGGGGAGGGGCACTGCCTGTGAGAGCAAGCTGGCTTGGCAGAACTGGAAAGACCAGAAATTCAACCTTGTGCTGGAGGAAAACCACACCCCTTTGGGGCCAGAACATAACTCTAAAAAGATGAATAACTCATAGAGGGGACATGTGAAAATTGTATAAATGACATCATAATTCTTGTGATTTTTCTGCCCACATTTTAAGAGGTTTTTAGAACCGTTGGCATGTTCAGGGGGGTTTTAGCGGAAAAGAGGATATTACTCAAAATGTGTGCATGTGAAAAATCTGACACTTCATCAACTAATGTCCATACTCCTTGCGCACATGTGTGTAAATTTGGGGTAATGTCCGGTATTGCAAACCAGTTAAAAAGTGCAAAATATTGCCATTTCTGAATGCAAGCTCCCAGGAAGAGCAGAGTTTGAACAGGAGATACCTCCTGTGATATGTGAGGGGTGCATATGATTTTAAAACAATATGTACCTCTGCAAATATGTATTTGGTTCAAATCTAGATTTGTGTGCAAGTTGACAGGAGGAGTGGACTTTCTGCAGGCTGTAAAATGACATCACTCTGACACAACTTAGCTCCCCCAATCAGGGGAGAAATGAAAGCTTGGCCAATGATAAGTGGAGAGGGGCTGGCTAGTGATGCTGCTCACACACACCCATTTTAAAAACACATAAAAGCAGAGAGACAGGACAGATAGGGACCTTCAAATCCATTTGCTGCGGGACGCTCTGCTGTAAAATCCATACTTTACCTCCATCAATCTTTAGAGAAAGCTGTGCAGAAGGATCCAGACTTTAAATCCCTCAATCTTCAGAATCCAGAGAGAGAGCTGATCCAGACCACTGTTAGCAGAACCAGAGAGAGCAGACCCAGATCACTGTGAAGTGCAGAGACCAGAGTCCAGTTTAAAACCTGACCAGATCCATGGCGAGGCCCATTTCATTCAAGAATATAGTGTGAGTACCTAGCAAGACTGTGCAGAACCAATCTCTTAGTTAAGATAATATAATTCAAGCTATTTTAATCTAAGTAGAACTGCCTCCTGTTACCTATCATTTGTAAAGCTGTCACTTGTCATTTTCTAGTTGCAAGCTGCACTTGTCTTTTTGAACTTTAAAATTTCAAATCTGAAAAACGACCTTTATTTAATCGCTCATATCTCCGTGACCGCTTAGAATCGTGGCTTTTCTAGGAACCTAGAACCGCATTCCTACCCCCTATAGTTTTGCCGCAATCGTAAAAAACGCACTCGCGAATTTACCGCGATTTGCAAATTTCTTCACGTGTAAAAATCTGCTGCTGCTTGCCTTCCATTTGCCAGAAATTCGTTTAACCTGCTAGTTACACCCTAGATCCTTGCTAAAGTGATCCTGAACTTATTCAAAGCATATACCACTCACCCTAAACCTCCTAGAGGGAATTAAAAGCATTTTAGTATATTTTTCACTCAATTGCCAGCACATATAAAAGCATTTTTGGGCCTGTGTTTTAAACTTCTGTAGTCTAAGCCTGCTGGGGTGAACTGAATCACATTTGATTGCATTTCTGAGAACTGTGTGCTTCCTTCCATTTCCTTGCATTGCATAAAGGGGGTGGGTGAATTGTCCAAGAAAGTGATTACATTGTCTTTTGCTGAAATCCTATCAAGTTATTTTCTGTACTGCATTTCATTCCACATTGCATCCATTTGAAACCATAAAAGTATTGTTGCTATCTTATCCATCCTATAACCACTCATCATTGATTATAAAGAAGTGTGCTAGTGCCAGATTCTCCGTTGTTAATCTTTATCATATCAGATTAAGTGTGCTATTCAATTATTAATTTATTATAAAGTGTGATTATATATATCTATTGTTTAAGTTATCAAATAAACCTTTAAACTTGCAAAACAGAACTACTTCTTGGCTCAGTGGGGTCAGGGGGATTCCAAGGGAGGGGTGTTATATAGGGGTAGTCATCCAGAACGCATGAACTGGACATAAAGATATATCAATAAGGGTTTTCATTCAGTATTCTAGACTAGGCGTTGACTTGGCTGTAGTGCTGAATTGAATCCTCTTACAAATTGGGGGCTCGTGCCGGACGTTTGGGTTAGATCTACCATTTGTGCAGATTAATACAGCGTGCCAGCTGACCAGATACACATATCCGGTCGGATCACCACGCTGTGTTACGCTGTAAAGCACTCCTCAAAGGAACGCTCTTAGGAAAAGGTCTGTTTTGCAAAAATAAAATACAAACTTCTGTAAGTCAGGACAGAGACCAATCTCTAGAATGACGACCTTAGTAGACATGAAAATAGCCAGAGAGCACCTCTTACATAAACTATTTGTGAGAGGTGAATGGACTGAACAGGGCCAGGATGCCTGGTTGCAGGCCATCACGCGACAGGTCACTGAAACAGGGTCAGACCTATGGAGAGATCAGGGTCCATTACATGTGGCCCTGAGTGAACTATATATGGCTCCTAAAGCCAAAGATGAACACAATAAAATTGCCAGGGTAGCGGCATATTTATATTTACATATGGGAGCCATGCAGGACAAATGTGCTGAAGGCCAAGATCTGGCGAGTAGGCAACTGCTGGCATTACAGAAGGCCCAATCTGAGCTGGACTCTTCTGAGCAGAGGCTGCTCAGGAGCCAGGAGTCAGAAAATGATAGTAGGCAATATATCATTAAAATAAAAGAGGATATGGGCATCCTACAACAGGAAAAGACAGACCAGGATACCAGATTTCTGGCCCTGCAGAAGGAGCACCAAGACAGTTTGGACTCCTTACTGCAGAACCAGAAAAAGTTGGAGCAACAGATCAATTTCAACAGGGCATGCGCGGAGCAGGTAGTCACCCTGCAAAGCCAGCTAGATAGAGAGAAAGAGGAGAGCAATAAACTGATTCTGAAAGACCTGGATACCCAGGCAGAGTTTGATGAGGAGCGCCAAAAAGCTGGTGCCTTTCAACGACAGAGGGACCACCTGGCAGCACAGATGCAGGCTCTCAGTCAGGAAAGAGACACTTTAGGCCAGGAAGTCTGCCACTTAAAAAAGGAAATTGAAGAAAATCACCTGGCCCTCCAGGGGCTGGGTGACCTCCAAAAAGAAAACCAGAACTTGGTAGAGCACACCAGAAGGGTGGAAGATGCTCTGGCAAGAAAGGAGCAGGTCAGTAGGGATGGGACTCAGGAGGTAAACCTCCTGCAGCAAAGACTGGCCCAGTTCTCCAGGACCAACCAGGAAGCACAGAGGGAAAATGAGGCCCTCTGTCAACACAATGATAGGCTCCAACAACAGGTAGCGATGCAGGAGAGACTGATAGAGTCTAGTAAGGCCTTGACTGAGGAACTGAAAGCACAAATGCAGGCTCTTGCATTGCAACAGGGAGCAGGGGCGGATAGAGATGAGGTCCGCTGGGAAAGAGAGACTCCTGACCATAACCTCAGGAGCCCTAACACCATGGGCCTTCATCTCTCCCAGTCCCTGGACTCTACCACCCCCATGTTCCCTGGCGCACATGAGCACAGGGCCACAGGGATGGCAGATTACTATCCAGCTAAAAGTATGGGGCTCATAGGCCAGTACCACTCAGGAATGGAAGGGTGGGCATCCGGGTATGGGCACCCAAGTACAGTACAGTTCAGTGGGGAACCCCAGGAGAGTAGGCCCCTTAAGGGCATCCTGAAAACCTCTGCCCAGTTAGGTCAGTGGGGGGGGTACCCAGCAAATCCTGGCAGCAAGGAGGGATCTGAAGACTCCTCTGAGCGGTACAGGACACAGGAGACCAGGTCCCCACATTCTGCCAGCCATTCCCAGGCTCGCAGAATCCGGGAAAACCTGGAAGAACAGACAGGAACCTCTGGGAGCAGTGCCTCTGAGTCAGAGGATGAATGGACAAGGGTTACCCGAACCAAAAAGGCCAATAAGGCAAAAAGGGCCTTGCTTAAGGACCCCTTAAAGCAGATTAAGGCGATCAGGAGCGTCATCACGCCTTACCATAAGAACGCTAAGTATTCTGTTTGGAAGCACTTAGAGTTGTTTGAGCAAATGATGGAGACTTTCCATTTGAAGGACAGCCAAAGCTGTATTCAATATGTAAAGTGGAACCTCTCCCCGGAATACTCCAGTTTCTTTGCGGGGCTGGAGGACCAAAATCATTTAAGATGGTCCACCTATAAGGCGGCCATCTTGAAACATTTTTCCATTCATAGAAATCCTCAAGAGGCTCGCAAGGCAGCCTACAATTTGCAATGTGGGGAGGATCAGGCCCCACAAGAATTTGTGCAAGAACTGAAACGTGCTTTTGCGCAGACCACCAGAAGGGTGCGCACAGACAGTAGAGAATTCATTAATACATTTTTTCATGCCTTGCCCAAATACATAATGACCCAGCTCGTGAGGGATTTTCACGAGAAAAGATCTTTAGACTGGGTCCTTGAACAGGCTACCCGGATCTATGAGGTGCAGAAACCGGTAGATAGCAAAAGTAATGCCCAGAAAAACCCCAAAGCCAACAGCACCCCTGCTGCTGCCAAGGTGGCAGAAGTAAAGGTCACCCCGTTTTGGATTTGGAGATGGGGGGGCCTAAAAACCTACCTGCACCTAATAATGCTAGGCCCAGAAGGTCCTCGGGCCTGTCACAGACAGGGAGCCAGGGAGGCAGCCCCACAAATGGGGTCCCTCGCTCTCCTGATTATGTAAGCCCCCGTTACAAGGGAAACAGACCCATCCTGGGTTATGTGTGGACTCCTCCAGCCCAAGGGGGGAGATCCAGCCAAGAACCTAACCCAGGGAACTTTCCTCCTAACTTCCCACCGGAGGGCAGAAATTCTCCGAATCCTGGGCAGAACTTTTTCCCCAGGTATCCACCCAATTTCCAGCCCCAAAATCCTCCACCCTTCTTTCCCCAATTCCCTGAGCCCAGACAACCTAATCCGGGAGAGGGGAGGCCAAGGGTGGAGGGGTACCCAAATCTTCCCAACCCGGGGTATTACCAGAGGAGGGACAGCTACCCTTCCCGGGATCAGCCCAGGGGAGAAAACAGGGCCCCGTATCAGCCTGAGCGGGTTTCCCAGTTAGAGCGCCAGGTTCAAAACATGGCGCGGGATCTGGGTCACATACTGAGGGCTCAGCAGAACCCTCAGATCGGCATGCCGGTGCAGAACGCACCCAACTCTGGACCTGGTGCCCCAGAACAATGACAGGGGCAGCACCCCGATAACTCACCGGTTCCCAGGGAGGAGGCACAAAGGGAAGGGGGGTGTAAAGCCTTGGAGGAAGCTTCCTTCCTCACTTGTAAACAGCCCCTGGAAACCCAGGAACCGGAAACAAAATCTCTTGCCCCTGAAAGTCTGCCTCCTAAGGAGCAGAGGGGGGTAGGAGAAACAAAAGACCCAAACAGACTCAGTTTGAGGAGGAGGTACAGATCTTCCAATTTGAGGGAGAGGGATCCTCAGAGGATCCTGGGAAAAGGATCTTCTCCTTCAGAGAGGGGGGAACTCCTCCCAAAGAAAAATGGGTCCCTAGGGATGCAAATACAGACTGGGGAGATGTGGAGACTGAGCTACCGCCGCCCACCATCTTATCCCAGAACCAACAGCAAGAAAATCCCCTGGTTCAAACCCATTCCGGTGACTGCCTCGAAAAAGGGGGGGCGGCCCGGAACCGGAGCCAGGGGAACCCACAATGGCTCTGATCTCCAGTTGCCAACTTTTTCTTTCAGATTCCCAAGGCTCTCCACAGAATTCCGCCCAAATCTCTTCGCTTGCAATGTCCAAAACCAGAAAGTTAGCCCACCAGTTGTCCAAAAATGTGCATTATCTGTGCCCCCTTGAGGAGAAGGAGGGAAGATACTATGCCCCGGTACAAGTACAGGGGCAGGGTACAATTCTGGCACTGGTGGACACTGGATCTCAAGCTACCCTTCTGTCCAGAAGGGCCTTTGACGAACTGAATGCAGGAAGGGGAGGGAATTACCAAATTCCTCTCACCTCACTTCCTGGACAACTCCAGAACTTTGACGGGAAGGAAATTCCCGTTGAGGGGACTGCAGACTTGGACATTAAAATTGGGCGACACAAGTTGAAACACCCGGTCATAGTAGTGACCCCAGAGGGCACCCCTTGTTTACTAGGGAATGACCTCCTGAGAAGGTTATCACCCCTAATAGATTGCGTAAACAAGGTCCTCTGGACCCAGACTAGCCGACCAATAAAATTAAAACAGAGTGTCAACCATGTTAGTTTAAATGGCACATGCCACATGGTTGAACAAAAATCTGACCAAGTAGAATTTCACTTCCAGAATAGCCAAATTCCAGACGTGACAGTAATAGCAGTAGGACAACAGACTGGTGATGGGGGGTCCTCTCTATTTCTGAAAATCAACCTTCCTTCCAGTTTAAGGTGGTATTCCACACTGGAAGGAAACACCCTGAAATTCTTTACTAATCCACAATCAGAAACTCCCACTCCTATAGTCCAGAAAGATGTGAAATCAGCTCAGAGCCTGGCTGATATTCAGCAAATTGGAGAGCAGTTGTTCATCCCTGTTCAGTTAAATGAGGGGAAGGACTCTGTTCTCGCTCGAGTGTGTGTGAACAACGGTAAGAGCTTCATCAGCGAAGCCATGTTCCGCCAACTCCCAAAAGATCCAGCCATTCCCACATTCAAACTGATAGACAAATGGGAAATGGACCTGGAAGCACCCAATTCCAAACATCTCCTGCCAAGCAGGTGTATGCTCAAAATCTCCATTGGCAACAAGAGCATAGTCCACAATTGTTGGGTCGTGCGAGACGTCCCTGCCGCCTTTTACTTAGGCAGTGACATTCTCAATCGCTTTGCCATTAGTTTGGACCTAATAAACTTCAAAGCTTGGTCCCGATTAGCGGATAATCCCATGGGCTTTGATGATCCAGAAAAAGCATTTAGGTCAGCTCAATTGCTACCTTATGCAGTTGAAATTCAGGTTAAAGAGGAAGTCACCATCCCAGAAAGGACCCGACAATTCTCCCTGGAAGTGAAAGTTAAAAGGGGACAAGAGTTGAAAAACCCTGATGCTTACATACATCTAAATGCTTCTCTCCAACAGCAAGGGTTGGGGGTAAACCCAACTCCATTAGTCAACATAGAACATGACACCATTCCAATAGAGGTGGATAACAGCGACTTAAAGAGTATTACTCTAGCCGCAGGCACCATTATTGGAATGGCGGTTGATGACCGACATTTTTCCATAGATTTAGGTAATGAACTGTTAGGGCCAATCCCCAAGGACTGCTTTGACAGTGACAGTGATGACAATACAACACCAGACAGGATTTTTACCCGGCATGGGGGGAACTTCCTGGTGTACACTTCTTGCCCTTATGGTAAGGAAGATGTGACTTGTGACTTCAGGAGGGATGAGGTGATTTTCCAGGTCCATGAGGGCTGCCTTTCCCACCTGAAGCCTCCGGTCCAAATCAGCACTCTGACCAGGGACTTCTCCACCCAGCTGGAGGAGGCCGCTGAAATAGCCAAACCAGAAGTCTTTCCAGGCTTCAGGCAGATGGTGGAAGAGAGAGTCAACCTAGCTGATGCCTGTGTGACTCTGGAACAAAAGCAAAAGTTGAAACAAGTTTTCTTGGATTTCCAAGATCTCTTTGCGGTAGACTCATATGACTGTGGCCGCACCGACATCCACACAACAACAATCCCCACGGACCCTGGCATGACTCCAGTGTTTGTGAAGCAATATCGTTTGCCTCTCGCATCCATGGAGTCCCTTACTGAAATAATTAAGAACCTTGAGCCCAGGGGAATAATCCGTCCAGTCCACAGCACCTTCAATAATCCGGTGCTGGCAATATTGAAGCCAAATGGCCAGTGGAGACTCTGTGCCGACCTCAGGGAGCTCAACAAACGGGTCCATACTTCCCGATGGCCTCTGCCCTACATTGACCAAGGGCTGGCCCAGATCCAGGGGTCACAGGTATTCACTGCAATAGACCTGACCAATGGATACTGGACTGTGCCTGTCAGTAGGGAGGACCAATACAAGCTGGCTTTTACCTTTGGGGGCCAGCAGTACACATGGACCCGGACTCCCTTCGGATACCTTAACTCCGGTAATGAGTTTAACATTTTCCTACATAAGGCCATGCCGACCTGGGTGCGAGGGGTAACCTGGCTTATGTAGATGATGTCCTCATCAAAAGTTCATCTGTGGAGGAACACATAGCGGAGATTCGTTATGTTCTGACCCAGTTGAGGGCCGCCGGAGCAAAACTTTCCTTTCAGAAAGCACAGTGGTGTCGAACCCGTGTTAATTTCTTGGGGCATGAGATTACTCCTCAGGGTCTCTGTCCCCAGGAAAAGAAAGTGGAAGCACTTCAGAAACTGAAAGACCCCACAACTCTGCGGGAACTAAGGAGCCTCCTTGGACTGACTAATTACAGCAGAAAGTTCATTGAGGGCTACGCAGAGATCACCAGACCCCTGATTCATCTCCTGTAGGGGGGGGTCAAGTGGGAATGGGGTCCAGAACAAGCCGAGGCAGTAAAACAACTCAAAAGAAGCCTCTCACAAGCGCCTTGCCTAGATTACCCTGTCAGAAACAAGGAGTTCTTCCTGGAGACGGGGTTCTCTAATACGTGCTTGACGGCAGTATTATACCAAAAGCATGACAAGGTCAATAAAGTAATCTCCTATGCGAGCAAAACTTTATCCTCTGTGGAGGAAAAATTCAACGATTGTGAGAAAGCACTCTTGGCAACGGTGTGGGCATTGAAGAATTACCGCCCGTTTATCCAGGGGGAACACATCATAGTGGAGACTCCACACCAGCCTCTGCAATATCTCCAAAGTGACAGAATCCGGGCCGGAAATGTGAGTAATTCCCGAATTACTTCCTGGATTCTGTCAATGCAAGGCTTTCCTGTGGAGGTCAGATATGGCCAAAACAAGAAGAGTCCCCTCGCGCAAGGTCTGGCTGACTTGCATGATTGTGCCAGAGAAAACTGTCTCGAGGACGAAAGTCTAGAAATCAAGGACAACACGGAGGCATACCTTAATTCCCCACACAAAGTCTTTGAAGAGGACAAGTGTGAGGGAATGCCCACTGTCTATGTGGATGGATGCTCTTACCATGTTGACAACGACGGGGAGAAAGAACTGGTGGCCGGTGTAGGGAATGCATGGGTGAATGAGTTCCCAGAACCCTCCGCTGGATACAAAATTGGTCCCCGAAGTAGTCAGGTGGCAGAATTGATGGCTGTGCATCAGGCCATCCTCACTGCTGTCCAGCATCAACTCCACGAACTGGTCATAATCACAGATTCGGATTATGTACGGAACGGGTTCGTGGAGCACCTGGTTAATTGGAAAACCAGAGGCATGTTATGTGCTAACAACAAACCCTTGAAACATGGGAAGTTGATCCAAAACATTGATGATCTGGTCACCTCGAATGAGATGACCATCTATTGGAAAAAGATCAAGGGTCATTCCAAAGTAGAGGGACCAGACAAAACTGGAAATGACTTAGCTGATCAGCTGGCCAAAACCGGGGCCATCCAAGGGGATCTAATTGAGATTGAGTCCCTGTTGGGGGAAATCCAGGTCACTGCTATCACTAGGTCCCAGACAAATGCTCACAACGACCTTTCAATTGCACAATGGAGTAAGGAGACCCCTGATGCTGATTTGATTACCGCTCAGAAGGGGGATCCAATAATTGGTAAATTTTACCAGCACCTTGAGGACCCTGAGAACTTTCCCCTGACGGATACCGATTACATTGGGAAAGAGGACCTAAGAGTGTTGATGAAATGTCCAAAAATGTTCCGGATCCAAGACGGTTTGTTGGTAAGGAAATCCAAAGCTGGCCACGATCAGTGGGTGGTTCCTACCTCATTCCGAAGCCTGATGTTAAGTCACGCCCATGATGCGGCCACCGCCGGTCATAGGGGGTTTCACACCACATTGGAAATCTTAAGAGAGGTTGCATACTGGCCACACATGGGGCAGGACCTCGACCAATACTTGAAGGGGTGTCTTGTGTGTGCACAATTTCAGCCATCATCCCTCACGCATCGTGCGCCTCTCCAAAAGAGGGGGATGACACTGCCATGGTCAGATTTACAAATCGACTTTGTAGGCCCTGTGATTCGCTCTGCTAGGGGGAATAAGTACATGTTGACTGTGACATGCTTGTTTACCAAGTGGGTGGAATGTCTCCCAGCCCCACATTGCAAGGCAGAAACGGCAGCTGCCTTGATGAGTAACCACATCTTTTCCCGTTTTGGTCTACCTCAAAGGATTGAGTCAGACAGAGGTAGCCACTTCACCAGTGAAGTAATGACAAAGATGTGGGAGATACTGGGGGTCAAGAGAAAGCTACACATTGCTTACCGGCCAGCTTCTTCTGGGGCAGTAGAGAGATATAACCGGACAATTGTGAGCATATTAAAGAAGTTTGTGGCAGATTCTGGGCCAAGTTGGGATATCCGATTACCTCTGGTCCTAATGGCCATCAGATCTACCCCTTCATCTGCAACCAAAATGTCACCATTTGAGTTGATGACTGGGCGCAAGATGGTGCTTCCGCAGCATTTGCTCTACAGGACCCAAGGGCAGACACTGATAAATGCCTCCACAACTCATGAGTATGTGGAGAATTTAAGGAAAAACCTTCAACATGCTTTTGCTTATGCTCAGCGGAATCTAGAAAGATCGGCTGATAGCATGAAGACCCATTATGACCTGAAAACTTCCAGGAAGGAATATCAGGTGGGGGACCGGGTCTATCTATACAACTTCCAAAGAAACCAGGCAAAACAGCGGAAATTCTTGCCTACATGGAAGGGACCCTTTGAGATCATCGACAAGATCTCCCCTGTGGCCTACAAAATCCACATCCCCAAAGGTCCTTTGGCAGCGGGGGAAGACAAGTGGGTCCACATAAACCAGTTGAAATGTTGCCATCCCAGGCACACTCTGCAACAACTGGAGGAATCCTCTGGAATCCTAGCGGGTACTGTCTCAGACTAATTCAGTCCAACCATAAAACATACCACATCTAGTCTCTAAAATATTGTGATTTGCATGAAACTGTCGCTTAGTTATACTGTTGTTTTTTCAAAATAAGAATGTAATGTTTCGTTATGATGAAATGCATATGCTGCCCCACTATCTCAACAGTGGTGGAAAAACGTCTATGAGTAGGTATTGCCGCTCTTCCTTTGTCGTCCTAGGAGAAAGAAAACCGGGAGACGGGCCAAGGATAACGATCCAGAGACTGGGAGCAGAGACGCAACGGGCCCGGGGTACCGCCCAATATTCCCATCAGGACCGGCGAGGAGAACCGATCGATCCGACCGGATGGAGAAAAAGATGCTGAACTGTGCCATCTATTGGAAGAAGATGAGGAAACATCCCAGATCTTGCGGGTCCCACCAGTGAAGGATCAGATGGCCACCGCAAGAAGGGGGGCTTGTGGGATGTATTTACCCATGCATCCGAGCCCTACCTCAAAACTGTGCAGTACTGACATGAAAACATCATGATGGCCAGAGCTCCCCAGAAAATGCCCAGGGAAGTGCATGAAGAATAGGCTGCCACTAATTTTTGCCGATGTTATGGGCACAGAAGGACACTGCCTAAAACCACCATTGGACTACCCACACAGTAGTCTGAAACCATTGGGAATGGCAATGCTGATTGCCAAAAGCAAACCCATAACTGTTGGGAATTCATTTTCTTAAATCCCAAAAAGGGGTGCAGTACCAGTACTCACCACTATCCAAAAGCCGGCGTTTTAAAACCACCAGATTTTGTAGAAAACTGAATAAATGAACCCAAAACATGCCAAAGAAAGACTTACTGAAAGGTGGATCCAATGTAAAGTTATATTCTGAAGTGACTTGAAGGTTTATAACAAGACTGGCTGAGCTGGGGATTTCAGCAGTTTAAGTACATTTGGACTGAAGGACACTAAAAATCTAAATGTTTAAAAGAAATGAGTGACCTATTTCTGAGTGTCACATAGGTTGCAATTGTTTAAATGCCATAGTTTTGAACTTAGAATCAGCATTCTAGCTGCATATGTAAAAAATTGTATTGACTTAAACTGGGGAACAAAAAGTGACATTTTATCTGAAACCTGGCTTAAGGAACTGAATTCTGCCTGGCAACTACCCCCATCAGGAGTGAAACTTGAGTCACAGCTGTGTTCCCAGGCCTATCTGCCTTTTGCTGGCCACACTAAGGATATGCCATCTCTCTGATAATTGAATTAAGGGGAGCCCCCACAGAATACAGGAGCTCTGAACAAAGCCCTGTCCTGACCCAGGCAGATGGTTTATTGCAGATGTCGTAAAAGTAGCTTCCTCCTGAAGCAAAGGGGAGGGGCACTGCCTGTGAGAGCAAGCTGGCTTGGCAGAACTGGAAAGACCAGAAATTCAACCTTGTGCTGGAGGAAAACCACACCCCTTTGGGGCCAGAACATAACTCTAAAAAGATGAATAACTCATAGAGCGGACATGTGAAAATTGTATAAATGACATCATAATTCTTGTGATTTTTCTGCCCACATTTTAAGAGGTTTT
The DNA here is from genome assembly GCF_040938575.1 of Ambystoma mexicanum. NCBI lineage: Eukaryota > Metazoa > Chordata > Amphibia > Caudata > Ambystomatidae > Ambystoma > Ambystoma mexicanum. The sequence continues at coordinate 509,013,404 of NC_090939.1, forward strand.
TAGAACCGGTGGCAGGTTCAGGGGGGTTTTAGCGGAAAAGAGGATATTACTCAAAATGTGTGCATGTGAAAAATCTGACACTTCATCAACTAATGTCCATACTCCTTGCGCACATGTGTGTAAATTTGGGGTAATGTCCGGTATTGCAAACCAGTTAAAAAGTGCAAAATATTGCCATTTCTGAATGCAAGCTCCCAGGAAGAGCAGAGTTTGAACAGGAGATACCTCCTGTGATATGTGAGGGGTGCATATGATTTTAAAACAATATGTAGCTCTGAAAATATGTATTTGGTTCAAATCTAGATTTGTGTGCAAGTTGACAGGAGGAGTGGACTTTCTGCAGGCTGTAAAATGACATCACTCTGACACAACTTAGCTCCCCCAATCAGGGGAGAAATGAAAGCTTGGCCAATGATAAGTGGAGAGGGGCTGGCTAGTGATGCTGCTCACACACACCCATTTTAAAAACACATAAAAGCAGAGAGACAGGACAGATAGGGACCTTCAAATCCATTTGCTGCGGGACGCTCTGCTGGAAAATCCATACTTTACCTCCATCAATCTTTAGAGAAAGATGTGCAGAAAGATCCAGACTTTAAATCCCTCAATCTTCAGAATCCAGAGAGAGAGCTGATCCAGACCACTGTTAGCAGAACCAGAGAGAGCAGACCCAGATCACTGTGAAGTGCAGAGACCAGAGTCCAGTTTAAAACCTGACCAGATCCATGGCGAGGCCCATTTCATTCAAGAATATAGTGTGAGTACCTAGCAAGACTGTGCAGAACCAATCTCTTAGTTAAGATAATATAATTCAAGCTATTTTAATCTAAGTAGAACTGCCTCCTGTTACCTATCATTTGTAAAGCTGTCACTTGTCATTTTCTAGTTGCAAGCTGCACTTGTCTTTTTGAACTTTAAAATTTCAAATCTGAAAAACGACCTTTATTTAATCGCTCATATCTCCGTGACTGTTTGTCCTAGAGACTTGCAGTTACTTTCCTCAGAAAGCTTAGAATTGTGGCTTTTTCGAGGAACCTAGAACCGCATACCCCCTATAGTTTTGCCGCAATCGTAAAAAACGCACTCGCGAATTTACCGCGATTTGCAAATTTCTTCACGTGTAAAAATCTGCTGCTGCTTGCCTTCCATTTGCCAGAAATTCGTTTAACCTGCTAGTTACACCCTAGATCCTTGCTAAAGTGATCCTGAACTTTTCAAAGCATATACCACTCACCCTAAACCTCCTAGAGGGAATTAAAAGCATTTTAGTATATTTTTCACTCAATTGCCAGCACATATAAAAGCATTTTTGGGCCTGTGTTTTAAACTTCTGTAGTCTAAGCCTGCTGGGGTGAACTGAATCACATTTGATTGCATTTCTGAGAACTGTGTGCTTCCTTCCATTTCCTTGCATTGCATAAAGGGGGTGGGTGAATTGTCCAAGAAAGTGATTACATTGTCTTTTGCTGAAATCCTATCAAGTTATTTTCTGTACTGCATTTCATTCCACATTGCATCCATTTGAAACCATAAAAGTATTGTTGCTATCTTATCCATCCTATAACCACTCATCATTGATTATAAAGAAGTGTGCTAGTGCCAGATTCTCCGTTGTTAATCTTTATCATATCAGATTAAGTGTGCTATTCAATTATTAATTTATTATAAAGTGTGATTATATATATCTATTGTTTAAGTTATCAAATAAACCTTTAAACTTGCAAAACAGAACTACTTCTTGGCTCAGTGGGGTCAGGGGGATTCCAAGGGAGGGGTGTTATATAGGGGTAGTCATCCAGAACGCATGAACTGGACATAAAGATATATCAATAAGGGTTTTCATTCAGTATTCTAGACTAGGCGTTGACTTGGCTGTAGTGCTGAATTGAATCCTCTTACACGCCCTGAGCCAGGCACCAGGACATGAAGTGCCCCCAGAGACACTTGAGGCCTCCAATGTGGAAGGCTGCTGGTCCGGTTGAATGGATGACATCACGAAAAGTAAAAATAGAAGAGGGGTTCCTGAGAGAGGTGCATCACCTCATACCTTTGTACTGGGACGAGGAAGAGTGAACGTGGTGGTAATAGCCAACATGAAGAAAGTACTGGATAGGACTTTGAAAACAATTCCAATGCACATATTTTTCAATCTAGCCTTAGCAGTAAAACCCTCAAAGTAGCACAACTGTTTTTTTTTCTTCTTTAATATATGGTGGGTACACTGTTCACTTGAAGCTTAACTGCACATTAGCAAGGCAGGCAGACAACAGGAGCCCATCAGGGAAGTGACATGAAGTTGGTAGATTTGGACTACAACTACCAGTTCCTATCTTGCCTGAAAACTGGGACCCAGAGCGTCTGTCTGTTATTGTAGGTTCTTTTGTTTCATCCGGTGTGGAATTGGGGCCGACCAGGCCTCTTAAAGACGTGCTGATTGCTACAATCATTCTGATTCAATCAACATCTGCGAGTCGCCAATGGATACAACAAATTCGGGAACTCTCCCAAAACACATCGGTGTTAGCTGTGTGTGTGTGTGTTTTTTTTTAATGAACAAGTGACCCCTATCCCCACCCCCCCATATCATGCTTCTCTCGCTGTGAGCTCTGATGTGGCACTTGAGTGAGACAGCTTTTTCCAGGCACTCTACCATAGCATTCACCCCGACAGATCCAACAAAGCACACCAAATGCATATCAGACCCATGCAAACACAGCACAATAACACTTCCTTCATTTTATAAAGAAGAAAACACAAACACCAATATCCAGACACCTTCTATGAGCTATAATATATAGCAGCGTTGGGCTTGTTTACACACTTACTGTATGGCAACGTCTTGCTAGGTGTTAAGAAAGACCAAGTCTACTATGATAGGTAACTTACTGAAAGCCTAAAGCCTGGCTGCCTGTGTTTGCGCTTCCAGTGAGCGCCCTTGGCCCTTGGTTTGATATGTTTTACTCCTATTTGTTTCTTGCTTTGGCTGTAGTTTTACCAATGCTTTTTAAACTGCTAGTTTGGCGGCTAGCAATCCTGCTGTTGCGCTTGTTTTTTGCCTTTCTTTCTTCACTAGTTGCCTGGTTACGGTAAGTGTGCTTAGAAAGCCTGAGCCACGTACTATTTATTCACTCTAAAACCTTTCCTCGTGACCATTTTTCTTCTTGCTGCCTTTCTCGAAAGGGCTGTTTGTTGCAGCGTTTCTAATGGCCTCATAGTAACAAAACAAAAAAGCGCTATTAAAGTACTTATAAATTATCAAAACATAGAGATGCTGTTAGTTACCAAGAGCCCGACTAGGAGACGATTGTGACCCAGACTTAGTGAGTCTCATCCTGGCCGGTTGCCAGGTCATTACTTCACACCATCAGACAAAGCGCGTTGGAGGCCTAAGGGGAATTTTCAAGGCCTCAGTTGCCTTCAACAGAGAGATGTGTCTGCAAATATTCCAGTTCAAAGTTTACTGCTCACATTTTCCAGCATGACTGTCCCCTCCTACACATTTTTTTTACTTATTTGTAAATCTCCAGATGCAAATATAGCCTTCATCGAAACTTTAGCAGACTTCTGCAAACTGCTTTTTAATAAAGTGGGGGGTACTTGGCTTCAAGCACTACAAAGGGGGAAGTATGTAGTATAGCCTGTAACTTTAAGGCGTTGGTTTTTCCCCAGTGGGTCTCCAGCGCTGCCACTGGTGCAGCCCTATTCTTTGTTAACAATTTTCTATTCTTTTGGTAGAATTGAGAAAAACTGAACCAGACATACACTACAAACATAAACAATTACACAAAGATAACCACCTCCAAGAGTCAGTGTAGACATATACTACTCAGTTTTCAAGTGGCACAATATTTGAGAGGAGTTTCCAACCCATGACAGGGAAGTATCTAGTCCTGGTCAGACACTTGTTCCCTTTCTTAGTTTGACTACGAGGTGGCGCTAAAAGCGCTACCTATAAAGCCGAAACTATTGTCATTAAAATAAGAGCTTTAGCATGAGAGCTTGTTTACTGTGGGTGCATATGTGGGTCTATCCACCGCCTGTATCAGGGAACAGCAGGGGGTACATAATGTGGATGCCCCTGGCTAATTATGAAACTGCGGAATAATATACCAAACGCAATGGCTGCCAGTCTCTAAACAAACTCTTTAAGATCTTGTGTAAGAAAAATAAGGCACTGTATTCTCATGAACTGCTGTTCCTGCCTCACAGCTATGCTACACCTAACCTGCATCAAAATTATCATTGAATCTTAAAACTCGTGTAATTGAAGATCTTTCTTCTGGCTCCTAGCTCCTGGAATGCACTTTCATCCCATGTTAAAACTACCCTTAATTTCTTTTTCCCAAAAACAAATTGTCTAACATCTGCTCTTACTGGAATCACAGCAGCGAAGGCCCGGCTGAAGATGTGTGTGGGCCCATTTCAACATGATGGTTGGAGTCCCCAGAGTTGAAAACAGTCTGAGGCACCCATGGGCTGCAAGCATGCAAGAGCCAAATGCTGATGGGGTTAATAACTGTTTTTCACAAGACATCCAGCCAGCAGGGTGCCGAAACACCAAATGCCAACTGAATAGCTATGAATCCTTCTTTGTCAGCAAGTGACTGATGTGGATGAACCAGTGTTAAAAGGCAACATGGTGATTGCACTTATGTATTACGAAGGGAAGGAAGGGCTCCAGCAAACCCAGCTTACAAGGCGAGTACTGCAAAGCACACATTATAAGATAGCTCAGCATGTTGAGCGCTCGCTGCTGCGATCTGAGAGTGATTTGCAGGTTGCAGGTCCAAATCCCGGCAAGGCCAACTCAGCCTTTCATCCTTTCGAGATCGATAAATGAGTACCAATTTCGGTTGGGTGATATTGTATGTAAAGAAGTGCTCTGTAAAGCGCTTTGGCAATGACGCTATATAAATAACACATTATTATCCTTATTATCATTATTGTCACCCCCAAAACAACAGTAATGTATAAAGGAATACATTGCTGTGTTAAATGCTCACCAGCAACAAGGGGCAGTTGCTGAGGGCAACTGAGCTGAGGCTCGAGGCCCATTTCAACTATAAAAGTTGAAAGGCCCTGAAACCGTTCCTGTAGCAGCTGCTCTTCTAGCGTTAATCTACCTCTAGTGGCGCTCAAAGCGATACGATGTTTTTCAGAAGGTCGCCAAGCCCAGCCCTAGATACCCCAGCAAAAAAACGGACACCTTAAAGCGAACGTGTGTCCAATCATACTGACACATACAGCAAGGACACACACAGGCAGAGCAGAATTCACCCATACACTGACAGGAGAGAAACGCACGCGAACACGGCACGCGACTCTGAGGGAAAACAGCCTCACTGACACACATGGCTCACATACATCGACCGATATGGTTGGCAAACCCACACTGCAAACTGAGCAGGATGGGTGGGGGCGGGGGCTAGGAGTGGCGGCGAAATTAAAGATATTAATAATCACGCATGGGCAATTAATATCGCTCATCGGGCCTGCTTTGATTTTCTGCCACGTCATGAACCGCGCAGACGGTTTATACAGGCACGTGTAGGCCTATGAATTCTTGCGGCGGTGACGGGGGTCTGGGATGAGAAACGTCGTTGTGGAGAATCAGGGCGTGTGGTTGTGGCAGCTGCGAAACGGACGTTATGTCGTTTTTATATCCTAAAATATGTTCTTAAAAGCCGCAATAAGCAGACGCCTACAACGAGAAAACATCTACATTTGATTTTTTAAGGGAAGAGACATAGCCTCATTTACTCTTCTTTAAAAATGTTTTAGGTTTTGTGGTATGGTAAAGGATATTTTTTATGTTTTTTATTTTTTTTCATTTAGACAAGTGACGCTGGTTTAAATAAAGTGGTGACTGGAAAATGGTTACTTCGTGTACTTTTAGATTCCGTTTTTAGGACACCGCAAGTAATCAAGGTTTAATTTAAGATATATACAATAAAGTATCTATAAAAAAAATTAAAAAAAACATGTGCAGGTCCAGACAAACATACGGGCAATGTCGGAAAACAAGACGGAGAGACTTCAGAGAGATTAAAGGACGTACGAGCCACGCCCCCCCCTCCCTCACACACACACACATGCAGGCATATTCACACTGACTGACGCAGATGTAGCCGGTCAGTGAAGCAACGCTGGCACGGCGCACGACCTGGCAGTGAAAGGGGCGGGCGAGAGGCAGGCGCAGGCAGCCCCCCTCCTCCCCCGTGACTGCAGGCTTGCGGAAGGAAGCTGTCGCAGGCAGGCAGGCAGGCAGGCCGTGGCCTGCATGTGGCGAGCAGGTTTCGCTTCTTCCGTAGCTGTCTGTGTTTGTTTGCAGCGGGAGTCGATAGTCCTACATGCGGGGAGGGAGGGGGCGGGAGAGGATAAACAGAAGGGGGGGTGGCGGGGAGCTGCGCTTCCGCAGAGCTTCTCAAGCAACGCAAGAGAAGCTTACGCTGCAGAACTTGGAAGGAGATCTGAAAAGCCTCTGGGCATCGTGCCCAACAGAGGAAGTGCAAACACCGCCTGGGTGCCCACAGAGCCAGCATGTTATGCTATATGTCGCGATCTCTCTAACCCAGGCCCATCTTGAAAGGAGAACGCTTGGTCTAGTAAGCTCATGCGCTTTTGGCGGGTGTCACCTGCCTTGCCATCAGCTGACTCCTTCGTCAAGCCCCCGATGCGGCCATTCACTTCATTAGGCACACACCCGCACAAAAAATCGGGTGTTTTTCACCCACCTGGGCAACACAAAAGAGTGAGAGCAATGCGTTGTTCTCGGCGGAGGAAGCGCTAGACCGGGTTTCTAGTAGCAGCAGCTTCACTTGAACTATTTTTGTTTGTTTCCTACTCCACAGATTGACTTTCCACAAAAATCGAAAGTGCTTAGAAGACTAACTTCTAGTTCTTAACAAAACAACATTATGAAGGTGCACGTTAAGTAGAGCACATAGATTCAGTGAAGAGAATCTTGAACACCCAGAACCCTCCCCTTACACAAATGGCTTATTAGATTCTTATGAGTAGCAAGAAAATAGTGGGATTTTGGGAACAATAATAAGAACTTTATAAGAACGTGTATAATAGCCAAATACTTATTGAATTTTTATACAATCTTGTCCCTTTGAAGTAGGATTTATGTAAGATCTTATAAGATTCTGATAAGATCCTTATTAGAAAATGAATAAGAAATTGTCATATTGGTTGGTTGAGCTAAAACATGCAGAGAGTGTCACACGTAAATCCAGGTTCACATGTCACTTTGCGCTCTTTTCTGAAGCGATTCGTATATGCTTTCTGCCGTGTGAGGAATCCCATCCATTTCCACCAGCATCAAAATCAGGCACGGGCTGGCGTGAGTATTTGTGTTTTTTGACTGGAGGAGCAGATGGGATGGCAGGAAGGTACCTTTAATTCCATGCCCACACTCTGCCTCACAAAAACATGAAAATCGCCTGGGAGCCTATATTGCAGCTCATGCGCCCTATTCCAATTCCTGCGTCGGAGTGGGGAGGTATTTCTCTCAATAGGGTGCTGATGCAAGCTTCAGAACCCTATTGTTATTAAATGCACCGCGCTGCCGCAGGCGCATTTAATAGCAAAAGGGCGCTTGCCGCGCCTTTCACCACTAGGCAAGCTCGATGGAGCCCTTGAAAGACACCCCTGAGGTGGCGTGATGGGGGGCTAATGGTGTCGTGGAGGGGCATGGCACCCCGGACGGTTGCCCGGCCCGCCCTGCCCTAAGGCCGGCCCTGCTTGCATGTCACCTTTTACCGTCACCTTTTTGCACTCTGCCATGCATAAGAGTAAACACAGTGGCAGCCGCTTATTTAGGGCATGGGGGTGGCGCCCCAGCCCCCATGGAGTGCAGAGAAAGGTGTTAACTTCTGTCTGTATACATTATTTTATTACATGCAGTGCAGCGGTATGGAGGCAATTTGCAGTAAATAACTAATTATATTTTGTCATGGTTTAGCCTGACTACACAGAAGGGTGCGTCCCATTTCATGCAGTTTTCTTTTAGTGTATACTGCACGGAGTGTGTAGTTCTGCATGCTTTACGTAAACTGGCAGGGTCTAGAGTGGTGGCCCTGGCCGCCCTGCCAGCATTAATCTGTGTGCAAACAGCGCTGTAGCTGATCTGATCTTCTCTCTGCATACAGTAACATTGTAGTAACAAAATGTGCATAATTTTCATTGTCTGTCAGCCAATGAAATTAACACATTATGAGCGTGGGCGGGTGATGGGCGCACGCGTGCTGCACCACCTCCTCACTTGACTTCAGTTCAGTTGTACATGTTGCACAGTTGGTTGACCAGCGCGTGGTCGGCCGCACAGAGAGAACAGCGAGCAGCAGAAGAGCCTGAGCGAGCCACGTGCGCACTGCGGCCTTGCATTGCTTGGTGCCCGTGGACGGACCCGTCCGACTCCGAAACGGTAAGTTGAAAAACTGGAAGACGAGAAGTTGGAGAACTGTGCCCCCGGCTGAACCATGGACCATTACAGTAGCCTAGCTGCAGCCAGTACGGCCTCCATTCCCATGGCAGGGTTCCAGCTTGGCCCTGGAGCCCTAGGGTTGTGGTATTCGAATGGCGAGCACGAAGAATAAGTACTGGCCGCTGAGATATGTTGGAGATTTTGTATTCATTTGTACGGTCCTTTTGAAAGCACCCACATAATGCCGGTCAGTGCTTCGGGCTCTGTGTTGTAGAAACACATATACTGCAATTCTAAGGGCAGTTAGCGATATGCTTGTAAGATGTTTTTTGCAATAAGAAGCTCCCTCCCTCCTTTGGGTTTAAATGTACTGCACCCCGCCCATTGCCAGACAACTTATCTGATTCTCTGAAACCTATTGCATTCTACAAGACCATGTGCATTTTTCTGAAACTCTTGGAGAGGTCTAAACACAACTCCCAGGTTTCTAATTTTGAACACAGTAGAGGACTTGCACAGGGAAATGCCCACAAGGTGCAGGCCAGCTGTAGAACCCCCTTGGGTGCTAGACACCTGATTCGGGGGACGGGGGCCGGGGAGGAATGAGGCAGTGGTAGAAGTGCACCAAACCAAGTAGTGGAACTGTGGTCTCGGCAGGGGAGAGGGTAGGTGGGAGCATAGTGCAACATGTGACGCAGCGTTATGGCCGGGGTACTGCATCAGTCTAAGTGACTCGTAACTAAAGCTCCTATTACAACTTTACACTTGCACAGGCACATGATGGACACATACTTTGTGGTGAATATGGTCGTGAGAATTAGAGGAATGGTAAACAGAAAAAAATAAAAGTAGTGGAACACCACTCCCGACCGATCCCGCTCACTTCGATCACTGGGGTGTGGCAATTCACAAAGAAATGACTTTGTAGTTTGTACATGCATCCACATTGATTTTGTTTCAAAAGAAACGAATGCAACTGGTGTATGTGGGATTTGGACTGCCTTCAAATATCCTGGGCCACAAAAAAGATTACTAATTTTAAATAAGCCTGTCCCCCTCCCCCCCATCCCCCGTGAGCAAATTCTTGATAGGGAACATTAACGTGGGAAGGTAAAAGTGACATGAAAAATGTTTCAGGGGCGCGAGCCTCAGTGGGGGAGCATCTGGCCCCCTGTTGGCAGTCAGCAGTCTGAGTTTATTCCCTTCGTTCAGGCCTTTAAAAGTGCATTTTGGAAAACATTTTTTTACAAAAGTTGTCTTTGTCCATCCAGATTTGCGCAGTTCCCAAGCGTCACTTGCACAACTTTGGATTGGAACAGGACAAATTGTGAGCAAGGTGAAAATGGTCATGCGGGTCGCTGCATTGTTTTAAATCCGGATGCCCTACCTGTTTTTGTAGGTGTGTGGCTAATTTGCACGGCCCGCCCTTTGCCACTCCACCAGACCAGACACATACATTTTGCATATTCAAATTGGATGTTCATGGAAAGGCACACCTGCTCCTTCCCACTTTGTTGACGTGATCGGTTCAGGGGTTGGTTGCAACAAATTATTATGATCTCCGTCTTTGCTTGACGGCCACTGTGAGGCGTGGGTTGTGTCACATGGAGCTGTTCATAAAAGTCAGCACATGGCTCCCTGTGCGCGAGTCCCGCACCCCTATCTCTGGCTCTGTCCTGTGTGCATTTCTTCAGAGTATATGGGTGGGGTCCGGCCTTATCCGGCCCAGTTTAATGGCGACGAGGGAAGTTACGGATCCTGCGTGTGCACCAGCCACACTGGTACCCTTTGACAGGAGCGCCCGCTGCACGGTGCTCCATATCGTGTCGGACGTGCTTCAATGACCGTAGGCCTCCCCGGAGGTCCAGAGTGGTCGGGCATGCGCATCCGGAGTCCCTGGTGCGTGTTGCACAGCTAGCCAGGACCCTCCTGGCGACCGCCGGATCCTCTGCCAAGACCTGCGCTTCCAGGGCACACGCTGCTGAATGTCCCAGAGTGTGGTTCTTCTTTTTACCCCTGTGCTGACGAGGAGGCGGCAATGATGGGGTGAGGCCCGGGTGAGTGCTGAGGAGGGGTGTATTATGACGCACTATGGTCCGGATGTATCGAGGGAGAGAGCTGGTGGCGGGCCAGTCAACTGATTGCCGTGGCCCTCGTCACGAGGGTGCTCGTGAGATTTGGCCCAGGCCCGAAGGGGGAGGCTCTGGTTAAAGTGGGTGAGGTGGACCAGCCAGGAAGTGGGAAGTCAGCCACATCAGCATGTACTGCTCCCAGGAGTCTGTTGCCAGCGAGGTGTATGGTTACCCCGCCTGCCGTGGCTCTCTCCCCAAAAGTGCTTGTGCGGTTTGGTCCAGGGATCCGGGAAGGCCCCAGGTGAAAAAGGGAAAGCACCAAGATGAAGAGAGAGGATGGAGAGACACCATGTTCAGTGGGAACAGGGGAGCTGCCAGTAATGTTTTGTTTAGCATGGCTTGGCCAAGTAATAAGCAAATGCCCAGTTGGAGAGTGAGCAACGTTCTAGCACTCCGACAGGGAGTGGGCGGACCTGTCCAACCACAAGATCCCCTGTTTCATAATCACCCAGTGCCAGAGCTCGATATGAAAGGGATGGATCCCTACATCCCTGAGGGCCAACTGGGTGCATTGGATAGAGAGACTGGACATGTTCTATGAGGCGACTGAGATAGTGGATGACGCTTAAAGGAAAAATCTACTGCTATTTCATGCTGGGAGTAACTTTCAAAAATTCTATAAGACACTACTGCCTGCAGGAGCTGGAACATATCAAGAGACGAGAAAGGCACTGACAGAATATTTTGCACCAATGGTAAACATTGACTTTGGAGGGTTTCGGCTGCGACAAGCGGCCCAAGGCCCCGATGAGTCCCTTGACTCTTTTTACACGAGGCTCCACCTGCTGGCTACTGCTTGTGCCTTCGTGGATGAAGAGGGTGAGCTCTGGGGCCAAATAATCCACGCATGCAGCTCCAACAAGCTGCGCACCCAGATCTATCAAGAATGTTAGAGCTGGGAAGAGCCCATAAGCTGGCCATGACACGGTCGGCTATGATGGGAGGATGCCATCAAGGGGCTGAAGGTGGGTGAAGCGTGTGCGGTCCAAGTGCAGAATAAGATGGGCGGAGTGGGAAGTGTTGTAGCCCCAAACATGGGAATGGAAGAAACGCATCTGAGTACAGTGGCGGAGTGATGCTGCGTGTCGGAGGGTGTCCAGCAATTGGGCCGCAGTGCGGGCGATGCCGCAAGTCAGGGCACTTAGCTGCTCTCTGTAAGACACTGTGGCCGTCCATAAGTGTCACCAACACAGCAGATTCATCAAAGAACCGTTGCACTGAGGCTGCTGCCCATATAGCAACCAGTGCCGAGGAACGGGACTGGTCTGAAGGCGGCAGTCTAGAGAGCAACTTTGCAGCTGTGTGTGAGCAGGAAGATGAGAATGTGTTCTTTCTAGGTGCCAGGGTACAGGCTACCCCAATGAGTGGCGCTGCGTCCAAGAGAAGACTGCAAAGCAAAGTGGCGGCCCACCTACAGAACAATGTCATAGGACAATAGGACAAGGCTGTCCGAGGGTGATGGGGTTTGAAGCAGCAGTTCATTATGTTGTTTATGAAAGTTGTCTATGGTTTTGTTTGTTGTTATATCTGGAATGGGATGTTATGATCTCTGCCTGCGTTTGACGGCTGACATGAGGCGTGGGCTGTGTCACATGGGTCACCATGTGACACTTAATAAACATCAGCGCACGGCTCCCCGTGTGCCAGTACCGCATCACTATCTCTGGCTCTCATGTGCATTTCTTCAGAGTATGTGGGTGGGGGTCCGGCCTTATCTGGGCCCGTAACACACATGGGGCCTCATTACGAGGTGGGCGGTAAGGATTACCGGCACCGGTAAAGGCACCAGTGACGGTAATCCCATACCGCCCTACTACGAGTTCCCTTTGCGGGTCCTTCCTTAACGTCTGTTTTTTTCAGGCGTTAAGGATGGGACCCGCAAAGGGACTCTAGAGCTAATAACGGTACAGCAATTTGCGGTACCGTTATTAGCGCCTTCCCTATTCCCATTGAGCCCTATGGGGGCTCAAATGGGAACGGGGAATGGCCCTGGTGAATGGGGAATTACCGGTCCCGCCAACCTTGGAATGGACCGGTAATTGCTCCATTCACCAGGGCGGAGTCGGAACAAGTTTGGAGGCAGTCATGGCGCTAATAGCGCCTTGGCTACCTCCAACCTCGTAATGAGGCCCATGGCCTTTTTGTTGTTGTTTGGTTCTGGTGCAGTTCGTCCAATTACACTTTGTGGACGCAAATACGTTTGAGTCTATGAAAAAGCTTTGCGAATCGGCCCAGTGTGTTGTCGCCGTTTCTTTCTTACGTGTGTGCCATTTTGCTTGCTTGGGTCATGGACCTAGGAAGTGAACTGCTCGAGTGGAAGTAAGGAGGCTTCCTACCCACATCACCCTTTCTCTGGGCCTTCTCCCCCTCTGTGTTTCAGGACCGCAAAGACCTCTTATTACAGAAATGTTTTCAAGTTTGAGTAGCTTTGATTGCTGTTTTTATTTTTGCTTTCCCCACAATATCCTGCATTTTGGGTATTGCATTTGTTATTTATATTTATTAGGCAATTGGAGCACCAGCACCATCTGGATATGATCAATGATATTTTTCCTACAACCAAAAAAGTTGTGGGTGGAAGGGTTGCTCGGGGTAACCTTCAACACCACTGTTTTTTAGCCTGTCTGCGCCATTGCAAAAGGGGTTCTGCCATATGCAAATCAGTTAGGTACTGCCACCAATGGTAGTAGCCCAGTCCGAACTGCTAGGCCAGGTCCCATCTGCACGGAAACACAAGCAACCCCAGACATGTTTCAGCCTTGTTGTACCTCAGTGAGGTGCAGCTTGGATCCCTATAGCCCAGCAAGCAAGGGACCCACGTCTACCCTCTCTCACATAGGGAGACAAACTACAACCAAAAAAGCGATGGGTGGAAGGTTTTGAATAAATCAGAAAACTGGCAATGCTCTGGGCTTGTCACCCCGAGTGGGACGGGTATGCCCATGAGTGGGCCCCGTGCCTGCTAGGCCTAGACACCCAAGCTGCTCATCACTGATGATGCCCAACAAGGCTGAAACATGTCTGAGGATGCTTGTGGTCTCGTGCATGAGGGATGTGATCTAGCCGTTTGGGCTGGACTGCCCCTTTGCTGGTAGGAGCAAGCCTGATTTGCATACAGTCTTTCCTCTTGCTGTAATGGCTTGGCAAGTGAAGGAGGGTTGCCCAGAGCAATTGCCAGAGGTTAAGATTAATTCTAAACCTTCCAACCATCACCCAATTATATTTTTCCAGCATTACTATGAATTTCTTCATGCATACAACATAGTCCCAGCTATTCTCAATACAAGCACTTGCACATGTAAACATTTACCAACCTAATGCTTTTTAGGTCATGTTTGTGTGGGTTTGGACAGTAAAGTGCAGATTTCGGAAGCCATTTATCCACATGTTTCCCAGGGGGAATCTCCCGCTGCACCACCCTTGCTGTCGGGCGGGCTCGCTTGCTGCAAAATTTACACCCCTCCGCCTTTCAAAGTCACCAGCCGACACCGAGTAAACGGCACCTGCCATTTATGTATGCATGGCAGGCAGAGTTTACAATGGATCCCTATGGTGTCCACCTGATATTTGCTGGCGCAAAAGGTCGGTTGACTCCATAGGCATCCACAGCATTTGCGCCGGCATGAAAATCCATGGCGACACAAATGCTAGGAATATTTGTATTGCAGAGAAGAAGCGGGTGGTGGAAACGCAAATTGCGTTCCACCCCTCCTCTCCGCCATATAAATTGACAAAAATGAGTCATGGCATGAATGGAAAGCTTGAAAGGTTTACACAATAGTTTTATGGCTTCCATTCTCATTACGACAAGCTCAAAATGAGCTCCTTGGAGTGTTAAATCATGTGTAAAACCATGCATAATACCGTTACCCGTGATGTACTACTCCGGAAACTGAAAAAACGAGCCCTATATTGCTGTAAACAAAGGCTTCTGCTCAGTCTCTAATACCAACCTAAAATGAGAGCCAAGCCCATCTGAAATATGGCATCACTAATGTTAATTATTAGGATTGTCAGGGAAGTGCTTGGAGAGACCCTCACTTTGGCAGGAGGAATGGCAGACTATAAATAGGAGAAATGGCAATAACACATTATTTGTGTGCATTATCCCTGATAAGCTCAGATCGAAGAGGTTTCTACTGCACAACATAACAGCTTCAGAAGAAAAAAGGTCTTAGTAGGCACTGCCTGGATTCGAACCCCTGATTGCAGGCTAAACACAGACTGCAGTCTGGGGGGCAGACACATCACCTCACTAAGCTAATTTTAACAGATTGTTTGCACTACTTGTTTGATATCAATGTGCTTGCCAGATATCGAGTGTGAATCGCCACTAAAACACACCAATAAGAGGTTCCGAAAATAGCTCACACCATGTGTCATTAGGTTATGATAAGTGGCAATTATATAGTGCGTGTCTGCTACTAGTGTGTCCTTAAATCCGTTCTTGCATCACTTCTGTGGTATAGGACCCGGAAACTGCATGTACACCACTACGTGTCTTTGCACAATGCTCAGTGGCAGAACTTACTGATGACATTTCACCAAAATGAAATCCAAGGATGACCAGGAGCTCTTAGGACTGGAGCTATGAAATCAAGCGAACAGGGCCTCCAATACGCCGATGAACAACATGGATGCCATATGTCATACACCATCTACCTCTATGTAATATAAAGCAAATTCACCTCCCTGCAGGAAGTCTGGGTACTATGATTTGATTTGAACCACCTTTGATGTTAATGAAATGCGTCCAAGCTTGCCTCCCGTGTACCGTTTGCACCAGCTTGGATTCATCCTTAACCCAAAAGGAGTGGGATGGAGGCGGCAAGATATTGCCAAATCTGTGGCAGTGCACTCCCACCTGTATGGGCGTCCCCCCATATGGCCTCCTCTATGTAGTAAAGTATGTGCCACACTTAATTGTCATTATTATAATTATCTGTACAACACTGTGTATTGATCGTGTGATTTCTTATTAATTCTGAATGAATGCAAATTGAGGTACATAATTACTATTTATGTATTCATTCGTCAACTCAAATCACATTTTTTGCAATTGTGCCTCTGTTATGACGAACAAGGAATTTCTTTCTTAAGCTAGGTATTAATTTGTGCAGCTCAGTACTACTTTTGGGTCATGATACAGCAGTGCACAACTTCAGCGCTACTAATTCTGTTTTTTTGTTGGTACCATGACACAGGCAGTAGCATTGGTGCTGAAGCCATTTGCGCGCCAACATCATTTCAGAAATCTGAATTCTAATTTACCACATCGACTCACTCTGCCACAGACTGTAGCCCACTGTAAGTCCACCAGCTCAACATGGCCTTTTAGCGTGGTTTAATGACTTCGCTCGGGCTTCTAACTATCGCCCCAGGGGCATTACCCGACCAGTAATGCCTCCCCCCTGGGGTTCAATTGCTTAAGTAGAAGATGAAGGAGGGATAGCAGAGGGCAGAAGGGCGACCTTGCAGGAAAAGAGGAGGCCAGGTCAGTGGCTGAATGGGATGAGAAAAGTGTGAGGATGGGAAGAATAGGAGTTAGAGGGTCCGAATAAGAAGAATGTTTGGCAGAAGTGTCAAATGAGGAGTGAAGGGCAGAGAGAATAGTGGAATCGGCTTCACAGTAGGATTTATGCCAGCAACGTTCACTGCGGAGGGGAGCGCGCCACGAAGAGCAAAGCTGGGGTTTAAGCCCTGATGAGGGGATTTGCGAGTAGGAGAGAAAGCGGAAGCAGGGTAGAGCGAGCCAAGAGTGGAGGATAAGATCTGGGAAAGAGGAAGCAGCAGCATCATCAGCTGCCTATGAGGTAAAGGCAGTGTTAGAGGGAAGAAGGGAGGAACAAGAGGAGATGAAAAAATAAATATTAAAAGATTGAAGGTCACAGCGATAGTATGTCTGGGGGGAGAGAAATGGAGGGACCGAAGGACAGTGGGGAGGAGGAATAATAGACAGGGAAATAAGAAAATGTTCTGAAGAGTAAACAGGAAAAGGTGAGACGGAGGAAGTGGCATCAGGCAGACGAAAAGATAAGGTTAAGATTAGAACCAGAGATGTGAGAAGCGGGAGTAGCGCACAGCTCCCAGTTCTGGTACAGGACGCTATGGCTAAGCTGTAGAAAGACCCGCCAGGAGGGGCAGACACTAGCCATAAGCTGCTGCAGCAGCTTTGGCGAGATGAGCAAGCTCCCAGGCTCCCTGTAAGATCACTGGCAGGCACAGGGATACAAGCCAGCAGATGACTGGCAGAAGGTGGTAAGGCCATGGCAGGCTACAACTGCAGACAGCGTAGTAGGGAGGTTGCCAGACATCGCCTGAGCTTTGCCCCAGAACCACTTTATGAAGTTCTGGGGTCTGTGGCAGGGGCAGGTGGCTGGCCCAGTCATGGCTCCCAGTTCTGGTAGAGGACGCTACAGCTAAGCATGAGGGGGGAAAGATCCCTCAGCAGTGGAAAGACCTCACAGGAGGGGCTGATGCTAGATGTGAGCGGCTGCAGCAGCAGCAGTGAGCTGACCAAGCTCCCTGGATGACAGGCAGGTAGGCACAGGGGTATGAGCCAGCCAATGACTAATAATTCCCTAGTGCTGATTTCCCCCCACCCTGACAGACAGGCAAACAGACACACACACACCCTCTCAAAAGTAACTCTGGTTTTGTCCCTTAGGTGCACATTCAGGATTCACCTACCTGCCACCTTTTGACAGATGGTGGTAACTGCAGCTCTGGGTGGAGTCTTGTGATTGGTGGTACATGCAGATGTCATCTCAAAACCATTGGTAATCAAAAAGGAAGGCAGCAGTGTGCAGCCGGCTGCCAGTGGGTCAGGGAGTCTACCCCCACTTGAGAGGCCTCAGGGGCCAGCCAGGTACTTCGCCCACAGAAAGTGTATCAAAGGTAAGAGGAGTCTGGGTTTTCTCAGGGGCCTATAGCAGCACCACAGTCCTGGGGGTGTACTGATAGTTGGGCTGTGAGCTATAACTGTGAATCATGCAATTTCCTGAATTGGCAGGATGCTAGCATTCAAGAAGCTATGTGCCAGCAGTATACAAAGCAAACATCCTTCTGCACTCCAAAGATGTCACACCTCTGACTTTCCAACCTACAGAAAGGTGTGCACACAACCTTTCCTGATCTTTAGTGACTAGCAGCAGACGTTGTGCTATACAAGAACACATTACAATGCATTTGACCACATTACATTGCATTAAATGGAGAGAATGTGGTCCTGTCGCAAAATTCTTCTGCATAGTCCCTCCCATCCTCATTTCCCTTCTCATTCTCCTCTATCTCTTGTTCTCTCCTGATGGCAATTCCAGTTCTCTGTAGCAAATGCCGTAACCCACAGAGACACTGCATATTATAACTTTTCTAGTTCCAGGGCGACCTTTGTTTGCAGTGATAGAGATCAACAAGATCTATGCTATCATCCAGGCCTGGTCTCTGTCTCAATGGAGATAAGAAAGAAATACTCCCAGTAGGTCCCAAACAAATCCTCAACAAACTTGATAGCAAATACGCTTCCTTCAATATAGACAACACAACCATTACCACTGCAGCTGCGGCAAAAACCCTAGGAGTCTACCTAGATGCCTCACTTGCCATGTCCTGCCAAGTAGATGCGATTGCATCCTCTGCGGCACTATCTACCAAGATCATTAATGCTGTCAAGCCTTACCTCTCCCCCAAAAACTGCCTAGCCATTGCAAGAGCCACAGTAGGAGCTGAGCTTGACTACTGCAACGTCCTATTCCTAGACACATCCTCCAAAAACTTTAAAAAACTTCAAACAACACAAAATAACGCACTAAGGGCAACCCTCAGCATCCCTAAGAGGGAACACATAACCGAAGCAAGACAAAACGCTCATCCTTTTCAAATCACTCTCCCTCACGCACCCATGCCTATCCCAAACAGCCCCACCATACTTGTCAGAAGCCATTCACAGAGAGAGCTCTACCAGACCCAAACGGACCCAACACTGCAACCAACTCTCTGTCCCAACCTACAAAATACTAAAAGCTGGTAGGTCCAGCTTCGCAGTACTAGCCCATAAGAGCTGGAACACACTACCACCCACTCTCGGAAAAGAACCCTCAATCTCTTCCTTCCGGAAGGCTCTCAAAACACAACTCTTCCAATAATGATATAAAGATGTTTCACCCTACCACTAGATATGTTTCTGCCACTCTGGTTTTCGGAGAATGTTGTAATGCACATACCACTTTAAATGCAATCTGTATCCCCTGCATTAACTTATTATCCATGCTGTACTGTATACTGTATACTAAACCACCTGTGTAAAATGATCCCCGGATAGGGCCAACACCCTATGCTATGATTGTATGTTGATAAATGCAATGTAATGTACATTTTAAATGTAAATATAAACTGTATCACAAGCAAGTATCCATGTAACAGCGTCACAATGCCCTTGGACCGATGCCGCTTTATAAATCCAAATAAATAAATAGTCAATGTTGGATTAAAAGACTTAACAGGGAAGTTCTCTCAGGAATTGTATTGGGCGATGGATCGGGCATGTATTTTTAAGCATATATTGATCGATCCAAAACAATATTTCAAATGCATCTTACCTTCGGTTTTCTCACATTTACACATGCAAAACTCATGGGTCGGAAACCGCCATCTTGTGCTAATCTTATCCGTTGATCCATCACCCTAAATTCAAGTGCCCTTGCGGCAGAAAAACAGATCACCCGCTTCTCAGGCTGGCATTAGACACTTACGCCCCTTGTCACAACGCCAATGCACGTCTCATTTGAATGTCCTTTGCACTCACAGTTATTGACGTGTCTCTGTGGAAATGTCAAGACGCCTCTTTCTTCGATAAGTATCAACAAACCCTTTCTGATCACAAATCATTGGAGTTTCTGCTGCCTTCGTGTCCATCTATTTCATTACGAGCCTGCACAACATTTTTTCGATATGTTCAGCTATATACCAAGTACAATGTACCGAGAACAAGTACTTCCACTACCTCAAATAAATTAACTGTGTTAGTGCTTTATATTTAAAACTTTTTCATATAATTTACAAATGTCTTTACTAAACCATGTACACATTTTATATTTACATGACTTATTTTATAAATGTGCCAATGCTAAATGTAAAATGTTGGGCCTATTTGTCTTTGCACTATGGGTTTTTGAAACATTTCTATCTTTTTTAAATTTAATTATACATTGCATTTTGAATTAAAACCTCATGGGCAATCTACTGTAGTAGTGATGATCAATCCCAAGATCCTGATCCTATTCACCTGGAAGATGTTTCCACGTGGTGTACCTGCCTCAATGTGAGGTAATGGCAACTTTAGTGGAGAACTACTGTTGCAGAGAAAACTCTGGCTGCTTGGCCTACATAGCCGAAGATGAAACTTCACCGCTATGCGTTACCGAGCTGCATGACTTCAGGGCGGCCTGCCTGACAAGATCCGCCTTGGGAATGAGGATGGTCCTGATGCATGAACTTCGAACAACAGTTTGGCCTTGTTCTCCAAGTAATGAGTATTTTTTTTTGTTTTTACATTTTAGTGGTTTATGTTGTTCTCCTACTAAATTGTGAGTGTGATGGGTGACTGACAATAAACAAATATTAGAAAAAGGTATAGTTCTTACTTGAAGCCAAACTATTCAACATTGTATTTAACGATGTAGGATTACATTAACTTTTCCTTTAAAGATAAAAAAAAAAATTACCTATGTTCCTATCTTTTATTGTTCGAAAAGGCATACACATTTCTAGATCACCCTTACTGGAAATAATTTACTCACAAAGGTACCTTTTTTTTAACAACTTTATTTAACATTGCACACAGATTAACCAGATACATTTGCGACATTCAATTTCGGTGAGCATATAACATATATTGGTTAGTTTTACGTTGCATTTAAGTCAACAGGGGCAGATAAATCCGCCAGGTATTGCTTGTACCATGCCCATTTATTCCTGCGTTTAGAGGGGGCCATCACTGAGTCTATGTACAGTTCTTGGCTGTCCTT
The DNA here is from genome assembly GCF_040938575.1 of Ambystoma mexicanum. Classification (NCBI taxonomy): domain Eukaryota; kingdom Metazoa; phylum Chordata; class Amphibia; order Caudata; family Ambystomatidae; genus Ambystoma; species Ambystoma mexicanum. The sequence goes on from NC_090939.1 coordinate 509,033,992, forward strand.
AGCCCACAGCATGTCACTGTTCCAGTCCTCTATTGTTGGCGGCCGAGCATTCTTCCACCTCATCAATATGACCCTTTTTGCTAACAGCAGACTTAAATTGAGCAGTTTTCGCCAAGTTGGGTTCATTTTCCCAATCGCACCTAATATACACAACTGCGGTGTCCATTCCACCGGTTGGTCTGCCATCTTATCTAGAGCTCTACAGACCCCAGCCCAATATTGTCTCAGTTCTACACAGTCCCACAACATATGGTATATATTAGCATTTTCAGAGTTGCATCTTGGGCAGTTGCCTGAGAGAGCTGGGTATAGTCGCTTGAGTTTCACCAGCGTGTAGTGGGTTCTATGGATCATTTTATGGTGGATCAGTTTGAATCTAGAGTTGCATGATATCAGCTTGGTCAGTGCACAAATCTGGGACCAATCCTGATCTTCTATTGGTTGGTCCAGATCCCGCTCCCAACCGGCCTTTGCCGCATGGGGTGTTTTGGGGCAGGTTTGCATTATAGTTTTGTAGAGAGCGGAGGCCGTGACTTTCTGAGTTCCCCCCGTGAATATGTAACCTAGTCCCATGTTTATTTCAGGTTCATTCGGGAATGATGGGTAAATTCGTTGTGTGATTGCTGCAACCTTATCGAACTGCTGTCTGCGTGTGTTTGTATTCCCTATTGTGTCTTTAATCTCTTCCCACTTCAGAAAGCATTTACCCCGGAACAGCTGTCCCCATTGTGTGATGCCTCTGGCACTCCAGTGCATCGCCACTGCACTGTCTATGGGGAAGGGTGTGTGGGGGCCGCCCCAAATTGGCATGCTCGGGTGGTATAATTTGCTGGCTCCAAATATATCAGCTATTTTGACCCATGCAGTGATTGTGACATTGGATGGGTGTATAGTGTTGTATCGTTTAGGTGTGGGCCTAGTGATTCTCTGTAGAACCAGTATCGCCTCCTGTTCTCTCGCAGGAGGGGGTGGAGGGCCAGGGTTGAGGAAGCATGTAGCCCATCCGGCAGCATATTGCGCCTTCGCTGCCAGGTAATACAATTCCATGTCGGGGGCCATTAGGCCGCCTCTAGGATACGTGTCAGTTAGCACCCTCCAGCTCAGTCTCGAGTGACCTCTCCATACGAACGCTATGCAAGCACTGTTGATTCTGGAGAATAGTGCACGACCCGGCCACACCGGTACTGTACTGAAAAGATAGAAAAGCTTAGGCAAAATGATCATTTTAATTAATTCTATCCTCCTCATCATTGATATGGGTAGGGCATTCCAGCACTTAATTTTGGTTGCAAAGTGCATCTGCCAATGAACTGTAATTCAGTGTTCGGGACAGCTGAGCGGATCTGGCAACAGCAGAGCCTAGATAAACAATGTGTACTGGCTCCATATGAGACCGTGTAGGTTTTGAGGCTGCGTGGTGGCGTCTCTGAGCGGGAATATCTCCGACCTTATTGGGATTCACGCGTAGACCTGAATATTCGCCGAACTTTTTCACTACAGCCAGCACCTTGCCCAAAGTGCGATCTGGGTCCTTCAGATATAACAAAATATCATCCGCATATAGCGTTATAATATGCGGTTTACCTTCAAGCCATATCCCGAATGTACTATAACGGGATCTGAGTATGTCCGCAAGGGGTTCTATAACTAGGGCGAAGAGTAGCGGGGAGAGTGGGCAGCCCTGCCTGGTACCCCCCAGTAGTTCTAATATGTCTGTGAGGGACCCATTAATTCTAATCTTAGCATGTGGCCGTGTGTTAAGAATTTGGATCCACTTTATTAAGTTTGGGCCAAATCCGTAGTTCCGTAGCACCCCGAATAGGAATGGCCATGAGACAGTGTCGAATGCTTTCCGCATGTCCAGGGAGACTGCTATTCCTTGGGTCTCTGGGGGTATTGTGGCAATGATTTGGTGACATCGCCTTATATTCGTTGCCGTAGATCTGCCCAATATAAACCCAGCCTGATCTTCGTGTATCGTATATGGCATCAGTGGTGTAAGCCTAGTTGCTATTATCTTGGCCAGGATCTTGGCATCCGTGTTTATTAAGGATAGAGGCCGGTATGACCCACATTCCCCAGGGGGTTTTCCAGACTTCAGCAGGAGTGTAATTATAGCTTTCCTGGTGGTTTCGGGAGTTCTCCTGTGTCTAGTGCCTCCATCCATACAGCGTGAAGCCTGGGAGCCAGTTCACCGCTGAACTCCTTATACAACTCAGCACCCAGCCCATCTGAGCCCGGCGCTTTCCCGTTAGGGAGTGCTTTTATTGCTTTGAGTATTTCAGGCTCGGTGATGGGTGCCTCCAGTGATTCCCTAGTGACATCTGCTAAAAGGGTTGTGGGTATCTGGGCGAGATAGCTCTCTATCTCAGCATCTGTTACGGCACATTGTGGGGAGTATAGGTCTCTGTAGTAAGCATAGAAGGTCTCCTTCAGTTTGTCCTGGTCTGTGGACACCGTGCCGTCAGGCATCTGTATGCAGGGTATAGTTGTGGGGCCATTCTCAACATGTACCGCTCTTGCTAATAACTTCCCCGGGCGTTCCCCCTCCCCATATCTACGAGCTGCGGCTGGTCGATCAAAATATCTGATCTCTTGATCCGCAGTCTCAGTGTATTTGTCTAGTTTGGTCTTTAATTCAGAGCTGAGCTGGGGTGACAGGGAGGATGCGTACTGGGATTGCAGGGACGATATTTGAGTTTCTATTCTAGTTAACCTATTCCTAATGTCTTTGAGGATTCCGCCCTCTACGGATATTGAGTGACCTCTGACACAGACTTTAAACGCCTGCCATAGTATAGACTGGGTAGAGACCGACCGAGTGTTCATTGTTATCGAAGTAGTCCTGTATATATTGTTTCATCGAGTTAGTATAAACCAGGTCTTCCAAGGTGGTCTGGTGTTGATCTTAACAGGGATTCGTAGTGTCAGTTGTATCGGCCAGTGGTCTGAGTATGTTCTTGGGTGTATATGGGAGTCTGTGACCCATGCCATGCTGTCTCCGTCTATTAGCCATAAATCTATTCTAGAGTGCATGTCATGGACTGTGGAGTAGTAGGTGTATTCCCTACTGGTAGGATTCAATGTTCTCCAGGCGTCTTTCAGTTGTAGATCTGCCATATGTAGATGTATTGCCTGTGCTGCTTTAGTCAGTGTTCTAGTTTGTGTAGATGTGCGATCAAGATGTACATCTAGAATTGTGTTGAAGTCCCCACCACATATCACCCGGGCTGTTGGGTATCTTGCTAATTTTTCAAACACTGAGGCATAGAAATCTGGTTGGTCAATATTCGGACCATACAAGTTCAGAAAGACAAATTCTTTATCATATAGATTGCCATGAAGCAAAACATATCTCCCCTCTGGGTCGCACTCAACATCAATACATTCAAAGGACAGCGTTTTATGAATCAGAATTGCTACCCCTCTCGCCCGGCTGGAGTATGTCGTGAAGTACTGATGTGAGCCCCAGCTGGGCATCAATTGTTCACCTTGTCGTGGTCCAGAATGTGTTTCCTGTAAGAAGACTATCCTGGCAGCTTGCCTACTGAGGTAGGCCAGGATCTTCCTCTTCTTGATCCTAGATCCCAGACCCCTTACATTCCAGCTCAGCATATTAATGTTGTCTTTGTCTAATTTAGCCATTGTCAATGGGGCGATCTCTGCCATGTAGTCCCCTATAATCTGCCATTGTGTGCTGAAATATCGTCGTGCCTGATATCTGTGTGCTTTTTTCTTTATAACAAAACCCCACAACTCCTGTGTAAAACCCTCCCCCCTCCCTCACAGTTCCCCTAACTTTAACTGTGACCTTAGATATCCATCCCTCCCCTCCCAACAACATCTCGAGCACCTGCTACAGGGGGGCTGCGGCGTCTCCAGTGCCCAAGCCAGCTTTACTTATAGGTATCGTGTCCGGTTCACGCGTGTTGCTCTCGCACATCCTAACGACTTTTGGGATGGTGTCTCCATTGCAGATTGAACATGTACATTCTACTTTAACATCCCTGATGTGGGCCTCCAGGTGGAAGCCTATGGCGTTGCTGTTCCTTCTCACTCCGAGAATGTGGTGGTAACGTTTAGGCTTCAGTCTTGTTTAGCTCGTCCACACTTTAGGTCTGCCCATTTTTTGGGGGAATATGCGGTTCTATGAAGTTTGCCGCTACTTTGGGAAATGTGAAGAAATATGACTTGTTTTGGTGTTGGATTTTGAGCCTGGCAGGATAGAGCATTGCATATTGCACTTGCCATTCGCGTAGCATTTTTTTGACTCCTGTAAATAGTTTCCTTTCCTGTTGGACCGCCAGGGTAAAATCTGGAAAGATGCGGATAACATTTGCCTCCCATTTGAGCTCTTGTTTTTCTCTGGCAGTTTTTAGGATCAAGTCTCTATCCTAGTTTATCATGCGTGCTATGGTGGGCCTGGGGTATGCCCCGGGTTTTGGCTTCGGGGCCAGTGATCTGTGCGCCCTCTCGACTATGAACATCTGCGACCATCCGGGATCACCCAATAGTGTATGTAGGAAGTCTTCTACCGCCTTCTCCATTGATCCTTTTATGGCCCCTTGCGGAACGCCAATAATGCGGATGTTGTTTCTCCGGGATCTTGCCTCCAAATCTTCACATTTGGATTTCACTGTGCCAAGTTCGATAGCCATTGTGGATACCGTGCTCTTCAGGGCCTCTAAAGCATCCTCAGTTCCAGATATCCTGGATTCCGCCTCAGTCATGCGAGTGGTTGTCTTGTCGAGTTGTGTTTTAATATTGGCGACACTTGCCGTGATCCCATCCAACTTGTCTGTGAGTGTAGCGAAGCCCTGCTGCATTGCCTGAAAAATGGCCTGGGGTCCATCATTGTAGCCGGGGGTATCTGCTTCTGATGTACCGGCGTTTCGCGGTCCTTCTCGGGCTCCGTTTCCCTCTGCATCGCGCTCGTGTATTTATCAATGGTTCCTCTGCCTTTCTTCGAACCAAAGTTCTTGGGCATCGTCTCAGGTCTGGGAGATGTGGGTTATCCTAGCGCTCAAGGGGAGGGCCGTGATAGTTCTATCGCAATTTACTCTGCGCTATATCGTCTCTTCGCCCCGGGCGTCGTGGCGGTGGAATCAGTGCCCAACCATTGCTTTATTAGTAGGCTCTGATGTTTCTTGCAGATCCGTCATACATGGTCGGGTGGAGCGCCATTTTCGGCGCCCGGGCGCCAACAGTTACAAAGGTACCCTTTTAAAACCTACTAACCCCTTGCATTTTAGATGATAGTCTGAATGATATAAAAACAAATATAGAATTAATTCAACAACACTTTTTCTGTATTTGTTACACAGGTGGTGTACAGGCTTGTGGCCTATCCAGCATTCACATGGTGCATTCATGGAAGCCTCGGATTCCGCGTTCAACGAGTAATACCTGACTTTGTGGTTCGAGCCATTCCTGAACAATTCCCTAGTGACTCCAGACACTACATGGGATTTCTACAGACCTTACCTCAACCACAGCAGTAGAATTTGTAGTTGGTATATTCCACCAACCTTTCCTTTTACAAAGTAGCATTTTACAAAAAAATGTAACTTTCAATAAAAAATATATGTACAAAATAATTTAGCATTGGATTTTGAAAAATTATTTCAATTTACTATGTATTTCATTCAATCGTTCAACAATGTGGTGTTGGGAAGGAAATGAGCCCCCCCCCCAGGCGCTTTTGAGTGAGGCGAGTCCAATAGGTAGATGTGCGATGTACCATGGGGGAGAGGGCTGTGCTAAGAAACCTGGCACAAACACAATATTGCAGGAATTATAGTTGCATAGACTTAGTGCACGCATATAAAGAGACACCATTTCATAGTTATGGTAGACCCATTCAGTCTTGCATGGATGCGTGGTAAAACTGTAGGCCTGGTGCAGAAACCTGAACAGGCCCAAACGCAGAGGGCAGATGAACCTGTGCTGAAAAATCCCTTTGTTCCTTAACTGTTACAATTACTTACTATCCCAGAGAGGAATGCAACCTGCAAGGCCATGAGACAGTACCAGACTCCTTGCGGCGCACATTCATCACAGCCATGCCCGCAGCAGACCTCCAACCGCCACCCAGCCCACGAGCAGTAATGGCACCCACCACTGACCCAGTCCAAGCACCCCTGCATTCCGAGATAGTGGGGGACCTTGGACCACCACCCATAAAACAAATGGTCATAAAAGATCGAAACAAACACAACCATTTCACCTTATTCCATAAATATAGCCTTTGTAATACGAGGTACAGGGAGGAATACATGTTAGTACAAAACAAGGGTGGAAACATTGGGTGTGGAGAGTGTGATATGAACTGAGCAAAGAATGTGCATGTCAGCGTGATCGTGTTCCTCCCCCTGCGCCAGTGCCCAAGTTCCCCAGGTGCGTGTCATAATGATGTAGTAGCATTATCATACAACAGTAATAGCAACATGCGAAGAGCCTGACCTTCAGCCCCTGGAGAGATGAGCCCAGCTGACCCCACGCGAGGGAAGAGAGATGGACAAGACTTGAACCAATCATAGCCTGGCATACCCTATGGAGCAGGCCCATGTATAGGGTCTCACCAACCAGCCACGCGGGTTTCTACTATATGTAATGATGTCACTGATGACGCTGTGTACTCTTACAATGTTTTGCTCATGCAGATCCTGGCAGAACGTTCTCGAGCAGCAGAGATCTTTGCTTGCACCTTTTACTTTTTGTACGATTAAAACCTGTTATCCTTGCAAAAAATCTCTTGGCCTTTTTCCCTAGGGGGTTGTATCTTTTCTGGCGTGGGCGTACAGGGGTGTGCCTCCAATTGGAGACCTTGATGTGATCCCAGAGCCCCCATACCTGCAGAGGTATTCAGGCAACCTCTCTGGAAGGGCCACAGTCACCTAGAGTGACCAGCTCCAAAAACACGTACTTCCCAGTGGCCGTGCAGGAGCTGTCTTTGCAGAATCCTGCCTGCTCTTTCGAGCCAGGTGCGGCTCCAAGGATCAGTGCAGGCCGTTGTTGGAACCCCGTGAACGGAGGAGTTCGGGTGAACGCACGCATGTGAGTATACCCTTGCAAGGGATAACAAGTAGGGGACAGATGTATGGGGAAGTGTGAACACATAGAGATTGAAATTGTGAATGTGGCATGCCTGTGATTTGTTCTGGACTTTGGTCTTATTCATTTTTTAAGGAAAATAATAAGGAGAAGAAAACAGGGAGATAGGGAGCCTCCCCGAGTGAGCGGGGGAAGGTGGCACCACAAACATTGTTTAACGAAAAAGAAAAGAGGAAATACATAGGAGCTCTGTATAATTAGAGAGCTTGGGCATAGTAGTGATTGTTATTTTACCTTGTTTTTTTTAGTTTGTTTTATTTGTGCATTTTAGTGTGTAGGGAGGAGGTCCAGGAGGGGCATTGTGTGGTTTGCATGCATGCAAGGGGAGTGTGGTTTGTGCGAGGAAGGAGATCAAAAGTAGAAGCAGGGGGGTTGGGGAAGAGACAAGAGTATTTTTGGTTTTGTTTTGTGTCGACAAAAAGGGGGGAATTTAACTGTGTTTGTAACAATATTTGCATAATTGTGGTGCATCAGCACAGGCATAGCACTACTAGCAGGCACACAGGAGATGCGACCATGGGGGCGGAAATGCCCATAGAATACATGTGCAAGGCTTTGCCGTTGTACTGAAACAGGATCAAGAGGTATCACAACCAGTGGTTGACTGAGATAATGGGAGGTGGGATGAGCCACTCCTGGCCAGAGCAGGGCTCCTTTGACAGAAGTATGCTAGAACACATATCCATCTTTTTGACAGCGAAGTACAAAGGGAAACAAGTACAGAGCAGAAGGGAAATATTGACCTTCTGGAAGATGTTCAAGGATACAGAGGAACGCAAGGGGGAAAAAGTGCACGCGATGATAGCAGAGGCGCAGGACCAAGCGAAGATGGGAAGGCCTCGACAGGAAACAAGGGAGAATATCCTTTAGCAGCCTGTCTCTCAGTGGGATACACAAACCCAACGTATGTGTCTACAGTTTCGAAAGTATCGACATGAACAGAACTAGCCAGACTGCGGGCAGCATGTGACATAACAAAGGCAGACACGCGGGTGCAATGGGGGATGGATGAGTGGAAGTCAGGAGATTTCTTTTCAGAATAGACAACTCACCCATTGCAGTCCATCATGCAATGTACAATGGGCGATGATGATGCTGTACAATTCATTCTTAAGGTCCAAGAGATGTGGAGGACAGAAACGGGTAATGCCTGGGACCAGTCAATACCCCTTTTCTATTTTATAGTAAAATAAAGCCGGCCCAAAGAAGTGCAAAAGGCGCTCAACAAAATTGTGGCGGTCTAGGCAAAGAGGTGGCCCAAAATTTAAAGCATTATAGTGCATCATTGTTGGAGAACAAAAGAGCGCAAGAAAGAAACGCTTCAAAGGCGAGAGACAGAGGAAGCGAAACTGCTACAGAATAAATTAGCTAAAGGGGCTATGGTGGCATTTGGACTGACGCCAATACAGATAGAGGGCAGAAGATATACCCTTAGCTTTACAAGTGCCAGAATAGCCGCGGTGTGGGCTGAAGGAGGACAGAGACAGTGGGGCGGAAACCTGCAATTCTCTGGGCCAAAGTGGCAAGGATGACAGCAGTGAGGATGAGGTGGGTTCGGAGGATCAGAGAGGGGGAAGGTTTCAGAGGAATGGGACCCAGAGGAGGAGGAATGGGGCAATGCTGGAACTGTGGGAAGTGGCAGCACTTCTCAAGGCAGTGCAGGAGTAGACAGGGTATGGGCTATAACTATGGCCAGCAGAACTATGACCCAACACGCCATGGGGCCCCTCAAGGACCGACCCCTAAAATGACCGCAATACCATATGAGATACACCAAGCTTACACCCAGTTACCCCCACAGGTCCCAGGCCCTCCCCCGCTGCAACACCACAAAAGGCAATGCAACATTACCAGCCTCACACCTATATGCAGCCAGCGGGGAGCGCAAACACCTTCAGTGGCACGCCCAATGGTACAGTTGCCCCATTTCAAGGCACTACAGTGGTGGGGGAAACTCTTTCTCGTTTCCAGGAACAGCCACCTATCCTGACTAGGACAGCCCACAGAGCATACCTGCATGTCCAGTCCTGTTGATGACCCTAAACCCAGAAGAGGAACCCTTGGTTGGGGCAGAGATAGTAAACAAACATATCTTTATGGTAGATCCAGGAGCCGAGAAATCATGCATAAGTGAAGCTCTTGACATGCAGGGATTCTCTGGGGCTGTTTTAGTGGTTCTGTATACAAAAGATTTAGATGTAAATGTATGAGGAAGGCTAGTACGTGCTCCCCTACTGTATTCTGAGAGCTCTCTTGTCAACTTGTTTGGCAGGGACCTGCTTAGCAAGTTGAACATGATGATCTCATTCACGGACAACAGCGTTGTCTCCGCCACACCAGGCATGTGCTCAATGAGGGGGATGCTTGTAATACACGCTATGGCACATGACATAGTGGTGCGAGGCATTCCCGTTGACCCAGACATGTTAGTCTATGACATAGCAGTGCTTGTGCAAGCAGTGCCGCAAATTACCAAAGCCTGCTGGAGGGTGCCAATCGATTTAATTTTACACCCTGTAGTGTCCCCAGAGTTAGCAGCAGGAAGCACACTGTCCCTAGATTTGCAGGGATTGTTGGTATCTGCAAAAGAATTGTCCTCGGCACAGGCACCCAGGGGTGCCAATGGCACACTGTATTGTGCATTGATCCCACTGTACCCCTCAAGGAATTGACAGATGCAGAACTTTTTGAGGATAATGATGATGACAAGGAAATAATACTTGAGATTTGCATCCCCTGCAATATCATGGTGCAGTATAGGAGAGTGCAGAGCCCCCTAATGGCCATTGCGCACTGCCTCCCCTTCATCCAGGGTGACTTGTGCTGGCACAGTTATGGACAACTAACCAACACAATGTTGGGCTACTAAAGGAAGTGAGAATAACACTAAAGAATGGAGCAGTCCTACCCTGAGTGAAACAATACCCACTATCAAGGGAGGCAGAAGAAGGGATACAAGACACAATAAGGTCGTACTGCATCAAGGGATCATAGTACCTTCTACCTCACCATGCAACATGGTAATGTAACCTGTCAAAAAGGCAAAGGCATTAATTGGAGGATGATCCAGGATCTCTGTCCCTCTCAATGACGTAGTAGAGATGGAATTTCCTCTCGTTCCAAACCATCCCTCCATTTTGTGCAGTATCCCCAAGGAAGCGACACACTTCGCAGTGGTCGATTTAAAGAATGCTTTCTTCTTGTTACCCTTGCACCCAGACTCACAGTACCTCACAGCATTTACACTTTGCGCGAAGTGCTGTGAGCACACTTGTTTGCCCCAAGGATATTGCGAGAGCCCTGGCATATTTAACAGGATACTGCACGAAGACTTAGGTAACATCCATGTACAGAGCACAGTCATCGAATACGTAAACGACTTGTTAGTGTGCAGTGAAAATGAGCAAAACTGCTGTAAAGACTCCAATTTAGCCTGCTAAAACTGTTAGCCCATAAGGGATATAAGGTTGTCAAGGGCAAGCTCCAATACTGCCAGCTTTAGGTACTTTACTTGGGATAGCTTAGTTCAGCAGACAGCAAACAAATTATACCGGACAGGGCAGCAACTGCGCGCGCCACGCCCAAGCCAGTTACAGTAAAGGACATGCAGGAATTCCTAGGGTTATATAACTACTGCAGGGCTTGGATTCTGGACTATGCAGCATATACAAGGCCACTTTTACAGGGCCTCAAGGAAGCACAAAAAGGCAGTATAAGCTAGAATGGACAGCAGATATAATAACAAGTTTCAATTACCTAAACAAAGTGATTTCTACAGCCCCAGTTCTTGCCACTCCAGACTACACTGTGGGATATATTGACCCAACTCAGCAGTACTTCCCCACATCACCAAGCTGCACATCTACAGTCACCAGCAAAATGGCTGCGCTTACTCCGGTGAGCACCATGTCACCAAAACTGTGTTTTGCAGCAACAAAAAGATAGCTGCACCATCTTGCCAAGCACATATTGTGCAGGATGGAACAAGGGGGCACACTGAGGAAGCCTGCCAGTGTGTTCTTACATATGCAAAAGAAATAGAGTGAAAAAGCAGCACTGCTTTGCTGCAAGCCCGAAATTCCCTTTGAAAAAGGGAATATATCACCTCTAAAATGATGCCGCTCTGATGCTATTTTCCCTGTTTTCACCAAACTGATTTTATCAGAATGACCCTGTCACGCCCAGCCATATTCACATTGTGCTCCATCAGAAAAGAGCAGTATTCCGGAATGACAGGCTGTGCCAGCCAAACCTGAGAAAATCAACAGAAGCTTTCCTTCAGCTACACGGGAAACACTTAAATTGTGCTGCAAAATGTCAAAAATCACTGCTTGACAACAAAATCTGAGTTTTCTGTGCACTTGTCAATTCCAGGAGACCTTTGCCTGGTACAGACTGTTGTGTACAAGAAACTAACTATGGCTGCAAACCAGTGTGGGAATCTAGATAGAAAAAACATGTTTGTAAGAAAAATGCAACTTTCAGTCACCACATGTTAAATGTACTTTTGCAAAATAAAGGAAAATATCTGTTTTAAAAGGGCATGTTGGATAAGGCTCTGCCCTTATCTAACAATGTGAAAGGGGATTGTGCTGTGACAATATATGGATTTGATGGTTCTATTCAGCAGGTTTTCTTTTAATTCAGAGCAAAAATAAATACAATTGAACCAAACTGCAGTGGCTACATGGGGGAGATGCAGCCAAACAGGTCTGCTGGAAGGATGCTAGCAACATAAGGACCCCACCGCGAGCTCCATATTGACTATGTGGACATGGGTGAGAGATGTAACTGAGCTCGCTATCTCATTGTAGTATGCCCCTTCTCCCGCAGGGTTGATGCCGGTCCTTGTGCCCACCCAGATGCCAAATGTGCCGCACAATTCCTTGTACATGAAGTCTTTCCCCAATAGGGGGGTGTGCAATGTTTTGAGATCCAATAATGGCACCCACTTTTTCAATGAGCTCTTCAAAGAAATGTTTCGTGGAATTTGTAAATTCAGGTAACCACAACAGAATAAGATTCTTTTAACTACTGTGATGAATCTGGCGATGTCTTCACTTCTTTCTTTGAGGAGGCCTGCCCCTATATGGCCAGGAGACGGCAGCCACTGCCTGATCCTAACCCTATGGGTGGCTATATGAGGGAGGACATCTGGGGGAGGTAAACCTTGATAGAGTGACAGGGCATTGTTGGAGGAAACCACACACACACCTTTTCCTTTCAGGGATGTTTCCTCTGTCTCCCTTGCCTTAATGGAATATTGCCACATTCCTCCCCAGTCTCCTGATAGATCTACTGTTATTGCTCCCCCAATCTCCTGATAGATCTACTGTTATTGCTCCCCAAACTCCCAGTAGGGATAGTACATTGACAATTGGGACGAGGGAGAGGCAGGGAGTACTAAGGATCACTTCCAAGGAGGCTGTAGAGGAGGTCCCAAGTAAAGCCTTCACTCCCATCGCCCATTTTGAAGCACCAGGAACATTCACACCAAAATATGTGACGTATTATGAGCAAATAAACCAGCAGAGAGCCGCATTAGGGCTCTGCCCAGTACCCTGTTGAAGCAGCAACACCTATTGAAGTACCACTACCCAGACAACCATGAACAGTAAGGTATCCATTGAGAAAACCCTACCAACAAATGAGATGAAATGAAGATTGCCTAGGCACCGTCCCGGAAAAAACCAAAAAGGCCTTAATGGAAGACGAATTGTGACGTCACGAGAGCCCGGATGGACTCACAGATAGAACAAATGACAAACCAAGAATGACACAAGGAGACGAAATGCCATGAGAAAAAAGATTGTGGGCTTAAAGTGATAGAAAGCTATCAAAGCGTAAGAGAGTTAAGCTGTAAGCAGGATGAAGATATTCAACCAGCTAACGCCTGTACATATGCTTGAAACCGCAAGAAAGCTAAGAAAACAGTGCGGCTTGCTATGCTAAGTAGAAGAATAGTGCGGCAAGCGCCATTATATATAATCTACCTCAAAACGAAGCACATTATTATAAGTGCAATTCCACTTTACACGAAAAGCAGAATCAACTCAGGTTACTAGAGGCCAAACAAACAAGACAAGATTCATATTCTAGCAAAATTAGACGAGTCGGATGAATCGAAACTCAGCAGATGTAACTTGTGCCAAGAAGAAGCCAATGTCATACCAATAGAATCAACGAACAGTAGCTACATCTAATTGAAAACTTAAGAACAGAATATCCTGTCTCTGAAAGGTCAACATAAGGAAGTGTAGGCAGGTGGCAAGCCGAATACGAATTAAATGCACGAATTGAGAGAACCTAGGAAAATTCACGGTGTCTGCATCACGTGACCATCCGAGCAAGGAGAAGCACGAGTTCACACCTACGCTTGGCACCCGCACAGGAGGAGATATCGGAACTTTCCCAGACAGAAGATGCAGTTTCGAGGCCAACCACAGTAACATAATTGACACATTGTTGTTCAAGTGATGATTGATTGTAACCTTAATTGGAGGAAGGCCGGGTAGCTGAGGGGGCACCCTGCACCTGGCTGACCATTCTGTAGGCTGCTAAGTAAAGTGGAAATTTAGGCATGGGGTTGGTGCCAACCCAATCACAATGGACCACATATTCAAGGGTCCTATACTAGTAGAACCAATGATACGTCGTACTTTTAGTGACGTCTACAGTAGTCATTTTTGAAGGAAGGGCTTAGACACCCACCTGACAGTATTTACCCAATCCCCTCACTCTGTTACCATATACAGATATAGTACCTATATTAAAGTTAACGTTTCCTAGCCAATAGAATTGCATTTGAACGAACTTTTAAGTGTAACACGTCAATTATGACGAGTTTTGAGTATAAATGTCACTGTTTGAATGAAGTTTGTTGGAGTTGAAGCGAGACGGACTATCGCATCACTGCTGATTGCCATGACTCCCCGTTTTTTGTACTTGTTATTAAACAGACTCCATTTGCCAAACCATTGAGTTGTCCTTATTGATTGGTGTTGAAGTAATACATCTGCACCCCCATCCATCTCAAGTTGCAGCTATCTCATCTTAAAGTACTTTGGAGCAAACCTCGGCTCCATGGGCCGGCCGGGGGTCTCCTGAGTACAAGGCTCAGTATCCACCTCCTCAAAGCCTTACAGAAAATGGTCCCAGAACTACGGATACGAGAAAGAACAATAGAGAAATTAAGATCATGGGGACTGGGTGACCAACACAGCGGTCTAGTTGTTGGAAAATGATTAAGAAAGGATACTCAAATACGGGCCGGCTAAAGCTCACAGTGAGAGGGAGAGGAGAGCTGCAGACCACGAACTGCAGCGCAGCCCGTTTCCAGGCTGAGCAGCATGCTGGGGAGAAACATGCCATGGCAGACAATGTGAAGGCGAAACCAGAGCAGGAGAGGAGAAGCATGGGTGCAGGCAGGCCACCGCTGTGAGAGAGAGCGAGCAGCTGGAACTGCGCACCACAAAAGGAAACACAGCGAGAGTGCAATGTTTGACAGGGCGCACACAGAGCCGGTACGCTGGAGCCGGAGAGAGCGATACAGCGCTGGAGGCAACCGGTAAGCCCTGGGAACAAAAGACGGTTGCGGGTTGCCCGCATGTGAATATAGCTTTGTAGAAGTAACAGAAACTGAAGGGAACTGTGAGAAACCTGAGGGTATTCTCCCAAATAGACCTAGAGAATCCCTTATTCAGGTGGCGAGGGAAGGGCTGGCACTCTCAGTTCCCAATCCTGGGGGTGGACGAGCGAGGGAGGATCACCTGGGTAGGGGAGCCTGGGATTATACTCAGGGCGGCAGGGGGAATGCCCCAGGTGAAGCAGTATTATACCGGAGAAAGGGACATGGAATACGAGGTCCTTGAGGCTTTTATAGGCTGTACCAACTCAACCTCCCTTCCATCCCTTGAACCTCCTTTACCAGAATCCAACATCCCCTCTGCAGATGGTAAATTGATTAAAAACCCTATTGCACTGGAAAACCATATCTCCCAGAATCCCTGTTTCCTTGTTTCCTACCCGAATACGGCCAGTCATTCTTCTCCATGTCCCTCTTATTATTCTTTCCCAAACTCCCAGTATACTTTGATAAAACACCACTGTTCCCATAATTCCCCCTATTCATTTCACAAACCCTATAAATCTCATCTTTCTGAATCGACCAACAACTCCTTTCCTTATGACATCTTCTCCCCATCCTACCCCATAGGAAATCTAGAAACTCTACCCCCCTCCTTTTCCAACACAAACACTTTTCTACACTGTGACAAACAACGGACTTATACCAAAGCTCTTTGCCTCACATGTCCCAACAGAAGGATCAGCCAAAGTCAGGCAATTGACCAGAATCACACACACCTGACGGCCCTTTCCTTTCTCCGCAGGGATAAAAGGTGGAGTACGAGAGCACATGACGAGCAAGACAGACCCTACGATGAGACAGCTATCCAAGCACGGCAGTTCAAGAGGAGGAGAAAAGCGGTGAGAACCGAAAGGGTGACAAGGAGAGAAGCGGCCTTGCCCTTTCCAACCCAGACCCACAAAACCTGCGTGGAACTCATAATACCACGAACAATAGCCAGCATATGTTGCAGCAGTTGTCAACGGTACACAAAGCCCTCCTACACTGATAAGCAAGACGGGGAGAGAAATGTACTTACGTGGTATCGTCCTTGACTCCAGAGACAAGATAAGCCAAGCCGTTCATCACAGCCAGTGGGTCGAGGGGAGAACCGATAAGAAACCGAATTGTGTTGAACGAAAGTGGCAAATGACAAATTAAGGGAAGTTGAAAGAACTGTTAACATTTCACTGGAAGACAGGCTGCAGAGGGGTCCGTCACCACTTGGGTGCTCATTCGAGAGACTCTGGTTGATTCCCCCTTTTCATTGAAACCACCAATACGAGAAGGCCTTAGGAAAGCCGCCAAGAAATGGTCAAAGTGGTCACACAGGGGTCTAGCAAAAACCCCTTTACAGTCTTTGATCTACATGAAAGTGGAAAGATAAGAGAGACGAATCCCACATAGTGAGAAAGGAGAAAGAACTGTGTGGTTGGCAAGAGTGAACCGGACAGAAGGATGCCGATAGAACGGGGCGAAACCTGATGCCCCAAATGAACATTGTGTTGAAAATGGAAGACGAATCCCGCATACTGAGAAAGGAGCAAGAACTGTGAGACTGCCAAAAGTTGGCAAGAGTGAACCCGACAGAAGCATGTCCACAGTGAACTGTTTAAAAAGACATTAATACTTGTGGATGTGAAAGGTAACATTGTTTTGGACACCAAAGCATAGTGAACCCGACAGAGGGAGGCTAACTTTGAAGAAGGGTCTGAGCCCGGAAGAGGGGGGATCCAAGGGTGAAAAGCTGTCACCCAAAGATTTGTGAATGCAAAAGGAGAAAACGTGTGAATGAGAGCCGTAGGGAACCGGATGGAGGGAAGGTGCTATTCGAGAGGGGTCTGAGCCCAGAAGAAGGGGATTCAGGGGTGAAAAGTCATCACCCACCGACACATGAATGGAACAGATAAAATCCTTTCAATACAAACCAGAGTAAACCTGACAGAGGGAGGCTCATGTTCGAGAGGGGTCTGAGCCTGGAAGAGGGGGAGCCAGGGGTGAAGAGTCATCGCCCAAGTGCAATCAGAAAGGCACTTTTGTTTATGATATTTAAATGAACCAGGACAGCGGAAGCAAGAGATCTAACCGCAAAAGGTTCTGATATCGCTAGGAACTTTTGTGGATCTGAGCCCAGAAGAGGAGGTTCCAAAGGTGAAAAGTAATCCCCCAACAGACATATGGAAAGGAGCTTTTTGGTTATCATTTTGAACACATCAGGTCCTCGGAGGCAAGAGACTTTTTGTAGAAAAGAGACTTAACCATCAGAGTTCCTTCTGATACCTGAGAACGGAACTGTAGTCTCGTGCTGGGAAAGCTCGAGCGTGTGCTGTGCTCTGGAGTCCCACCTTGTCCGGTGCCCAAAACGTGGGGACGGTAGACTCCCGGCTACCACATCCTGACTTGTCATTTGTGAACACTTCTTTCTTTCTTATGAACCCTATCCCACACTCTTGTTTTGTATTTAGTTGTAAGGATTGGCAATAGGTGTTTCTTAGTATAGGCCCTTTTATTTGACAAGACACCACTATGACTGGCTCATTATTATTTGATGGTCGTAGCTTGCTCCCATCTTAGATTTAGGTTTTGATTAGGTGTTTTTCCAACCTACCTATACAGTTTATTAAACACCCTTGAACTGTGATAACTTGTGTCTGTCTTTTCGGGTTGCCACCATGAGTTCCTTACAGAACCTAAGAGAAGAGAAGCTAGAAACCAATGGTGAACCTAATGAAAGCAAGTGCGTTACTGGATGGCCTAACAAAGTAAAGTGCTTCTTGGAAACGCAACAAGAAGTCAACAGAACAGCCAATATAGAAGTGAAAGTAGTAGTACAGAATGCCACTAATGGGTTATTAAACCCCAACTTTGAAGAAAGAGTAATTTGTGTAATAAAGTCCTGCAGACAAGTACACAAGGTGAGGTTAAACATTTATGTAACAAAGTCCTGGCAGGCAGATATACCAAGTAAAATTAAGTTTATGTGTAATAAAGTCCTGGCAGAAAAGTACACCAGGTGAAGACAAATATAAACAACAATTGTAAGGAACTTCAAGGAAGGCCATACCCTTGGAATCATGAACTGTTGAGAATAAGCACAGAAGAAAAGAGAGTCCTTAGGAAGAGAAATACCTGTAGGAGTTGCTACTATTAAAGATGAAGAGAAAGCCCAGCAAAAGGACTCGATACCCCAAGAAAAGTGGAAAAACATAATACTCCTGGAACATGATTATTCTTTTTGTACTGGTATGATTGATAATAGGAATCTTATTCTTTTTGAACTGGTGAGACTGATAGAACTCTGGGGAAGGAAGCCGTTCCCTGAGATTGTGGACATTGTTCATTTGAACTTCTTTTTACCAAGGGGAGAAAGAGTAATCCTCTTGGAACTTAGTTAGTCTTTTTGAATTGGTAAGTTTGACACAATGAAACTGGGAAAGGAAACTGTTCTCTGGAACTGTGAACATTGGTCAATGGAACACCCTTTTTTGGATTTGATCTTTTGTGTTTAACCTGAACATTTGAGCACTTGTGAATAACAAGAGAGAGTATCCTTTGCACTTTGGAGTTAATTTAGAGCATGAGGGCCAGGATAGGATTACAGACACAGGACATACTTTTGTTTGGACATCTTAACACTGCACATGCTCATTATTTTTTGGTTGAGGTAGGTTAAGTCCTCCTAGAAAAGGGATAGTGAGATATTTTCCAACCCCCATTTCTTTTAAATAAAAGTGTGCAACCACAAATATGTCTCCTCTGTGCTCGCATCTCATTCCTCACTCCTTACACCACATTTAAATATGTAAACATAAATAATTCAGTTTTACACCTCATACCTAAGGGTCAAATGGTTTTAAATGGGGGCTATTACAATATTGTTGAAGATGGCAATTCTGCAGTAGGCATAAGATTGAAAGTCCTACCTCCCTAACCTGCATAAAAACTATACTCTATATATAATACAGCATGATCACATTAGGAATTACCTTGCAGACAGGACATGGACTGACAGGAAAAGAAGAATTAGTTGTTTGGTTGATAGTTATTGTGCATGATGGTCGGTCCTTGAACAACGGAGATCAAATACTCGGACAATATATGGATTTTTTCATGACACAAAAAGGCACTTTATTGTAAAGTATGATGCAGATTACCTCTCAGTGGCATTACAAAGGCATGGAGGCATTGATGTGGTACAAACTAACTGTTCCCCAACTCTACAATACATCTATGGCAAAAAAGTATATAGTGATCTCAATCCATATCACCCAATCTCCATCCCCCCTTTCCTGGGAAAACTCTTGGAAAAGCTGGCAATTTCCCACTTTACTCTCCACACTGAATCTGTTGGTTGTCTCCATGACCATCAGTCTGGCTTCAGAGCTGACAGATGCACGGAAACTGCTCTCCCGAACACCTGTGAAGATCTACTCTGTAACCTTGATTCCAGCATTCCTTCTGTCCTCATACTCCTTGATCTTTCCTCTGCTTTTGACACGGTCAACCACGCCATCCTGATCAATCGACTCCTTGAGAACCTGGGCATCATGGATCAGGCCGTGGGGTGGCTGACCTCCTTCCTCTTGGACTGCCCCTCCCAGGTCCAACTTAGTCCCTTTCTCTCCCTCACCCGTCTCTCTACCTGTGGTGTTCCCAAGGGCTCTATCCTCTCAACCTAGTTTTTCAACGTGTACTTGGCCCCTTTGGCCCACCTGATCTCTACCTTCTCCTCTAACTTTCAGTGTTATGTGGATGACACTCAGCTTTCCTTCAGGCTTCCTTCAGCCTCCTCTCTCTCTTGCTCATTCCTGACTGTCTATCCGTGATTCAGGACTCCAACAAGCTCTGTCTTAATGCCAGTAAGACAGAGAGCCTTCTCACTGGGACCCCTGCCCCTGCTTTCCCTCTCTCAAGCTGCCCGCCCGCCGTGGCTCATCTTCCTTCGTATTTCCGGCCCTTTTAAATTTGGGCTGAACGAGTCAACGGGTGTACTTTGATCTTGTGGGTCTGAGAGAGGTCGCTTTGGAGATGTTTTGAGAGAGGTAGGGGCGCCTCATTGGATAGACACAGTTGAGTGATTGATAGTGTTTTAAACAGGATCCTCTCGCGAATGGGTATCCAGTGGGCTTTTTTCCTGGCTGAAGTGATGTGGCCACATTTTGGCATGTTCAGGGCTGCTCGGAAAGCATTATTTTGGATAGTTTGCATCTTTCTGTTGTTTGGCTGGGAGGTGCCTGCAAAGAGTGCATTGCAGTAGTCCAGTCTTAATCCGATAGTGGCTAGAGCAATTTTAAGGCAGCTATCTAGGGATAAGGAGGGACTTGAGGCTTTTATGTTTTGTGGTGTACGTGGCAAAAGGGGCAATGGCGTTCACCTGCCGAGTGAGTGAAAGCGTGCCATCCAGATGTGAAAGATAGATTCACAATAAGTAGTGTAAAACACAAAAAATAAAATAATAAATAAATCCAACACTCTTAAGACCCAGAGCACAGATACCCAAGCTCATATCCAGCCTCCCCAAAACACAGAGCACAAGCCCTATAACTTGCATCCTTCCAACCTATCACTGAGACTGCAAAACCCACGGATGGAACCCGGTTACCCGCCACCGAACAGCCAGAGCAAAAACATAATACTTGCCAACGATTGCTGCCTAGGTGTAAAAACGTAAGTGTTTTCCCCTGTTTTCGAGGCTGGCTGTCTCCATAGAGAGGGTGCAAGTACGAAAACACATGAAAACACCTGTCACATGGGTGTAGGTCTTGGTGGTATATTAAGAACCATTACTTTCAGGCGACTATAAAGAGTTCCAACTTTGAGGGGTGGGGGCATGCCACAAAATAAATTGTACTACCTTTCCCACAAAATACACTGTGGCCAATTAATGATAACCTTACACTCAATCATTCCTGCACCCCATATGGTGAATTGAATCAGTACTGTTAGGGAGAACTCCCAGGCAAGCAGGGCGGTTTGCTAGGAGTTTGAGGACACTGAACCCATGAAAGGCCTAACTCTTTCCCAATCCCAAAAGGGACGCCAGTCCAGACAAGTAGCAAGTTCAACTGAGGTTCATTACAGCCAACAAACCGCAGGCATATTACATCACAAGCATGTCACACACCCTGGGCCCTTCTCCAAAACCCTATCTTCACTCAGGATTGGCTAACGAGTGGTTGTTCCACTATAGTAGTCGCTATAGAGATTAGTGGATTGGACATGGCTATGTCAGGTGTCGGGCCTGGACCATCCTCGAAAACTGCTACTTACTAATTGTTACAGTATGTGGACCCAATGATTGGTCATTGCCCGAGCTACCCACCCCTAGGGCCATAAACCGTGATTGGCTGAGGTGTGAGCCCCAGGCCTGTGACAATTTCAACTCCCAGTTTGGACTGCACCTGTTCACAGTGCTGTGTGCAACTATGTGTCTGCGATGTAACCGTGTGTAGACCATTATTGCCGTAAGAGTACTCAGTTCCCAGCGCATAACTGTAGCTCACATGTAACAATTTTGTTGCGACCATCGTCTGGTCTGTGAGACGGCTGCGCTTCTTAGCCACCAATTCTTGGCTCACTCTCAGCTCGGCTGGGTCCCGTGCCCAGAGACCGTGTTTGTGAGCTCTGGAGTTCTGAATTATTCTGTATTTAAGGAGAATTATGCTTCTCGATTGCCGGTGTTACTTCGGTTCAGGCTAAAGAATGTCACTTGCAACAGTGCAGCCCTGGCAGTGGCCTCGTTCCCCACTGCAGTAGTTCTGCTTGCCCGGCACTCAGCAGGCTTCAGGGTTTCCGAGACGGTTATGGGCTACTATGATTTCCTAAGCCATAGTCTGGTTTCCCCGGTGTATACCTTCCATATAGCATCCATGGGTTAGTGCGTTATGGCTTGGTCAGGTCCATTGAGTGCTCCTGCCGTTCCATGGGGTTATTTGCTTGTGAGCATCTGCAAGCGTGTAAACATGATCTTCTTGCTTCTGGTGGTTTCTACATTGCTGCGATAAGCAATTGGCAAAATAACACACGTGCAGACAGTATGTATATGTCACCGTCCTCTATCTCATAGAAGTGTATGCATGTTTTCTTTGTGTGTTTGGATGTGGGTGTGTGTCCCAAATGTGCGGAAGGCACATGTGCTTCATGTCTGATGCTGCTAAGTCGTGTAGTCTAGCCTCGAACGACTTGAGGCATGACTTCTTAGCGCTTTAGTCAAGTCTGTCCATATAGCTGTCCTTGGTTCCGTCTTGTGCATCTTCATCCACTCTGGGTAATGTTCGTACTGCTGCGGGGTTGTAGGGATGGCTAAGGGGGTACTTCTCATGGTACTTGTCCATCATTGGTGCAGTGGGGGTTGGTGTGAGCTTGTGCAATCGGTGGCCATATTGTCTTTGGTTCTTCTTTCGGTTGGGGTGTCTTTCAGGGCAAGGGGAATAGTTTGACCTCCTCTCTTCAGTACTCTATCCCTGCAACATTTGGACAGGGGTGGATGGAACTGTGTGCACATGCTGTGCATCTGGCTATGCCACTTATTGGGCCTGCAGTGCAGTTGATGTCCTGGAGTGTGACACAAATAGTGCTTGTTCTGTGCTGCCAATTGTGCATGTGGGGTGCGGAGCATGAGCAAATGGCCACACTGCTATCCGTGTCCTGCTCCAGGCCACCGTTCTATAGGAAGTCAGACCGAGCAGGAACACATGGCAATACTTCTGTCCAGAGGCTTAGCCAGGATTTTCTAGCAAGTGGGGCCTGAAGCTAATATAGT
Source organism: Ambystoma mexicanum (assembly GCF_040938575.1). Lineage (NCBI taxonomy): Eukaryota > Metazoa > Chordata > Amphibia > Caudata > Ambystomatidae > Ambystoma > Ambystoma mexicanum. Next base: position 509,056,494 of record NC_090939.1, read on the forward strand.
TGGGCCACTGCAGTCACATGAACATCTTTAAATGCCCACACAGCACTGCACGGCATCTACAGATTTTGGGTTGGCCTTGCCCACTCAGGCCTTACCTTGTCTACGCCTCTGCTGCTGTCCCGGACAGGATGCCCAAAAGAGAAGTTATCAGGACGCAGCAAGAAAGTGCTCAACTGGCAGCCACAAACTGCACTCTAACCAAGCAACAACGCACACCGAAACCTTAGGTGCAGACGGTGCAGCTCCCACAGCCCCCACTGCTGCTCGACAGCCTCCCTTCTCGGCCTCTATGACAAACCTTATCATACATGCCCAAAAAAAAAAGTAATGCCACAGTAAGCAGGCATGCAGCAGGTGCCTGCGTGACCTGACCCCTATGGGTGACACCTATGGCCACGGGGCACTGGGCAGCCACACAGACTGGCCATGCCTTGTGGCGGCTCAGCGCACACAGCAGTGTGTGGTGTCCATCTCTCGCATTGTTGCTACAGTGGGCCATAGCGGGTTGGCAGAGGGTGCCTGGAGACCATGAAAATTGAAGCAGTGCACGGTACAAATCACAATTTAACACCAGATAAACTCACCTATAGGTAGTGTAGCAATGTGTGTGAGATGCTTTGTACAAAAGCTGTTTGGGTGAATTCTGGGGTCGGCAGAGCCGTACCTAGGGTCCACAGACCTCCAGCTCACTGAAAGGCCCTAACTCTTTCCAATGTCCCAAAGAAGTTGAGGTCCACAAAAGGAGCAAATGATAACTGCCTTTTTATTATGTCAAACGAGAAGGGAAAACATACAAGGCATCGAGTTCCATCCAAGTTCATCTCAACAATTTCAGGCTTGCAGGCCCTTTTTGTACACTCGTGATGTCACAATCATTCCCACTTGCCAAAATCCTACCCGAACCTACCGCCACTCTGGGTTGGCTCCCAGAGTGGTAGGCCCAGTATGGAGACATACAGGGTGTTTTGTTATTGGCGGTTACAATGCCAGGTGGTGTACTTGGTTCATCCCTAAAAATCGCTACCTGAGAAATGTTACATTAGAACCCCTGATGATTGGCTGGAGATTCCGGCCGCCAGCCCCTGTCCCCCAGTTTCCTGATTGGTCAGCCTGCGGGCCCCCAAGCCTGGGACCATCGTTGTTTCCAGCATGCAAGACACCTTCTCTCGTATAATGTGTATCAACGAGGTGTAACTATGTGACAGTGTGTAGCAATGAGGTCTTTGCTAATGCCATGAGAGCAGTCCAGTCCCAGCGTATATTGTAGGTGAATTGTTGCAATTATGTAGCAAGGTTCAGTCTCAGACATGAGATGGCTGCATCTTCCCAGCTTTCAGGTCTTGGCATCATGTCAGGTCGGCGGATCATGTGCGAGGAGACCGCTAGGGAAGTCGAATTACTTCGATTTGAGTTGTATTTTAGCTTGATGTATCCTTGCTTGTACCTGGGCTAATCGTGGCACCGTGAGTGAGGAATGTCACTTGCAACATTGTGGCCTTGGCGGTGGCAGTCCCTGCCAGGGCGATTCTGCTTGCTCAGCAGCTTGCAGCTCCGAGATCTCTGTAAAAGGAGTTTAGTGTGCTGGATTGATCTGAGGCCTACTTAAGTTCTGGTTATTCATCCAATATGATAGTTCAAGGGTTAAAAGCATGCAATGCGCGGTCAGGTCCCTTGACTGCTCCTGTCCATCCGTAGAGTAAATAGCGAGAAGCATCTGCAAGCATATACACAAGCTCTTCTGGATCTTGCGTTTCTCCGGTGCGATAGCAGCTTATATGAAAAATAAAAAGCGTGCAAGCAGGGTCTGTGTCACTGTCCTCTAGCTCATAGAACTTTATGTGTATGTTCTTCATGTGGATTGGTGTGTGAGTGTCCCGATTGTGCCCACTGCACATGTGCTTCCTGTCTAACACGGCTATGTCGTCATGGAGTCTCTAACAACTTGCAGCTTGGTTTGTGGGGACGTCAATCGAGTTGGTCTATATAGTCGTCTCCAGCTCGGTCTTGGTTGTCAGTGGTTATGTTGGCTAAGACTCCTGCCATCGCGGGATTGAGCAGGCGGATGGCTGGATGTCTGTCGTGATGTGATGTGAGCTTATGTTGGGAGCAGTGGGACCGGGTGCAATCTTGTATAGTCGATGTTGTGTCGGGAGTGCTTCTTCCGGTTGGGGGTCCCATCAGGAGGGAAGGGCCACTCAGATTTTCCCTCTTCAAAGCCTCTAGCAAATGTGTGAAATTGATATAGGGACATTCCAGACAAACAAAACTGCCATATTCTTCATGTAACTTTTTGACATCTTTGTCCTGTTGACTGAGGAGTGCCATGAAGACATTGCACAGTTTGTGTGGATTCCTGTAGCTTCCTTTGGTGAATGGACGAACAAACATGTGCAGGTGAAAATGTCAGCATCTCCACAGGATGCCAGTTGCTTTGCTGATGGATCATCTTCTTTTATTACCTCTAATTAGTTGGTAAGTCTGGCCATGCATAAGCGCCATCTTAGAGAGTTGGATGTCGGCACTGCATGTGTCAGGAATCCCTCCAAGGGTGCTAAAGAAACCACCTTTGAGGACCAAGATGGAGAAGTTACCACATCAACATCACCATCATTGGTCATGGCATGCACACGTGGGTGGTGTCCAAAGTTTCGAAAAACAATAGTTTTGAATGACAAACGTTCTGAAACAAAAGTTTCGAAAAAAAAAGTTTTGAATTTATTTTTTTTAATATGAAAGGGTTTATTTTAAGTTTGCATGGTAAAATAATTGTTTTAAAAAAAACAGGGGTTTGGGGGGGCCCCCATGAAAAAAAAAAAGTGAAACTTTTTTTTCCGACACTATTGTGTCGGAACTTTTGTCATTCGAAACTGTGACTGTCGAAACAGTCACTATGAACCCACGTGGGTGGATGCTATTCCCAGTGAAGTCACCAGAAATCAATATTAAGGGGAGCAAACTAGGAGTCACAGATCGAATTAGAGTAGAGAGTTGGAGGACAAACAAATAAGGGTCGACATGGCCAACTGATTTGAGTAAACCTATCTTTAACCAAGCTGTTTGTATTTATTAAAAATATGATATTATGCAAGTTGGGAGTACGTTTAAGACAATAAAAGGTTAGCCATAAGTTATTATCCCCCCCTTAAAAGGGTCCCCTGTGTAAAAAAGCCATCAACAAAACTTCCAAAGGCATCTGCTCTTACAAGTGTTTTACTGTTTGTTTTTCATTAAACACTTTTTACCATCATTTGCTGCTGTGGCTCTAAATCAATTAATGAAAAGTACATAGCAATAGAAATTAACAGTCTGCAATCACTCTTCGGTCTTCCCCTTCATTATGTACCTTTAAGGTCCAGCCCACAGCACCGGGGAATGCACCCCAGTTTAGCTTACAGCTAACAGCTCGAACATGACGGTTCAACGGTCTTCCTTAAAGTGCCCACTCATTGCTTTATGCAGATAACCCATAGCAGTGTTCCATTTAACTTTTTCCATTATTTCAAGTTTAACAATTCTAATAATATTGTGTTTTTATCTGGTGTTTGATGGCGGATACGTCCCTCATAAAAGTGGGACAATATAAATGTTAAAAAGAAGAGGAGACAGAGAGGAGTCCTGAGGAACACCGGTGCCTGGTGTTGGGGAGGAGGAAAAAGATCTTAGTATGATAGTTTGTGTTCTGCCAGCAAGAACACTGCAGAAGCATTGTAGTGCCGCTCCTTGCATTTATGCTTGTTTGTTTGCTTGTTTATTGATTTGTATTGCGTGCCAAACCCGAAGTATCTGGGCGCATATGCACAAGAGTACCAGTATACATTAGGCTTGGGTAACATTATTACAGTTGAAAGAGTTACACAAGTTACAATTTGAATTATACATAATAAGCACAGATAGTATGTACAAAAGTGTTACAAAGGGTTACGTTACAATTAAGTTGTACGCGAGGTTAGTTGTATGCAAAACCTGAATGTGAGTTGTGGGCAAGTGTGGGTGCTTGACGTGGAATCCGTTAGTGTTTAGGTGCTAACATGTGCTCTGCTATTGTGGTTGATAACAGTGTGTTATTTAACATGCTTTCTGCACAGGATAGACCTCCTTGCAAATGTGTGGCTTGGAACATTGTGAGTTCATACTTGTAATGCTTGCCGTTTCCTTTGTCATTTGGGGTGCTTCCTTATTGCCCTGTGAGTTGTGTGCATTGTCAAATAGGTTTATGGGACCAGTTTTCTAATCCCTGCATAACTGAGTTTGTGGTCTAGCAAACCATGGGCCTAGGGAGCAGGCAAGATGAGTGTTCTTTTTACAGGTTGTAGTTTTCCATATTAATGTGTTGCTATTCCTTGGTGCTATGCACTACCTATGGACTGCTCTCTTGTGTGGGTTTGAGTGGGGTGTTGGATACCATTTGAATTTCTCCTACAGCTGAGGGAGTAAGCTGGGTGAGTGGGCCACGTTCGGCTTGATGTTACTTGCACAGTGGATGTATATAGCTAGTGGTGTGCCTTCTGTTTGTGGTATGGCATCCCTGATACAGGTCGCTTGTATGTTCAGGGTCAGCTGCTCTACCTAAATGTTCCAGTTGTGTGTGGTTCTCTTGCTATATGTACTGTGGTTTCCTGACAGTAAGTTGTGCTTCTGTTGATTTAGTGTGGCCGTTTGGCTTTCACGTGGAATCCTTGTTTACTTTGTTCTGAGTGTTGCCACCCTCTGCTACTTATTTTTGCTTTAGCATGAGGGGTGGCAGGGTCTGGTGTTTGAAAGCTGTGTATGTATGACCTGCTGGGTGTTCTAAAAATAGCAGTTGGAGAGAGACTGGTAGATTTAGAGGGTGTTCTGGTGGTTTTCGTTGCCCTATGTGTGTACCGTGCTACTGCTGGGGCCTGTGCTATCCTAATCCTGTAAAATATGAACAAAGAAGCTTTACCTTTTCTATATGTAGCTCCAGGCCATCTTGTAAAAGGACACACTACAAAATTATACTTGCCAGAATTGTAATATGTGCAGGTTGCAGACATATGTTATAGGCAATATCTTCAATAATACGAAATAGGGCATAATTCGCTTGAAAATATGTCTATGCACTACCCCTGCACTGCATTCCATATAATGGCACGCTATAGACATTGAAGGGTCAGCTTTCAAACTTTGTGTTTGAGTAACATACAAGGAATGCTGGGCACAGGGCCCCATGGAATTTACCACCTGCCTCAGAATCTGAGATCCTCCTTGAAAGGAAAATCGCACTCTGGCATAATTCAAGCATGAACCTTTCAGGTGTCTTGGGTGTAGCTGGGTTAGCTGCATGGGAAAGAAGTTGCCAAATAATGACATTATAATAGAGGTGGGTGAGGCCAGTGGGGGGGGGGAGGATGTAGGGTTAGGTGTAGTTTGCAATGTATGTACACATTAGCTGTTAGAAAGGCTTTGATTTCTGCTGCCCACACACCAATGTTGGATGTACTGAAATGTAACTTAATTTATTCTCTTGGGGATCTGTCAGTACTTTCATTAATCCTGCCTATGCAGCTTTTAATTTATGTTTCTTTTTGACAGGACCTCTTATCCCCGGGCTGCTCTTAAAGGCCATAGCATTCTTTTTATGTGCTTATTAGGCCATAGAATTCTTTTTATGTGCATATTAGGCCATAGAATTCTTTTTATGTGTATATTGATTCTGATAACATTTGTAGTTCCGTGGTGACTGAGGGAGGTATAGGGAAATCTATGCAAAAGAAAAGGAGGCAAAGCCAAACAAAAAATCAAAATGTAAGCTGCAGCCTGCGCACGCCATCTGAAAAAGACACATGCGTAGAAATGCGCGATTTTAGCAGCCCACCTACAACAAGAGTATATGTCCAAAGTATGACGAGGCACAAACAGAAATCTCTTCAGTTATATGGAAGAATCCAGCAACCGTTTGTTAACTGGAGATCAGTCCATTTTATTTCCTAAAAGCACAAAATGTTATAGGGAAGTGAAAACCTGAACTGGGCCCTGAATTGTGATATTTTCCTTTTATAGGACTAGAAATCTGCTTTATATAAAGAAATATACAGATACATAAAAGATATACATGTTGATAGGAGTTTCATTGCAAAGAAGTTATACGTTATAATACTGCTCTGTTTAAAGTGACAATTGCAATAGAGAAAATGACTATAAAGGCTGCTTTTGTGAATGAAACCAACCTAGACCTGGATAGCCAAACGGAATTCGTTCCCCCCATCTACAGCAACACTGCAGCAGGAAGGGGGGTAGAGGGGTGCTTGCTTTCCCACGAGAAAGGTGTGAACAGTCATAAATGAACAGCTCTTAGCTTGTTTTTAAGGACCCAACAGTACATGATGCAAAGTATGTCGAACAAAACCTCGAAAGAATTTTGGGCCATAATAAATAACACTGAAGCACAACAACAGGCCTTAACCAGCGTTATGATCAGTGAAACACAATGGATCCAACATTATACAGAGCTATTTAAAAAACAAGGTGTACAGGCTCAAGAAAACTTTGATGATGAACCTTCTTGGAACATCACTATAACAAGACAAGACATCGCCGAGAACATCAAAAGATTAAACTCCTCGAGGGACCCTGGCCCAGATGGTCTGACAAACTGCATATTGAAACAGAACCCTGACGAGTGGGCAGCCTTTTGTGAAGCTCTGTTTAACATACCGACATCCTGGAAAAGCGCAGTCATAGTTCCTATTTTACAAAAGGAATATGCACGGAACCTAGGAACTATAGACCGATTGCATTACTGGATGTGGTCGGAAAGATTTTTGCTACCCAGCTGCAAATACAACTGACAGCGTGGATCAACGAGTCGGGCACTTACAACGTCAGACAAACAGGGTTCATAAAGGGTGTTGGATGCAGTTTGAACTTACTGCCAATCAACATACTAAAAATGGAAGCAATAAAAAAAAGAAAACGATATATTTAGCATTTGTGGACCTAGTCCATGCCTTCGACGCAGTAGACTGGAATCTCCTGTGGGAGAAACTAAGAGAGTGAAATTGTCCTGAAGGCCTCATTTGCGCAATAAGAGAACTATATTCAGATACCAACATAAAAATCCATCTCGATCGCAATGGCACCCTGTCTAAATCTATAACCACAGAATGAGGTGTGAAACAGGGCTGCCCTCTACGTGCAGTCCTGTTTAACTTCTTTATATCAGATGTGGGCAACGCACTGGGAGAAGTTAACTAATTTCCTCCAAAAATGAATGGAAATCTGATTGACTGGATGCTGTATGCCTACGATATAGTTCTCTTAGATCTTACCCAGATAGAACTGCAACGAAAATGGACTGCCTTGCAAGAATACATTGACAAAAATGGTCTTGAAATTAACACCTCAAAGACTGAGATTCTGGAACTGAAGAACCTGTGTGGTCGAAAAAGAACATTGAAAGAAAAATTCCAATGGAAAATCGGCAGTGAGAACGTGAGGAGAGTGAATCAGACAAGATACCTTGGCGTGATGATAAGTATCAATGATGAAACAATGGCAAAAGCAATCAAATATCCAAAATAAATAAATAAAAAGTAAACATCTTACTTCCCAGAGCGCAATGATAGATAAAAAATATGGGAAATTTAGCCTAAAGCCAGTCATTGACTTCTACAAGACTACGGTTGTTCTGGCGTTAATCCATGGAGCAGAGGTCTCGTTTGGATGTTCATACAAGGTGTGGGAGGCTTGTGAATACATGTTCTGGAAAAAAATCCTACACTTGCCAAATGGAACACTGATGGCGTGTATTAGGTTCGAGCTGAGTCTGATGTCAATAACAGCTAAAATCATGTGGAGCTTGCTTTCCTTATATAGAAAAGTGTATGGAATGAATAACACACCGCAATTCTGGATACTAAAGAAATCTCATGATAATGATGAACGAGCAATACAAGGCATGTGGGAGAAGAGTTGCACAGACTTGATCCGAACGCTAAATACAACAAAAGAAACGTTGTGGTCCAACCCGAATGAGGTAAAGAAAAAAATTTGGCAATGGGATTGGCTGGAAACGATACAGCAAAGAAGCCTTCACAAATGCATGCAGCTGGTACCTCCTGAAGCGTAAGCGTATAACACTCTTGCTGAGTACTTGACTACATTTCCAAATAAGAGTCTGCGTGATGTCTTTTTGAGATTTAGATTAAACCAACTCGAAAGCAAAGAAATTCGAAAACTAAGAAATAAAATCATCGGGAATGACACCACCTGCAGCCTCTGTAAATCAAGAGAAGAAAATCTAAAACATTTGGTGTTATTCTGTCCCGCTCTACGGGATCTGCGGACGACATTACTGGGCTCAGAGATAGAGAAAAGATCTACTTGATGTGGTGAACAATGGTGGGCAGTCATCTTTGAGGGCTCAAACAACAAATTAACATTTGCCCTGATCTATTTCTTGGAAAAAATGGCGACAAGACTACAGGCCGAGGGTCTTGCTCCTGGCTCCGAAGATGAGCCTAATACAGCAAATGGTCTTGGCAGTGGTCGAAGTGTACGAAAAGAAGTAGTGGAACTATGTTCCCTACTGGCCTGCACCGCTCCCCACAAACCCCATTGCCACACCCCTTCCATGCACAATACAAACCCCAAAACCCATGCACTTGCTGTTTAAGATCACGTCCAGTGCAGTGCACTGAAAATGCAAGTTTCAACTTCTTCCTACACTTTTATTTTAAAACTAAACCATTCCGGAATTGTTTCTTTTTAACATAAAAGTATAGGAATGGTAAAACTTATTTAAAAGAAGTATAGGAGCACCGCTCCCGACCGCTCCCGCCTACTTTGACCTCTGGGTCTTGGCAGCTTTATCTGAGGTTTTGGTTATAGCTGACCACATTCCTGACACCATTACTGTACTAGCTGTATATGGGATTACATTTAAATTAAATCATGAGAGGAAAGATCACAGTTGAAAACTGCTTGCTGGCTCGGGCGAACAGAATTCAAACAAATGATATTGTTTTGTTCTGTTTTCTTCGTTTGGTCTTCCTTTCTCTACAAACTGTATAAAAAAAAAATACAAAAAACAGTACATGATGCCAGATGTGTTGTTGCCAGGAAGAGAAACTGAAGATTCCATTTACTATTTGTTGAATGAGAACAAAAATTTCCTTTTGAAAATTACATATGGAATCATATTTTCACTTGTAACTTTTAAATGGAGGGTCATAGGGAATTAATTTTTTAAAACAAAATGTTCACGGTGAAACACTTTATCCACTGAATGTAAAAGGATTACTCCTACGTCACGTCCCCTTTCCTCCATACTTATGGGACGGGCTCAGAGCAATTTTTAAAAGCATCAAAAAATAACTTTTTTGTCCTACCATATTTATTTTTACGCTCGGCCACCGGACGTGACCATAGCCCCACCTTCCTGAGCTCTGCCCCGCGCATCGCCCTTCCGTCCTTTTCTCTGCGCGTTCTGGGTCGGATGCACTTGCATCTCAGGGAATATTTTTCTTTTTGTTCCCTTGTCCTTCATTTTCCTGCTACGGTTCCACAGTCATCTTTCTTCCATCTATGCCGGAGCATCTGGTATTTGTGTCCTGTTCACTTTCTTTGCCACGCCAGGCAAAGAAAGTGAACAGGACACGAATCCCAGATGCTCTGATGGGACTTGTGCTTCTACTGCGACTCCATCTCCATCCGGGCACTCCAGCGTCAGCTTGTCAGGTGGGAGGCGGTGTTCCAGCGAATTCCTCCACCTCATTTACAGCAGTTCATTGAAGAAAAAGGGAAGCAACCAGTAAGTTAATTCCCTTTTAGAGCAACCCGGCCAGGGGACTCCCTCCCGGGGTCTTCGGATCTGGGAGGGGCTCAAGTGGCTCTGTTATCAAGGATTTCCCTGAGGTGTCCCAAATGGGATCTAAGCGGCATTCCAGAGTTTCCTCTGAGGTCCCCTGCAAAGTGGCTGCCAGGACCAGAACTTCATCCAAGGTTTCCCTTTTGGGGGATAAAGGTAGGCCCAGTACTTCTGGGGCCATTGTCACCGGGGTCAGACCCGAGGTTTCGACATCTGGAACTAGGTATACTGAGTCTCAGCTCGAGGTTCCTGTTAAAGTGACTTAACGTACCGGGGTTATCCCTGAGGTTCCCCATCTTGGGGCTATATCCAAGACCAGCAAGATTGAGGGGCCCCCTTCAAGGGCTCTGGCTTCAGGGGATGATTCTAAGAATCCCCACACTCAGGCCTCTGATCAAACCGATCCTGCTGAGGGGGCAAAGAAGCCGGTTAAACACCTTAAGTCTTCGAGTACCGGGTCAGCCGAGGTTCTCTTACAGGGGCTAAATTAACAGCAGACACTAAGGGGTTGCAGAAACACTCTAGGTCTGATAGCACTGTCTCTGCCGAGGTTCCTTGTCAGAAGGCTAAAATGGAACTTAAGTCCCCTGATTCCTGTGTGATAACCACGGTCTTACTGGCACCTGTGACGCAGTTCACCTCAGGCGTTAACAAAATGGTGGTCCAACCGCCGTGGTCCACGGTGGCCATTCTGTCTACCTCTTTCACACCAACGTTCACTACGGTTGGTGCTGATGGGCCTCTCTTTGGGGCTGAGCAGCCTTTTCAACTTTTTGTGGATAACAAGAACCCGTTCCACCCTTCAATGGATTGGCGTGCTGGGACTTCACTGCCGCTCACAGTCTTGCTTCCTGATACATCCGCTCCTTTGGTTTACGTGGATCCAGTTGGTGGAGGGTAATCCTGGCAACCATCCTCTTTACGATCCTGGGGGTATGCCCCTTGCGAGCGACCTCTACCCACTCCAATGCTTCGACCTTCTTCTGAGAATGCGCTTTTCAGCAAGTTTCAGACGCTTATGCATTCTGATCCCATGATGGCATCCTTTAAGGATTTATTTAAGAAAATGTATCAGGAGCTGCCTGAAACTGCCCCTGCTCTGGCAATCCTTCTGCGGGTCCCGGTGGTGCCACCACCTCCACCATTTTCTGTGGGGCTTCCTCCTCCACTGCCTCATCTGCCTCCATTTTCTCCTTTGGAAAAGACTCCGGTTGCGCAGTTAAACCTGCCCTCGGGACCTGAGGTACCACGTGCGGCGGATCGGTTTTCTGCTCCCACCTCACTGGATGAGGATCAAGCAGACCACAACAGCAACAAACCGCCCTCCTCTATTAGAGCCTTTCATGACCGGGTTGTGGATATGATTTTTTTGCTAAACATCCCAATACCTGATCCTCCGGCTCCACAAGAAGGGGTACTTTCTGGAGGCTTTACTCTGTCGACACAAAAGCGCACTCGTCTGTTCCTTCAAAATGATGTCCTCGCTGAAGCTTGCAAGGTCTGGGAAAAACCTCATTCCGGGCAATACCTAAACAAGAAAATTGACGCTCGCTACAAGCTATACGTGTCTGATGAAATATCCTTGTCTGCATGTCCATTCCCCTGATCGGTGGTAGCAGCAGCTAGGCTCCAGTCGAAGCCGGCCTCTGCATCCTCCACTGCAGCATCCCAGATCCTTTCCAAGGAGGGTAAGCTTCTTGATGCCATTGGGGGAAAAGGGTATTTTCCAATTCGTCTCTTCAGCTGCGTCAGGCTAATACCGAGCTTATCCTGGAGGCTACTAATGTCAAGTTGGGGAAAGAGCTCGCTTAGTTCCAGGAATGTATTCCTCCTGACAGACTCGAAGACTTTAAGGGTGGCTTATCTGATGCCAGAGTTCTGGCGCAGGATCTACTGGAGGCCGAGGCACTTCCATTCAAGGTCTTATAGTCTGAGTAGACCTCTCCTGCCAGACGTAACTAGGGGCTATATTTAAAACCAGCAAAATTGAGGGGCATCCTCCGAGGGCTGTGGCTACAGGGGGTGACCCTAAGCCTTCCCACAAACAGTTCTGTGGTCAAACCGATCCTGCTGAGGCGGCAAAGAAGGAGGGCAAAAGCCTTAAGTCTTCAAGTACCAACCCTGCCGACATTCCCTCACTGATGGCTAATTCTTCTGCAGAATCCACAGGCGCTCAAAAGTGCTCTAGATCTGCCAGTACTGGCTCTGCCTAGGTTCCCTCACTGAGGGCTAATTCTTCTGCAGAATCCAAAGGAGAGTAAAATCGCTCTACCTCTGCCAGTACCGGCTCGCCGAGGTTTCCTTTCACAAGGATAAAATTGATTGATAAAAGCCCCTGAAACAAGTTCCTTCCTTTCTATGGTACCCAGGCCAGGGGACTCCTTCCCGGGGTCTTCTGGTTCTGGGAGGGGCCCAAGGGGCTCTGGTACCAGGGTTCTCCCTGAGGTGTCCCAAAAAGGGATCTAACCTGTATTCAGGAGTTCGCTCTGAGGCCCCCTGGCAAGGGGATGTCAATACCAGATATTAATCAAAGGTTCCCCATCTGGGGGCTAAAGTTAAGCCCATCTTTTCTGGGGCTGTTTTGACCGGGGTTATTCCTGAGGTTTCCAAGTCTGGAATAAAACGTACAAGACTAGCCGCAAGGATTCCTGTATAGTGACTAAAAGCACCAGGGTTTATCCCAGAGGATCCCCAACTAGGGGCTATATTTAAAACCAGCAAGATCGAGGAGCCTTCTCTGAGGGCTCTGGCTTCACCCTAATCTAAGCCTTCCCACAAACAGTCTTTTGGTCGAACCAATCCTGCTGAAGGGGCAAAGAAGGAGGGCAAAGGCCCTAAGTCTTCAAGTACCAGCTGCTGAGGTTCCCTGTCACAAGGCTAAAATGGATAAAAAGGGCCCCTGAATCCCCTCTGGTAGCAATGGCCTCACTGATACCTGTGAGGCAGTTTACCTCTGGCAGTGACAAAATGGCAGTTCAACCCACGCGGTCTGAGGTGGGCATTTTCGCACCAACGTTCTCAACGGCTGGTGCAGGGGGGCCTATATTTGGGGCCGAGCAGCATTTTCCACAGAATGTGGACAATAGGAATACTTCCCACATTCCAATGGATTGGCGTGCTCGGTTTCCACTGCCACACAGTCTCCCTCGCTGCTGCGTGTCATACTTGTAGCGGCAGATCTCAAGCTGTGGAAGGAGCTCCCGAATTTCAGGAATGTATCCCTCAGGACAGGCTGCAAGATTTTAAAGATGGCCTATCTGATGCCAGAGTTCTAGCTCATGACCTGCTGGAGGCAGCAGCCCATCATGTAGACACTTATGCTCTGGCCTTATGGTTGGAGTAGACATCTCCCACCAAGCATGGCTGCATGCTACAAAGTTCTCGAAGGAGGTTCAGGATAAAGTATTTGATCTTCCCTTCGTAGGCAAAGAGCTGTTCCACTCGTCCACCAATGAGGAACTCAATAAAACAAAGGCAAGCATGCAAACGGCTTAATCTTTGTCGGTCCTTGACAAACACCCAGCTAAGGCGGCCTATACACGGAGGTCATGGACCTGGAAAAGGTCCTTCTCAGGTTTCAGAGGGTCCAGGAGCATCCGGCAGGAGGCTTCTCTGGTGCACCTCTGCGCAAGCAGCAAAGACAAAGTGGCCGGTTTTTCTCTCTGTCATCAGCCTTCTCTTCTGCAATAGGTGGTCCCGCCCCCAATAAGTCACCTAAATTATGTTTTCCATTGGTCACACAAGACTACAGTGGGAGGACAGTGGGAGGACATATTTCATCTCAACCTGAGGCGTGGCAGACCATTACAGAAAATAACATGGGAGCACAAACACTGGATTTTCCTCCCAGGTTCCTCATCTGGGGGCTAAAACTAAGCCCAATGCTTCTGGGGCTCCTTCAACCGGAGTGATTCCCAAAGGTTTCTTAGTCTGGGACTTAACGTACAGAGCCTAGTCTTGAGGTTTCCTATCTAATGACTAAAGTACTGGGGTAAAACCCAGAGGATCCCCAATCATGGACTCTTTCAAAGACCAGTGGGATCAAGTGCCCCTAAGCTTTAGCACAAAAAAGAAATATTGTGGTCATACCGGTCCTGCTGAGGGGGCAAAGAAAGGGGGCAAAGACTCTAAGTCTTCAAGCACTGGCCCTGCCGAGGTTCCCTCACTGAGGGCTAATCCTTCTGCAGAAACCAAAAGGGCTGAAAGGTGCTGACAGTACCGGCTCTGCTAACGTTCCCTTTCAAAGGGCTAAAACCGATCCAAAAGCCCTACAATCCCTGTAGAGACAATGGCCTCACTAAAACCTGTGACGCAGATCACTTCAGGCAATGACAAAGTGGCATTTCAACCCACGTGGTCTGAAGCTGCCATTTTGACAAGCTCTTCCACACCAACAATGCTGAGAGGGTTTTACACTCTAGATATCAGACGTGTTCTGAAGTTTCACCTCGACAGAACAAGCGAACTTAGAAGTTCTCCACAACTCTTTGTTACGTCTGGTGACCCACAAGGGAAAGCAGCCTCGCAAGCATCCATCTCTCATTGGATAGCTTCATGAATTTCCGAGGCCTATAAAATTCAAGGCCTTCAGCCCCCAAACGGCGTTCATGCACATCTGGTCCGTGGCAAATCGGCTGCTGTTTCCTTCCAAAGATACATCCCTTGGGAGTCCATGGCCAAGGCTGCTATATGGGCTTCTCCGTCTGCTTTTTTTGCAGATATTGGGCCTCATTACAACCCTGGCAGTCTAGAAACAATAGTGGCGGTAAATCCGCCACCACCGTTGTTTCCGGACCAGTTGATTCCAAGTTCTGCAGGTGGGAGGTGTCACTCCCGCCAGGTCTGACCTGGCGGGAGTAACGCCCCCCCGCCTGCAGGAGGAAATGGAAACCCCGGCTCCGTCATAGACAGAACCAGTGTTTTCATTGTCCCCATACCCATGGAGTCCTGTTGGACTCCATGGGAATGGGGATTTACGGAATTCCGCCTCCGGAATTACCGGGTCACTGGGGTTGCAATGCCCCGATGATTCCGGCAACCACGGAGGCGGAATGGTATTTCGGGTCCAGCAGCAGCCTGCTGGTTTTTCCGGCACGGTTACTGCCGGTCTCGGAATGAGGCCCATTGTCTGGACCTGAGCTCCCAGGCTGATGCCCAATTTGTCCAGGCAGTTCTTAAGAATTTGTTCCAATAAGGGATTTTCCATCCACCCGCATTTCCTATGGTCAGTGCTTGGGAATCTCCCACAAGTATGGAAGAAAGGGCACGGGACGTAGGAGCATGACAAAGTTACTCAACGTAGTGACTACCTTACTCCTAGTCCATAGTTGCCTTTCCCCCATACGCCCGCCCGACGTCCCCTCTAATAAGTATCCTCTATTGTTGCTAAATGGCCCTGGACCTGGCGATAGAAAAGGACTCAAGGGCGATGTGCGGAGCAGAGCTCAGAAGGGCGGGGCTACGTTCATGTGCGGTGGCCCATTGTAAAAATAAAAGAAGGACAAAAAAGTTATTTTTTGATGCTTTTAAAAAAGGCTCCGGTTCCGTCCCATTGGACGGAATGTCCCACAAGTATGGAGGAAAGCAGACTATGGACTAGGAGTAAAGTAGTCACTACGGTAAGTAACTTTGTCAATTTCTTTGATGTAAATTAGACAAATGTGGATATTTTCGTGGTGAAATGGCAAACGCCAGTGATTAATATATACTAGCATTCATGCCGGTGAGCCTGTTATTCTGTGCTGGGAATGGATTTTTTTTGTAGAAGTCTCAGAGCACAAGAGACAAAAATCTGTAGCACACGCATCCCATGTCGTGCCGAGGTGTTAATTGCATTATTTGATTGGACTGAGTGAGAGCATTTGTAATTGTAATTGGTTATAACACGCTTAATACCCAGAGGTTTATAAGCGCGGTCCTGGGGGTCGAACCTGTGTTGCTCTGAGTTGTCTTGCTTCCAAGGCAAGCACACTGCCCGCGAGCTATCCTCCAATCTGATGAACCGATTAGGAACATGATCACGTGTGAGGAATATGATGTTTTAGAAAGTTACAATTGTTTACTGTTGAATTCTCTAAGATTATATCACATCAAGTAAGTAGGAAACTGGCTATAGTAGTTAGTCTCATTAGACTACCCTCTTCATTAATATGCCCAATGAGTTTGAAGGGGATGGTTAGCGTGTTGTTACTTTTGGAACACTGTCCAATCACATGCACTGACCAATTAGATTAGAGAAATTATATCCACCTCTAATGGGAGGGATTTCTAATCTATGGAAGACCAAACCCATAGATTCTAGGGACTCATTTGCTCACTCACTAGCTGGCTGGCTGACTCGCAGAAGGAGAGAAAGGAGAATTGGAAACAACCGAAAGGAGAATACACTAGATTGCCTTCCTTTGGAGGCATTTTGAATTAAAAGCAGTGCACTGTAAGAGAGGCCTACCTGGAAATTATATGAAATAATATCCTAGACCTTCTTCAGTGGTAGTGTCAGGAGACAGGCCCCAACACAGAAAGACAGAGACCAAGCTGTGGATGGAAGCTAACCCCATATTGCTGACTGATGCTCACTTGTTCCTAGAGGGGGAGAATTGAACCAGACTGAAAGTGGGTGTCCTGTGAGACAGCCAAAAGAAATTAATATGTAAGCATAATACTAAAGGGAAATAACTACATCTCAGCCCTTTTTATTAGTGAAAGTACTGAGATGATGGGGTAGATAAATTGACTATACATCCACAGAAATTAATAAATATTCCAGAAGCGTATGTGCTTCTGGAATTAAAGATTTGATATAATATGTCGTATGGTGTGTATGCTGGGAGATCCCCTGCCTCTTTCTCTGTATTGACCAAACAGAGAAGAAGTATTCTGGGAGTCAAAAGGATATCTCACTGTGTGCATAATGTGAGACAGGCATGGTATCAAGAGATGACACAGACAACAAAGGTAACCATTTTTAAAACCTTTATTAATATGTCAGGATGGGTGTAACTCCTAACTTGCCCTATAGCTATGGTGGGGATTGCCCTACCTAATGAAACTAAAGAATGTCTATGTCCAGAGGTCCAAAACAAAGGTCTGTCTGTGTCAAAACGTATGCTTGCCTTCACGTCTAATACCTAAATGTAGTGCAGGGATATTCTAACTCAAAATAGTGTCCAAATTAAAATGTCAAGCAATCTCTAGCTCCCTTCCCCAAGTTCAGGATACAGTTCAAAAAGACAATGTTCACCAAACGGAGATCGGGGCACATTCCCTGTAGGTACAGGCTTATCAAAACAAAGTTCCAAAAGAGCTCTGGGTTTCCTTCCCTACATTTTAAGCATGGATTCACAACACAGTGTTCAAAAGGTAGTTGTCAAGAAGCTCATGATTCCCTTCCCCAAGCTTCAAGCACTGTTCACAGCACAATGTTCCAAAAAGGACTCGGGTATCCTGTCCCAAGCTTGTAGTCTTGCTTCAAAACCAATATTCTGCTATTTCTAGTTTCTCAATTAAATGCACAGTTACTTTTTATTGGTTGGGGCTCCCTGGTGTAGGCGCAGTTGATAGACTGCACGTTCCACACACTACAGATCACGCAACCAGTTGCCCTTGCCCAAACACTTTATCCCCGTAACTTAGGATTGTTGGGTTATTCATACTTGGAAGTTTCAACTGCAGCTTAAATGTTCAATTCGGTATTTTGCTCACACTTCACTGTTCCCCTCGGCTGCTCGCTTGCAAAAAAAAATTCTTAAGATTTCATTAGTTTGCGTGACTTTAGAATTGTCCTTTAACTGTTCAGAGTCTTTTGAACACTTATTTTTCCTTAAACGTGACCACCCTGATACAGTTTTGTTTATTAGCCCCACTGTTGGCTTTTTACATTCGTCTATTTCACAGTTCGGTTCTCATTGGAGGCTTTCGAGAACATGCTGCCTGCATGTGACCATTCAGATACAATGTATCTTCACCACTCTTCAAAAGCGCACCAGGCTTCTTTCATTCATTCATTGATACTCATTGGTCACCTAACGCTACTTTGCCGGCTTCTTGGTTCGTATGATCAGGATCTCTTTGCCTGCCCCTTAGACACCCTTAGACTGTTGCCACCAGTCAGGTAACAAGCACCTTCCAGCCACAGCATAGGGACCACCTGCTTTCACGGCTCCCTTTGCATCCCTCTCCTGGCTCCTTGGAGAAACGGCTCCCTCGCCACGCAATGACACTCTGCTTCACTGTGCCTTTCTCCAGCTTCTCGGCGTTCCGTTTCCCTCTGGTTTCTCACGGGCTGTGCTGGCCTTCCTGCTCCTCCCTCACTCCACAGGCTTCTTACTCTCTCCTTGAACTGGCTTCTCCTTCCTCTTGTTGTTTGTTGGGCTCTACCTTTTATACACCTGTGAGTCTTTAACAGGCCGCAGTTTTGAAGTCCCAAGTTCAATTGCCTGACCAAAATCAGCCCAATTACCAGGACATGCCTGTCCTTCAGTTCAATAGCCTTCAGGCTCCCTCTTCTTCATCTCAGTACTATAGTGGTGTTTCCTATATGTAATCTTCATTATTCTTGGGGTCAGTTTCTTCTTCTCAGTACTTGGTCTGACTTCAGGGGGAAAATTAGGATCTGAATAGCAATATCCTACTGAATAGCAATATCCTACAAAGCCTGAGGGAGGGTAAGATGAATCACTGTCGGGAAATGGGGATACCGTGTCTCACCCTCTAACACCCACTCCCCAATCTCGATGGACCTTCCGTCTAGGTGATCCTCCCTCGCTAGTCCATCCCCAGCGATGGCCCTTCCCTGGCCACCTGAACAGAGGACCACTGGGGAGTAGGTGTGAGAGTGACTTCAGGTTTCTCACAATAACTAGAAGAATTAGGTATTTTAACTCATTTCTGGTTACATCTCCAAGCAGAATCCTGTTATTAGTGCTGAACCGCTCAAGACAAAGAGGACAAAGAGGACAGGGTTATTAATTGCTACTCATTTTCCTGCTTTTAAGGTGCCCATTAAGAATGGGAAATTAACACTTTTACACAGTAAGAAATCTAAGCACAATTGAAGGGAATCTTACAGGCATAAATTATTATTTTTTAAGTGAAATGCAGGAATGTTAAGTAGCTTGTCTTTTAATTGAGTTTTCTAGAATGCTGTTTGAAATTCTGACACGTCCATTGGATCGGGGGAAGATGTTTATTTTTCAATGTATAAGAAGTAGAGAGACTTAGGTTGGTAGGGATGTTCTGATTTAATTTGGTTTCCTATAAATGCAAATTTTATCCAAAGCCTGCATACAATATTCAAATCATGGTGGCTGTGCACTCAGGACAAATGAAATGTATATAATGTGATGTGTGTGCTTCAAAAGTCCACATTCATGTAAATGTAGCATAGCATAGAAAAGTGATGCGGCCAATGTTCTTCATTGAAATTAGAATTTCAGAGATGCATAATTTGTTTACATTTACATTGATATAATTATTTCTACTTTATGAATAGACTTTCTGTGCAACACTGTTTTTTTCTTGTACCGAAAGGGGAGGGAGGTTGTAGGGAAACAATATTGTTAAATTGGGTGTCCCAGGTTTATAAAAAATAACTTTATTTAAAATAATCAAGATTGTGCATGCCTGATTTGGGGGTCGGTGGAAATTGTGTCACCTGATTAAAACATCCTAAGGGAGAGCAGCAGTGTGTGAGAGGGAACAACTAGAATAACCAGAAAACTACTTGCAACTGAGACACCTTTTTTCCAGTCCTTTTTTAGTCCTGTAAATATCCCACGATCTGGTGTAGTGGCGGGCAATCGCAGTCCTTCAGATGTTTTGGCCTACAACTTCCATGGTCACTCACTATTGACTATAATGGAAATAGATTATGGGAGACTTAGGCCAAAACATCTGGAGGGCTGCATGTTGTTCACCACTGGCCTGGAGGAACATCTATAGGGCAAAGTACTAACCTACTGTTGCTTATTTACAATATGTTTTAACACAAAGCTCTTGAGATATACCCTGAAAGGACTGAGAGGTTTAAGTCCTTGCTTTCAGCACATTTCCTTCCATATTCTTCTGCAGTAACTTAGTTTTAGTTTCACACTATAAAACCAGGCTGGACGTACCAGAATGCAATGTGATGATAAGAACTGGCTGAGCATCACCCACCTACCATGGGCTAATTTGAGATGTCTTTAATCTTCTTATTGGGTTATACATGTTTGATAGTTACTGACACTTATTCGTTGTTTGATGCAGGCATGCAGCTTGTTATGCATGATGTGCATACATGCAAGAGACAGCAGACCTTTAATGAGAAGACATCATTCATTGTTCAATCACTTAAGAGCACTCAGCAAGAGGCGGCACGTTTTTAAATAGAATAGACATCATAACTCAGCTTCAAATAATATGTAATCAAAAACAGTCTGTTTAACAGAAGAGATACCAGCCATAGTCGAGGGTGCCAGGGGGCAACTGACACCTTAGTTCTTTATCTATGGGGGCCAGAACCCCCCTTTTCCCCTGTAGAAATGTTGACAGTTTTCAATTTATGACTGTAGATTCTAAATGAGACTGTGGGCAGTCAGTGTGGCTGGAGATTAAACACTATTGGGTTTTAACTCGTATCCAATGGGGGATGTTGAATTCGTTGAAAGTAGAGTGATGTTTTCTAAATCAGGTACTACCAAGGTAGCTCAGCAGGTTGTGTGACTGTTTCTGAGATGTTATAAGCTGGCTGTTAATGCTATTGCTATCAGCAATTCCTTCTAAAGGGTATGTGATTTAAAAAAAACAATTCGAACACATATGGGGTGGGCTGGTCGCTTGCTCATATTAAGGGTGGGGTTGAGGAATTGTCTGCCACCATAATTCAAATCAAAAGTTGGCTCCCACAAACCCACATATCTGTCTCTTGCTAAATGATGTCAGACCAAACAAGAATACAATTTTGATTGCACAGTTTGATAAGATAATAAGAAGTATAACCTGGGATAAAATAGTCAAAAGGAGAGGCACATGATTTGCAAGGTTTTTGCCGAGGTATTCAAACAAAAAACTTTAAAACAGATTAAAGAAATCAACTCGGGCCTTTAAGTAAACGAAATGTGTGTCACTATGGAAACTGTCTTTTTTATTGTTTCATATCAAATTGCAAGTAGCGCATATAGCAAAACACAGTGTGCCCATCATGTGGGAAGCAAACATTTAACAGAGATGGCACCTGTCCCAATGTTATTCATGGCCCATCTATCCCCGTGGTGTCTGCTTCCGGCCAGAGGAAGGGTCAGGAAAGGCAAACAAAAGAGACTGTAAAATGTGACTGACGGCTGCCGGCTGGTCGAAGGAGCACCTTTAAGTCTGCTGAAAAGAGTTATTATCTAGCGAGGTGGGGACACGGGCAAGTGTCCCCTTTTTCCCACAAGTAAGGACGGCAAAGGCTATCCCACCTTTGTCATCGGTGTGATGTTTGCCAGCTTTCTATAGCATTCTTCAGGAGGAGTCAGACCTTCCACAGAGAGCGGGCACTAGCATTGTCATACATGGCAGAACCTTAACAACACACACTCACACACAGACAGCAGCAGGGGGCAGCTGTTGATTAGCGCAGCATGCCAGCAGACTTTGGTGCAAGGCTAGGAGACGAATACGTCACTATGTCCAGGGGTGGACTGGCCTGTAGGGAACTCTAGAGATTTCCCGGTAGGCCTTAGCACACTGGGCCGCTTTTGGGTGGTATTTCCACATTTTCTTCTGGCAAAAGAGTTGGCCTTGTTGGAAAAAAAGTCTAATATGGAGCCACTTAGAGAATTGTTTTAGTTCCCAGTCCACCCCTGACTCTAGCAGGGAGGGGGGCACGTGGACAATTTCAGAGACGTGGTGAGGCCGGGCACTGGCCCCCTTAAAGCCCTGTGTGTAGCTTTCTTTATTGCATATTGTGGCGTTCATTTGCTTGGCAAATTCCAAGCTGAAAAGGCTGCTCGGTGGTTGCCTTTGTTTTTCATGATTTGCTAAATGGAGCATGTTATCACTGCCTCCCGATGCTGCTCACCATTCACACAAACGCGTGTCATCGTGGGCTGAAAAGGAAAGGTGCTAATTTGGCACTGCAATTAAAAGTGATAGATCGTTGTCTGCAGGAGCTGTGTCCAGTCAAAGTTTGAAATCCATTCTTTCGAATTGCAATAGTTTCAAAACAAAAGGATCGAATAAAAGAATTTCGAATGCTTTTTTTAAATGTATGTAATGTATTTGTTTCGAAACTATTGCATTTCGAAACAATGTATTCGACCCTTTCACTATAAACCCTTCACATAATGGGTCTCCACAGATATGCTCCATCGGAACTGCTTTGGGCCTGGAGGGGTAGTTCTTATGTAGCTTTCGTCTACCTCAGCGAACAGTGTGCATGTTTGGTCGTGCGTGGCTTAGCTCATCAACAGTCACCTAACCTGCGGAACTACCTTGCAGCTTTCTGCTTTGGTGACTGTCACTGTACTTTCAAACAAGTCAACATTGCACATGGATCCTTGATACTGCTGAAAAGCAACACATTGGCAGAAGTGTAGTCCATGTGCGTGGCTTTTAAGCTGATCGTGCTTAAGGTCCTGCCGCATCGACAATACATACATCTCATTTGGAAAGTGCAGTCGGCAAATGAAAAGTGTAAACAGAAGTATGGTTCCTGCCTCGGTTAGTAAGGGGGCAGTTGTCTCCTTAGTCTTCCTGTACTCCGCACCTATGCTTGGGGTGATCCTTAAGAGCTGTTTTGAGCAGTGTGATAATCTTCAGTGCTTTGCCAGAGCCGCAGTGTGCTTTCCTAAATCTGGTTTCTTCAGCTGCAGTTCAGTGAGAAGTGTGCGTGCCTGGGGTGTTTCTCTTGAGCTGCAGTAATCATGGGCTGGGACTGCTTTCTTGGGCTTTCTTAAGCTACAGTTAGCTTTACAGTGTGATTGTATTGGATTGTAGTTGCTATGTGTGTCATGACCAGCTGCACAACCAAGTGTGACACTGACAGTAGCTTATTCATTCTCCTGCTCAAGTGCGGGGGCGGAGCTTTAATTAACTAGAGCTGGGCAAGTCCGCCGGGGCTGGGTCCTGTCGCAGTGACCCTCTTTCCGAGTCAGTGCCTGCCCGTAGCAGGGGACAGCAACGATCCCCACTGGCTGCCCACCCGGCCCCCAGAAGAAAAAAGTGTTGGAAAAGAAAACACGCTCGTGTCCCAGCCAAGCAATGAGTGGATGGGGTGGGACAAGAAGTCAGAAGGTCCCTGCCTAACCTCCGGGTTTTTACGCTCTTCTCCGGGTCTCCAGGGAAGAGCGTGGAGTCTCTGGGTTTTTCCAGCGCCTGCGTCTCCAGTAGATTTGTGTGCTTTGATCCCTTTTCTGCCATGCATGCAATACCAGCAAGTAAAGCTGTGCCCATCGGCCCTTCCTAACAGCACATCTGATGGGAGTGAACGTTTCTTTGCTGCCCACCCTTCAGCCAGGGTCATTTAGGAGTCGCCAGAGGTCGCCACTGCAACCTTTGAGGTCTCCCTTGCGACCTCTGTGGTCTCCCTTGTGACCTTTTTTTTTTGTAATGCAAGCCCCTGGGCTGTGGCCAGCACCATGTGGCTCTTTACTTCTGGAGTGACTGGCTTTCTTGTTCAGGCCCCTTAAAAATAAGAACAGGAGTTCCACAAGTCTAACACTTTCAGCACTCACCCTAAATAATAAAGAATAGGAATACCAAATAATGTATCTTTCTGGAACTCTATATAATAATTGCTAGACTCATTAAAGATTTATTTCAGGCACACTTCAGGGGGTGAGTCACTGATTTAGTCTGTTCTTAAACACCTCAACTGAGCCTTTAATCCTTCTGAGGTCGATAAATGAGTACCAACACAGGTTGCGTGATATTGGGTGTATATTTTTTCTATATAAAGTGCTTAAGCATAAGTGCTATATAATAACACATCATTACCATTTAGTCATGGACTTCTGCTTGCATTCACAGTAATTTGGTAATATGGTTCTATACACACTGATCTTAATGATACATATGGCAATCCATTCTTGTATGAAATGTACATCACATTATAGTGATATCGTAACCATATTTTTCGTAGTGTACAATGCTATGTGATGCCACTTCCTGTTTTGTCAACGGGTGAAAAGTCGTGTTCCATCGCTTCCCGCAATATCACTTTGGGGCTGGGTCAAATGGCATCACTTCCTGTGATGTTATCAGGGGTCAAGGGTCATGTGTGAAATGACGTCCCTCCTTCACCCCAAAATGTCTCATGTTTGACTTCAAAGCAAGTTAACTGTAATGAAGGGCAGGCATTACGGCCTCGGCTATGGCAAAAGTGTGCTATGCCACATGTGGATGCGGGGTGTTCGAGAGATTTCATTATCACGTTGATAATGCACTCAGTTTACATACACGCTCACATTTGAATATGTATATATTTTTGTGATGGATCCTTTAATATGTTTTGCACATTTGGTGCTTATTAAAATCCTCTTAGTTTATGAAACACATAGGACAAACTTAAATATATTGCAACATGTGGGCGTGACCTTGCAAACGTGTGGGCGGGGCATTCTGGTGACATAGATCTCCAGGTTTTTCATTTTGGAATTAAGGCAGGTATGGGACAGGGGTGTGCAGCAGCTGGCGTGGAGGCAGAGTGAAATGGAGCACAAAGAAACGGTATGCAGTGCCTTCTTGTGCTTCTACAGCGTGTGCTCCCTTTGGCATTCAGAAAGCACTGGCTCTGTCCCAGCCACACTCCAGACCTTTTCTCGCCCTCCAGTCCCTTTTGTGTTCCTCCAGCTCCCTTTATCTGCCCCTACCCCTTTTGTGTCCCCAATCCATTTTAGTCCCTTTTTTCCCCTAGCCCTTGTTCTTGCCCTACCCCCCTTTAGACACTGTTCATGCCCCAAGTCCTGTTTAGCCCCAGTCCTATTTAGTCCCTTTTTCTTGCCTGGCCCCCTGTTTGTCCCCCTTCAGCCCCTTTTTTTTTTTTTTTTTTTTTTTTTTTTTTTAATAAAACTACAGTTCGATACTTAAATCGAACTTTTGTTATAATTGACCTTTCTCGCATCTCATCCGTCCTCTCCAGTGTTTATTCACAGTGTGATCATTGTGCTGGTGATAAGTTTGGATCACTGTTGATTAAAGATTTTTCTTTTCCTTATCACAAGTAGTATTACAGAGAATCATGGTTAAGTAGTCAATTATCCTGCATGATAGCTTAATGTTATGGCCGGCGCTTACATATGACCACCAATCATTCGTGTCATAGTTCTGAGGTTTGAAGCTAGTTAGGTGCAGGGTCCGCTGTGTGATTGTGCCTGTGCAATCAAGTATCAAGTGCTTGAGGGACTCTATTTCGCTCGCATCACAGAATCGACATTTGTTGTCTACAGTGTCTTTCTTTTTTCGTATCCATAGCATTTCTCGATTGTTTAGGGCGTTCAGCCTAAATTTTAGAAACATGTTCCTGTGATATCGTGAAGGACAATTTAGAAGGTATTTTGGTGGCTTGTGTAGTTTTGTTTCCCCAAGACCTAATGGAAGACTCGTTTTTAGTTTCTTGCGTTTTTCAATGTTATGCATCCAGTCCCATTCTTCTAATTTTTTTTTCGCCTGTTGTGGTCGATCGATTAGGTCAGATTGACTTATATTTGCGGAGTTCATTATGGCTTCAAGTTTTTTTTTCCAAATTTGGATTAATATTGCTTGGGTGTCGTCATTTCTGATCTTGAAAATTTCGTATGCTGGTATTTTTTTGCTGCAGTACATTTTCCTAATGGTGGAGAGGGATTTCCAGATCACTGTCATATACAGCGAATTAAGTGCAAGTTCGTATCTCAGAGCCACTGTCGAGATGTAGTGAGGAAGCCTCAAGGCGTGTTTCCAGAAGATCCCTTCTAGTCTTTGCCATAAGCAAAAATCCAGGTTCCAACCAGCTTCAGCTCCAAATACGATAGTTGGAATGACCTTCTGTAAATAGAAAGTCAGTAATGGTGCAATTGTAAATTTCCCGTATTCGTGATAGATTTTTGCTCCTTGTAATCCAAATTTGAGAGTTCTACTGGTTATGTCATTGACCCAAGCTGTTTCGCAGATGGAATTGTTGAACATCACGCCCAAGTATCTTATGGACGATACAATATTGAGTTTATCACTTGCAATTCGCCATATGAATCTTTTTCCTGCGTTTTTATTGGTATGACTGATGCTCATGATTTTTGTTTTGTCAGTATTGATCAGCAACTCATTTGATTTCATATATTCATTGAGTCGAGTCAAAAGTCGCTGTAGGCCAATCTGTGTATAGTCGATTAGTACTATATCATCTGCATAGATGATATGTTTGATTTGAGTGTCCTTGATCCTTGGCGAGAAACAGGGTACTGAGTTTAACCATTTCGGTAGGTCGGCTATAAAGATCTTGAATAGTTCTGCTGCCAGTGGGCAGCCTTGCTTGACGCCTTTATGAGTTGTTACTTGTTGGCTCAACTCGCCTTGTTGATTTAACCTAATCTGTATTGAGGTATTGGAATGGAGAGCTTTCAGGGGTTCTAGTATTGTTGGCGGACATTCCCACCTTCTTAGCTTTGACCAGAGTTTCTCACGGTTTATTGTGTCAAAAGCTTGCCTGAGGTCTATAAAGGCAAAGAAGATTTGTCTCTTTGTGCGCAGCGCCTCAAGTTTTAGTATGTTTAGCACAAGTAGATTTACATCGACACCGGCTTCCTCTGTGAAACCTGTTTGACGAACATCGTATATTTCTGCTTTGAGGGCCCATGAAGTGAGTTTCTTTCGAAGAAAGGAGCCATATACTTTCCCGATTGTGTCAAGTAGGGCGATTGGACGATAGTTCATCGGATCGTTCCTATCGCCTTTCTTATAGATAGGTACCACAATCGCCTTTAACCATGACTCCGGAATTTTCTTTTTTTCTGACACTATTCTAAACAGAGATTCCATGAACTTGGCCCAGTATGTTTTGTTTCCCTTCAACATGATATTTGAGATCTGGTCGGGGCCTGCTGCTCTTGAGTTTTTTAGCTTCTGAATTGTTGTTTCAATTTCATCGCTTCGAGGTGTTACGTCCCATGGTAGATCTGAGACGTTTTCTTGCGCTTGTGTGTCTTCATTCGGGATTTTGTATATTTCCCTGAAGTGCTCAACCCATTTGTTGCCATCAATCGGATTTGATATTGTCGATGTTGCTTTTGTATTGCCTTTATTTAGGATTGTCCAAATATCGCGCGTGTTTTTTGTAATCAGCAGTTGAAGCATCAGCTCCGCGCGATTTTGTTCTATTATTGCTGATTGTGCTTTTAACCAGTGTCGATATTCTTGTCGTCTTGTTTTTACTCTAATCGCGATATTGTCTGGTGATAGCTTTAATTTCTTGATCTGCCGCAAATCTTTCCTCATGATTTTTTTTGCTTTTGCGATAACGTCGCTGTACAGATGTTTGTTTGAGTGCCCAATTACTTTGGAATTTATGACTTTCGGTCGACAGTCCGTCAACAAGGGAGCATAGTTCACGATGTTTCCTTTATTTATGTCGGTGGTGAGTTTCCCGATTTGTAAATGGTTAAGCCTCAAGCGATTTCCCGCTGCGTTCGATGTAATTTGTACATCAAGTTTTTCAGGAACATCGCCCCAGTCGGTCTCTAGGGCTAAGCGGAGTAGATCGTGGTCGCTTTGAGGCATTGATATGATGTTAAGGGAATTCACTTGGCCAAAAAGATTTCTTGAGACCCAAATGTAGTCTAGTGTGTTTTGGCTATATGGTCCGTGCCAAGTTGGGTTACATGGTTGGTCTCCTTTGGTTCTCCCATTGACCATGGTACAGTTTCTTATAGCGAGGGCGTCAAACCAGAGCTTTCCTCTCTGTTCAACCTTCTCGGGTTCCTTTAACGTATTTGTTTTTGTGATTTTGTCAAATTTGTACCAGCTACAATTTAAATCACCACATACTATGATGGTTAGGTTGTTATATTTCATTGAGGCTTCATCTATTAGAGTTGTTACTGAACCGATGAAGCTATGTGTCGAAATCTTGGCAGGGTTCCAGTAGCCATTTATTAGCAGTAGAAATTGTTTCGCCTGCGTTGTTGTGGCAGATATTTGTATCAAGGTGCTTTGAACAAAAGGGTTTGGATTTCGGGATTCGAGCGGCGTCAGCCAGTTGTTGATCTTCAGTAGAGTAATTAAGCCAGAGAACGGCCGGCCGGTTGCATTTTTCCCGGCAGGATTTAGGAATGTAGTGAAGCCGTCACGAAATGGCCGTTCACGTATCCACGTTTCTTGTAGACATACAGCGAAGATGTTGTTCATAGGTACCTCGAAGTTGTTAAATAGATGAGTAAATCCTCGAGTGTTCCAGGATAGCACGATTTGATCCGTGCACGTCTTCTTCAATCATTGTTAATCTTGACTTCCTTGATGGGATTGAATTTCGGACCTGATTTTTCGGGGGGAACCATGTGGCTTGTTTCCATTATGTTTTGTGATGGAATATACTAGGGATTTCCGCAGGTTTGCACATTGGTGGTCCAGGCCTACAATTTTTTCACGAACATTGTTCCCCAAGATGTTTTGTTGTGATTCGTGTTCAGGTTCCAGCGTTAAATCGAAGCCAAAAATTAGAAGATCTTCTGTGGCTCGTAGAAGCATGTTTTTCACCGCTGAAGAGCCGATATGTAAGAGTACTTGGTCTGAAGTTAGATCGGTTGGATACTCGACAATTTTTATGTCGTCTGACGATATTGTCCGTAGCACTGGAACGCATGCGAACAGTTTCATGACGTTTGCTCTGTTTAAGTTGATCTCGTTGTCGTCAGATTGGATATTTTGGAGTCGTAGTTTCCAACATCGGTTATTATGTGTTTGATTTTTGCTTGAATGTACTCTGGATGTGTAGCGAGTTTTAAGGTTTTTTTGATTAGACGTTAATTTTGGGTTTAGCTTGGATATGTGTGGTGACGTTGGCCTCTCGGCTAGTCTAGTCATTTCTTTTTGTGGAGCCGGTCTGCTTGCTTTATTGTTAGTCAATGTTTTGTGTTGTTGCCACGTGCGAGATCTCGCAGTTTCTTTAAGTTGAAGTGTGATTGTTGGCTCATCTTGTCCATCGCATTCCGCTGAATATGTGGAGAGATCACATAGATCAATTGTCGAGGCATTCACAGAACTATCGCTATGTGGTTCTTCGGATTCGAGACGCCGGCGTTTTGTGGATTGTTTATTGGACACACGGTTTTGACCATCATTTGAATCTTGGTTGGAGACGTCATTAGACTTCTGTTTAGAAGTTCTTGTTGTGCGTTCAAACAATTGTGGTTTTGTGGGTGTTGTGAGGTTCCTTATGAATTTTTTCACATTTGGATTTTTTACCTTTGTTTGTCCTTTTTTGTTTTCTTGAAGTAATGGATTGTTTCCTTGTCCTGCCGTTCTAGTAGATTTTTCTGTCCTGGAAATGGTTTTGGATGAACCAGTAAATATGTTAAATGAGTTCTTTGTGATGTTGGGGGGCATTGTAAATGACGTATTCTCGCAATTATTTGTTGCCACTAATGGCATGTGAACCTCTGCTATCGTGGAGGATTTGCCGGCATCAATTTGCGAGAGGGTTTTTGCATTTGTAGTGGCATCACAGCTTTGCTGAAGCTTTCCTTCCGATGACTTAGCATCGTTTTTCTCAGGACAATATGAATGCGACGTTACTTGGGACTCGGGTTTTTTGCTGGACGCTGGTGGAGATTGATTGTCATGAAGGATCGGCGCCAGTTGTCGAAGACACTCGGTTTTTGGGGACGCGGTTGCCAGACTAGTTCCTTGGTCTTTTGATCTCTTATGATTGCTTTGTGGCGGGGCCGTTTTTGGCAAATTATCTCGCTTCAGAACATAATCAAGGTTTTGAGTTTGCTTGTCCGCCTTTTCCGAGTGGTGGCGCATCCATTTGACAGCCTCGAGCAGACCTTCCATTAAGGTATCGTTTTGGCAGTGATGTCTTGCGGCCAGATCACATAGCCGTTCCTGCCAACGAGTAGATATGTCTGCCTGTAATTCAAGTTGTTTTTGTATGGAGCTTGTAAAAGATTCAAGTTTGTCCATTTTATTTGTTAAATTTGTAAGCATCGCTCCTTGGTCGCTTATTGTCCCGTTCAGTGATTCGTAGAGTTTAGTGAAAGGTAGTAGGACAATTGATGAGGCAGCTACTACATTAGTGTGTAATTGAGTTAAAGTGGCAGCAGATAAGATCACTTGTTGCTCCAGAGGAATGGTGTCATTGGGTGTTTGATGTGAAAGTTCCATGTCACATTCGTTTTCTTGAAGTGAGGAGTTTAGTGCCTTTTCAATAATTATTTGATTGGAATTGTTTGAGTTTTTGATGCACGGAGTGCTAACATTTGTAGGTGTTGACATTGAATCATCGAAAGCTGACTGGTTTAGTTTTAATTTTAATTCGATGATTCTTTGAAGGCGGCGAGCTCTTGCAATGGAACTTGCGTCTCTGCATGCGGGCTTCAGTGTTGGGCTGGATCGCCTTTGTTCTGGACCTGTCGAAGGGCTACTTTCTTTGTCCAGATT
This sequence comes from Ambystoma mexicanum, assembly GCF_040938575.1. Classification (NCBI taxonomy): domain Eukaryota; kingdom Metazoa; phylum Chordata; class Amphibia; order Caudata; family Ambystomatidae; genus Ambystoma; species Ambystoma mexicanum. The sequence goes on from NC_090939.1 coordinate 509,086,915, forward strand.
GTTTTCCCCTATGTCTTCAGGGGCTTGGCATGCATAAGCACTTTGATTTTCGCTCTCCGTTCTCTGAGTGGTTTTTCGAGTCTCCATGTTTCTGTAGCTTGAATTTCCTGCGAGATTACTTCGCATCGCAGGCAGATTGTGCTCATTATTCGGTTTTTGGGCTTCCTTATGTATTTTTCCCACTCGTTCTTTATTTGCATCTAGTATTTTGTTCTTTTTGTTTTTTGTACTTGATTTGGTTCCAGTTGTGTCTTGTGGCATTGCTTTTGGAAGCAAAGACTCTATTGTGAGTGCGTGACTTTCCGTCAAAGACAGATTTATAGAATTAGCAGGGACGTTTTTGCTTTGTTTGTTTGTAGGTTGATTTTCATTTTCGTCCGAGATGTCTTCAGGCATTACTCTTTCCTCTTGCTCATGGGCACTATTAACGGGAGTTTCTTGGTCCGGGTTCGGCATATTGGTAGCATTAATTAGCTCAGCGTCGGAGACCTCGCTTCCCAAAAGGAGGTAGTTAGAGTTGCCAGACGGGTTACCCGGATCACCACTTGTCTTCGTAGGCTCTTTTATTTGTGTATTAGGTTGAGTAAATAAATCAGGCAGCACTCGCTGGCTGGAGTGGTTGGATGCCAAGGGTCGTGTTAAAGCCAGAGTTGTCGCGGTTTCAAGAGGAAGTGTATTAGTATCATTTCCAATTGCGACTACTTCAGTTGTCAGTTGCTCTTGCAGGTTTGAAATGTTGTTGTTTGAACAGTGATCATGGGAGTGGCTGTTTGTACAGTTATTTAAGTCCAGATTTGCTATCGGTAAAGCTTTTGACATATGTGTAGTGTTTAGATCGATAGTCGCTGTGTCTCGCAGACGAGCTTTGGAAGGCCAGGGTACGCTTTTACTTACTTTGCCACTACCATCTACGGGGGCTTTTAAGGCAGTCCAAGGGTTTGCCATTTTGCGGTAGTTTAGTGTTTTTCTCCGAGTCTGGGGGCCTTCGATGGTTCGCGTCATGTGCTTAAGGAATTCGAATTTCCTTGTGTTTTTCCTCTCCTCCTCTCTCTCTTAAGCGGTTAAGCCTGGGTACTTACGGTCGGCGAACGGCAGAAAAGCAGCAAACAGCCAACAGCAGAAGTCTCTGCAATCGCCCTTTACGCGGCCGGGCTTCACGCCGCAAGGGTCGCTGGGATGTTGTTTTGTATCCTGGCTTCCTGGAGTGGGCGGGGCCAATAGGTGGGCGGGGCTTTCCACCCGCTTCGTCGCTTCGTCGCGGCTGTTCTCACACTCGCACCTGTCAACCTCTCCAATTACGAGGGACGCGAGGGGCAGCACGACGTGTAGGTAAGATGAAATTGCTTGCACAGATGCAAGTAACAGGAATTAGCGTTTCTACAACGCAGCACAGCCAACAGCAGAAGTCTCTGCAATCGCCCTTTACGCGGCCGGGCTTCACGCCGCAAGGGTCGCTGGGATGTTGTTTTGTATCCTGGCTTCCTGGAGTGGGCGGGGCCAATAGGTGGGCGGGGCTTTCCACCCGCTTCGTCGCTTCGTCGCGGCTGTTCTCACACTCGCACCTGTCAACCTCTCCAATTACGAGGGACGCGAGGGGCAGCACGACGTGTAGGTAAGATGAAATTGCTTGCACAGATGCAAGTAACAGGAATTAGCGTTTCTACAACGCAGCACAGCCAACAGCAGAAGTCTCTGCAATCGCCCTTTACGCGGCCGGGCTTCACCAGCCCCTTTTGTAGCCCCCAACCACTTTAGCCAATTGTGTTGCCCCTGTCTTGTTTAGCCCCTTTTCTTGCCCCATCCTCATTTAGCACCTTTTTCTAACCCCAGTGCCTTTTGTTGCCCCAACCCCTTTAGCCTGTTTTATTGCCCCCAATCCATTTTCTTCACTCTAGTCCCTGACAAAGGGCCCTCCCCCGTTTTGCATTTCCCGGGCTCTGCTCATGGGGGGCCCGAAGAGCCAGACCAGACCCCAGGCTCAGCCCTGACTAGGCCCTATCCACAAATTTCTTGGCTCTCCAAGGTCTAAAATGAACAGGTAATGGCGTCAGGTGGCATGAAACATGTGTGCGTGTATGCAGACCTACGCACTATAGGAGGCTGCACAAGCCATACCTGGCGTGTTGCTCCATACATTACACCCCCCTTAATGATGGGTAGAGACAACACAAAGTTGGTTTAAATGAGTAATCTGGCAGTGTGGTGTGGAGCGGTTACGTGTTGCCCTGCTGCCAAATTTTCATCACTTGCACACTGGTGTGAAAAAGTGCAGGGCAAAATGCGACTTTTGCACTCCACTGTGCAAAGTGAGTAAATGCTGCCTATGCAGCATTTACTTTTAATTTCGAGCGCCACTTGCCATGCTCGCATGGACCAGCCGCAACGCCCACCCATTGAGTAGGCCCAGCTTTGCCATGGCTCAGAGCTCACTGGGCATACTGGGCCCCATCCGCCTAGGGAAGTGTCCTTCAAGAACAGCCAGGCTTCTCTCAGCTCTCAGCTGCCCCCTCTCGGGACTTCCCTGCCGACTGGCACCCTATCAAAGCCATCCCGCCCACTGGTGGGGCGGGGATAGAGATGGAGCACCCAGCCGGCATGGCAGCTTGGGGCCGGCTCGGAGAGGGGGTAGCTCAGTGGCCTCTCTCTCTTGTGCATGTATGGGAGGGATGCTCTCTAGGAAGGTTAAGCCACTCCTGCTGGATGTCCCCATCTGTCTGCTGGGCTGCAGACCATGCGGGGAAGGGATCCTGGCCCCTAGTCCAGACTGTAGCACTATGGGTGCCCCGGGCTGTGGGTGTTCACTTCTGGGATGCAACCAAGGTCCGGCCCACAGCTCTCCCTTCCGGCTGCTCTGCCGTTAATGATCCTTCAGCAGGTACATATTTGGAAACCTTGTTATGACTTTTACTTGCTCCAGATAGTCCAGTTTGATCGTCTTCTCGGCGCTCTGCCAGGGCCATTTCCGACCCCAGTGGGGCCGACCCAAGGACCTCACTAAACCATCCAATCGGTAGTAGTGACGGGCGGTGTGTATAAAGGGCAGGGACTTAACACAAGCTTATGATCAGCACTTACTGGGACTTCCTTGTTCATGGGAAATAATTGCAATCCCCAATCCCTATCATGAACGCGGGTTCAGCAGTTCAGCAGGTTACCATCTCTTGTCGGCGTAGAGTAGGCACAATCTGATCCGTTCAGTGTAGTGTGTGTGCAGCCCGGATGTCTAAGGGCATCACAGACCTGTTGTTGCTTGATATCATGTGGCTGAACGCCATTTGTTCCAAGTTGATCGCTGACCGCTGCGGGTCACGTAGCTAGTTAGTATGGAGAAGTCTCATTTGTTATCAGAATTAACCATACAAATCGCTCCACCAACTCGTTATGGCCATGTACCACCACCCACAGAATCTAGAAAGAGCTATCAATCGGTCAATCCTTTCCGTGCCCGGGCCAGGTGAGGTTTCCTGTGTTGAGTCAAATTAAGTAGCAGGCTCCACTCCTGGTGGTGGCCTTCCAACAATTAGTTTAAGTTTCAGCTTTGCAACCATACTCCCCTTGGAACCCAAAGACGTTGGTTTCCTGACAGCTGCTCAGTGGGTCATGGAAATAACACTGCTGGATGACAAATCACCATTGTTTATGGTCATAACTTCAACGGTATCTGATTGTTGTCGAACCTCCGACTTTTGTTCTTGATTTATGAAAACATTCTTCGCAAATTCTTTCGATTTGGTTCATCTTGAGCCGGTCCAAGAATTTCACCTCTAGAGGTACAATATGAACTCCCCTGGACGTCCCTCTTAATCATGGCCTCAAAATAGAACCAGAGTCCTATTCCATTATTTCTATCTGAAGTATTCAGGCGCCCGGCCTGCTTTGAACACTCTAATGTTTTCAAAGTAAACGCTTCGGACTCCCAGGACACTCAGACAAGAGCATCAAGGGGGCGCCGAGAGGCAAGGGCTTGGACCGGCAGCTTTAATATGCAATAATCGTGCTGGAATTAGCACAGCTGCTGGCACCAGATTAGCCCTCCAATGGATCCTTTTTAAAGGATTTGAAGTGTGCTCATTCCAATTACAGGGCCTTGAAAGAGTCCTGTATTGTTATTTTCATCACAACCTCCCCAATTCGGGAAGGGGTAAATTGCACGCCTGTTGCCTTCCTTGGTTGTGGCTCTAAAATGTCCATAGTTATCCAAGTAACAGATGGAGCGATCAAAGGAACCATAACTGATTTAATGAGCGATTTGCAGTTTCACTGTGCCAGCCTGTTTACCTACAGGTGCATGGCTTAATCTTTGAGACAACCATATGCTACTGGCAGGATCAACCAGGTAGCTGCTCCTGCTGGAAAATGGCAACGGTCTAGTCGCGTGCCAAGCTCAGGCGGGCCTTCACACCCTAAGTTGTCTTTCGTACTCGAGCGTCAGAGCGAGCCCCAACACTTGGGGAGGGCGGTGGACAGGTCAACCTTAGAGGCACTGGCCGCCCAGCCTGCTATGCCACAGCAGGGGGGTGAGAGGAAGAGGCTGGGCCCAGTCACAACCTAAAGCAGAAGGGGTTTTGCCATTTGCCACCACTGATGTAGTGACAGGGAGTCGGCAGCCCAGGGAACGGTCATTCCGAACTGCTGGAGAACGTGCTCAGTGGAGAAAGGGCAACAGCATGGCTTACAGGGCCTGCACCACCACATGACAGGCAGCGCTAACACCACCCGTCCCCTTTCACACTGATCTGACAACTAGGGAGCTGCTGGGCAGCTTGGCCTTTGCTCTGCTCATAGGGGTGAGCCACCCACATAAAGGGCCCACCCCAAGGGGGCATACCCTCGAGTCGACACAGTCCCAAGGTGGATGGAAGCTAATTGCTTGAAATAGTGGCCGAGGCCAGCAAAGCAGTGCAGTCCTAAACAGGCCAAATGCACCAAATTGATCTCACTAAGTGGGTGGAGGTACGTGGGCAGGCCGCCCTGTTGTTCGCGTGCAAGTCAGGGGAGGTTCTCTTGGCGGCTGTGAATTCATGACTCCACCCATCTGGCATAGTATTTTCATAGTTAAAATAGGCAGTGAAAAACTTCAACATGGTGAAAAACTTTAATTTGCAAATAAGCATCCTCTAATATATATTTTTGGCCTTATCTGATCATGCTGGACGTAATGAAATGAGTCCCACGACGGCACAAGGTTGCAGGTTCAAATTACAGTTTTTTGTGATTTACTCAGGAATGATAAAAGTAAGCATCACACATTTTTACATACAGTTAAACACTCCACTAAGCTATTATCTCCTAAAATCTCTGCTATTGACATTTTCTGGAAATTCATAATCACATTTCAGGTTGTAACACTTGTTCCCAGTGTGGAATTTTTATGACAGTTGAATCAACCAAACGTTCTTCTCATAAGCATTCCAATGATATGTGTCCTATTTTTGTAAGTGTCACGGTTCCTAGGATAATGGACAAGGTATGATCCTCTATATACACCTATGGCAATTTCTGGACATATATGCATATTTTTGACTTCAATTGCACATTTCATTTCCCAACTTAACATGGGGTCTGAGCCATCTGCTTGTTGATACTGCCTGCAATCAATCCATTAACATTCTTTCTCCCAGCTCCACCTCCATGCTCATGGGAAATCCTTTGGGGATAGGTCTGCTATCATTATGTCCGAGCAGAGACCACGAAGTTGGATTTTATTTTCAAGGATTATTCAAAGTTCAACCCGTTAAGGTGTGGTAAAGGGTCAGATTCCAAGGGGGACGCATGTATCTGCTGCACAAGTAATGTGGTGAGGACAAGAGTGATGTGGTGGGTGACATCGGGGAGAAGATGTCATTGAATGCTGCGCTTTTTTCATAAAATGACACAAAAGCAGGTACAGTGTGAGAAGTCCCATGGTGAAACTCAATAAGGGGTGGCTGCTTGGGGCGTAGTATGGGTATTTGTATAGAGCGGGTGCGGGTGCAAAATGTCATAGGCGGTATATGGTAAGGGGATTTTTGAGCAATATGTGAGCAAAAGAGAAGCCGTTTTGTTTGTGAGAAATGCTTTCCAAACGTGGGCTTACAGACAGCTCATAAGAAAAGAGCTGCAGGCCCTTGTGTGACATGCAGTATGTATATCTTGAACATTCAGCAAAAGCCGTGTGCTGAAATGTTGCATGGCTGAAGTTTCAAGGAGAATGCAGCCACAGTGAATAAGAGATACTTTCGAGGCCAATGAGCTAAGCACCTGGGTGCACAAGGAGAATTGGTAGAGAAATAGAAATTAAGGGGCCGATTCATGGAACAAATGTGTGCCGAATATCGTGGCGCAAGCGTGAAAAAGCAAGCACACGTGCGATTCATGGAAGGCCCTGCGCGTGTTTCCCCCGGGAAGTGCACCGTATCCGTGCGTGGCGCACATGGGCGCACACGTCCTTGCAACCTCCAGAACGCCGTGCGCAAGGCGCACAGTGAAAGCGCACAATGTTAGCGCACACACCAAAAAGGGGGCGGAACACAGGGCGTAAAGCGCGGAATGGGGAATAACGCGTGAAAATAAGGGCGTAAATGGGGATGTACTGCTGGGAAGTACACGGAACGCCCACACGCATGCGAACCACACATATTCATGGAATTGAATAGGGGAAACCCGTGCACGGCCAAAGACACGCACAGGCCTAAACACGTCCCCCACACGAAGGCAGGCGGTAACGTCCCTGCGCATTACAAAAGTGTGTGCAAACAAAAAACACGTACATACAGAAACGATGAATGTCCCATTCTGTTGCCCCCTAGGAGAAATGACGTGTCACGCAACGCACAGGCATCCCAGAAAAGCAAGAAAAAGAGATAAGCAACCCCTGTTGTCCACGTGCATGTAAAAAAACACACACAGTACGCTGTGGCAGCCAGGAGCCCAAAAATACATACGCGATGAACACGCAGGCTAGTATGCCCGTAAAAAAAGGGGTACGTGACAAACATGGACACCCGCAGTGGAAAAAATAGCGTGTGCGACTCACCATCTGCCTTCCGTGTAGAAGAAGAATGCGTAGCCAACACCCACCCGCGGAGAAGCAATCGAGTGTGAACCCCAACGCCTGGAAAACACACACACACCGCTTCCCACAAAAAGCACGTACAGAGTGATGGAAACCCACGTGGGATCTTCAACTGCGCCAGGGGAACGCCCGCGCATGTCACATCACAGACATGCTTACGCACTAAGGGCCTTTCCTTGAATTACACGCTGATGTGCACTTTTTTCACGTGCCAAATCACTCAGTATCAAGCTGGCCACGCGATAACACACAGACGACCACGCTCCTGCCCAGAAGGCCATTTTCCTGCCCCCCAGAGCCCTGAGCACGCCCCAACTGCCATCTGCTGCTGCCTGCCTGCTGGCCACGTGTCCTGCTATTTGGTGCCTGCACATCGGCCATCTGCAGGGGTCCAGTTGCTGTGACCACCCCTCCTGGAACAGAAGACTCCCGACTGGTATTCCATCGCCCCACAGCCCAGCCCCAGGACCCAGTTGCCCACCCACACCTGCCTCACAGAGAGGCAGAGGGCTGCCAGCTTCAGTGCCAATGAAGTTGGCATCCTGGTGGACCAAGTCCTGGGGTATTATGATGCCCTCTTTGGAAGTTCACGCACCGACAATGAAGGATGGAAGAGGATCTGGAAGGATATTGTGGCTGCCATCAATGTGGAGGGGGCGCCAGCCCGCGACATGCAACATGTCCGGAAGCGCTGGGAGGCCTTCAGGCCCAGGACCTTCAGCAAGGCCCGGCACCTCTTGAAGGCAGCGGGTGCTGAGGGGTGCCGGGTCTGCCTTACCGACAACCAGATGAGGGTCCTGGAACCTATACGCCCAGCGCTCCACCTCCAGGTCCTTCAGAGGCAGACCCGTCCGGAGTCGAGCAGTAAGTGTACATGCGTACTGATTTGGACGATGTGCATGTTCAGGTGTGGCAGGAGTGTGCAGGTTGCACATATGTCTTGGAAGGGCCATGTATGGATGTGTATGTACAGGGACATGAGCCTGCCGCATGCGAGTCCAGTCATGTGTGAGGCACATCAATGGTGTATGTGTTGAAATGCATGGTGCCCAAATGCATGTGTCGGTGCACACATGTGTATAATTATGTTTATGTACTGTGGCATGGTTGTGGTGTGACACATGGATGCTGGTTCCACCTTCATGTATGTGCACAATGTACATGTGACATGTGTGCCACTGTGATACACCATGGATGCATGTGACACCAACAGGTAGGAGGCTGATTGGCAGATGTGACATGGATGCCGATGATTTAACTGCGACAGGTGGTGGAGATGTACATATGCATGTATGTCTGGTGGTGTGTGTGCATGTGTTTGGCACTCCCTGTGTTGCATGTGACGTCAGGCTAACCTTCGGAAGCTCATGCTGTTGTATGTGTATGGATGGTGCTGCCTGCTGCAACATACCAGTTAATTTGCGCATGTGTGTGGGTTCAAATGATAGGTGTGTTGGGGAATGAGATGACATGTGTGAAGTTTGACACTGCCACTCATGTGCAACTGTCATGTGTGTATCAGACCATTGTACAGTGCCCTGATGCCTGTGTTCTGTCTTTCCCTGTCTGCAGCGTCAACTGATGAAGAGGGCGGAGACGGTGCTGTGGAGCACAGCGGCAGGGATCCCACTGCCAGCCGGAGACGCAAGGCCCAGCTGCCCTCCCATGTTGTCATCTCACCGGGGAGTGAGGAGTCTGGTGCAGCGTCCGTGGCAAGGTCCAAGAGGTGGAGGTCGGAGGTGGACTCCTCGGCAGCAGAAGGGGCAGCTGAGACCCCACAGGGGCCTATGGAGGAAGATGGCACAGAGTCATCCAGGTTGGTGGAGGGTTTGGTTGAGGAGGAGGCCGTGGAAGGGCCACACAAGGGGTCTGGAGGGGGGATTCCACTGGTGCTAGTGGTGCAGTCCAGGGGCAGGGACAGGAGGCAGCACAGGCGGCTGCGGAGGTGCCTGTGTGTAATCCTGTCCCCGATCCTGTGACTGCATCATCCCGCACCAGCAGGGATGCCTTCGTCAAGACCAGTTTTGAGGGAGGGGATCCGCTAATAACAACTGGCCTTCCTCTCCCTGCGGACGTGGCAATCCGGGACCGTGTTGATCCTGTCCTGGCTGGGGTGGCGTTGCATGAACTTGGCATCCGGGGTAACGTGCAGGTTTCTCGTGAGGACGCTGCACGTTATTTCAGATGCCTCGTTGACCGTGTCGACTGGCTAGGAGGAATCACAGGTGCTGGGTTCCTCCATGTGCTGGACCTTATGCCGACCCCCCTCCCCAACTGAACCACCTATGCGCCACTCGTCCTCCGTGCCATCTTCCGGCCCAAGCATCACCTGGGCACCTTGTGGAGCTGCCTCTGACCCAGCGGCCATGCTGGTGGAGGACACATCCCTGCCACAGTCGGGAGTCAGAGGTCCAGCAGGGGTGGCCACCCCAACAACTGGACTCCAGCAGGAGGAGGACGTGCAGGCATCAACAGGCAGGGCACATGCACGGCAGCAGCAGGCTCAAGGTGGGAGCAATGATGGCTCGGGGCCATCAACATCAGAGGGGCAGGCATCGTCCAGAGGGCAGGAGGATCCTGGATTGGGAGTGTCTTCCGTGTGGCAGCTGTTGGGCCAGCAAATAGATGTGGAGCTGCGGCGGGCGGAAGAGGCACGGCTCACTATGGTCAGGGCGGAGAACTCCATGCGCAGGGCGCTGAGGCAGGCTGAGTGCCTCGAGGAAATTCGCAGGGAGTTGGAGGTGGACATGGCATTATCCCTGCGAGACCTCGGGGCCAGGGAACAGGCCCGCCTCCAGGACGTTGAACAGGAGTTCCATGATGCCCTGGCCCGGGAAATCAACAAGTGAGCCGTAGGACTTGCCCGCCGCCATTGTATTTAGTTCATTAGTGTTAGGTTTCCTTTCTATTTTTCTTTCATTTGGGGCACATGGACTATGTCCCACCTTTTTGTATATAGTTATTTATTAGGTAGGTTTTTTTGTAGGTTTCCTTTGGATTGTTGGGCTCATGGACCCTGGATTTTCACATTGTATATAGTTCAGGACTGGATTTGACTTCATTTGGTTTTTTTTCCCCATGGAGCATTGGTTTTCTTTTTTTTTAACTTTGGATTTGGTTTGATGGACAAATTCTTTGGAGCCATTTTCATTTGGATTGATTTGGATTCAGCGTTCATATAATTTTCATACATTTTGGACATCCAGCCTTTTGTTTATTATTTTTTTTCTTGTGTGATTTTCTTTCATTCTGTTGATTTTATATTTAATACATTTGGATGGTATACATCATTTGTGTGGTATTCTCTCATTGATTTCGTGCATGTCACGATGTGGGTTTCTCATTCACTTGCCCCCATTGTGTGTGTCTGACGGACATGTATTGATGTGCATATTTGTCATTTGGGATCTATCATGACATGGGGATTTCAATGTGGAGTGGATGGAATACTTGGTTGGGTATTTGGACTGGGGTGGCGTGGGGTGGGATTTGGGTGGCCATAAGAGCCATGAGTGTGGATCGTGATGACGTGTTGGGGGGGACATGAGTCAGGGCCTGCTGGCAGGTGCCCGTCACTGCTGGGTTGCGAGGGGGTGCAGGGGGACATGAGTCGGGGCCTGCTGGCAGGTGCCTGTCACTGCTGGGTGGGTAGGGGTGCAGGGGGACATGAGTCGTGCCTGCTGGAAGGTGCCCGTCACTGGGTGTGGGTGAATGGGTGGGGGACATGAGTCAGGGCTCACAAGTGTGCTCACAAGTGCACGGTGCCATGTGGGCTGCCTACAGGGCATGGTGAGGGTTGTAGGGTAGTCCCTTGTGGTGTGGGCTGCCTGCAGGGCATGGGGAGGAGGAAAACCGCACATTCGGGAGGGCCCACGATGCCAAATCATGTGTGAAACTCCCCGCGTGCCCCCCAAATACACGTACCCCGCTCTCGCATGGAGTATCACGTGTGAAACTTCCCGCGCACCCCTGAAATACACGTAAATACACGTACCCCGCTCGCACAGGCCCTATCGTGTGTGAAACTCCCCACGTACCCCCCATATACACGTACCCCGCTCGCACAGGCCCTATCGCGTGTGAAACTACCAGCACACCCCCGAAATTCACGCAGGCTGCCCATCCACCCTCCCCATGTCCCACAGGCAGCCCATCCACCCTGGCCATGCCCCTCAGGCAGCCCACACCACAGGGGGGACTTTTTCCATGCAATTTATCTGGCGCGAGTGGGGTATGTGTATTCTGAGGGGTGTGTGGGCAGTTTTACACGCGTTTTCACTAGCGTGAGAGGGGTACGTGTGTTTTGAGGGGTGCGCAGGCAGTTTTACACGCGTTTTCGCTAGCGCAAGAGGGATACGTGTATTCTGAGGGATGCGCGGGCAGTTTTATATGTGTTTTCGCTAGCGCGAGAGGGGTACGTGTATTCTGAGGGTTGTGCAGGCAGTTTTACACATGTTTTTGCTAGTGCGAGAGGGGTACGTGTATTCTGAGGGGTGCGCAGGCAGTTTTACATGCATTTTCGCTAGCGCAAGAGGGGTACGTGTATTCTGAGGGGTGCGCGGGGAGTTTTACATGCGATGGGCCGGGTGCGAGCGGGGTACGTGTATTCTGGGACGTGCGTGGGGAGTTTTACACGCGATGGGCCTGGCGCGAGCGGGGTACGTGTATTCTGGGGCATGCGCGGGGAGTTTTACATGCGATGGGCCTGGCGCGAGCGGGGTACGTGTATTCTGGGGCGTGCGCAGGGAGTTTTACACGCGATGGGCCCGGCACAAGCGGGGTACGTGTATTCTGGGGCATGCGTGAGGAGTTTTACACGTGTTTTCATGGTTGGGGGGCTGTATGCTGGTCCACTGGCCTTTGCGCCAGGTAGTGGATTTAAGCGATTTCTTTGGCGCACGGGGCGGGGTTGGGGGCATAACTGGCACTGCTGCAGGGTCACTGCGCCACTCTGCGCCACGGCTGCTTATGGATGTTTTAATCCATGAATACGCTGTGCGCCTAAATGGGTTTTGCCGCACACGGCTGACGCAGACTGCCGCATGCGCACTCTGTGCACCAGCCGCGTGAGCCACTTGTGCGCCGATTTCTATGAATTACCCCCTAAATGTGGTTAATTAAACTCCAGCCACGTTGTGGTTTAATTTTTCAGACTACACCTGGCAGCAAGGTGTGAGAAGGGAGCTGGGGGGTCAGAGCATTGGTGTAGGGGCTATAGGGCAGGGGACGAGGAGCCAATCAGCGGGGAGAGGTTTCTGTGTCCCTGGGGTACAACATTGTACAGTGTCCTCGCTGTTGTCCACAGGGCACATCATTGGGCCGGCTTGGTGTGAATGGCTTGCCCTTGCGATCTCGAGCCATTTTGTAAATTAGACATTTAATTGGGTAATCCTATTTTTCCTGTGGACCCGGACTTATTTAGGAATAGGGGTGTCTTTGTCCCTAAACAAAACAAAAAGTCCCTAGACTGCCAGCTTCCCCAAAACAGGCCTTTAGGTGTGTTTGTGGAGTGCGGGGGGTCTGAAATCCAAAATTCTCAAATCATCCCCATGTTTGCTGTCCAGCTTCCCCAAAACAGACCTTTAAGTAGAGGGGGTGTCTGAAATCCCAAATTCTCAAATCATCCCCATTTCTGCTGTTCAGCTGATTCAACACTGGTCTTCATGTGGAGGAGGGTCTGTAATCCAGCATTCTCAAATGATCCCCATTTCTGCTGTTCAGCTGACTCAACACTGGTCTTCATGTGGAGGAGGGTCTGAAATCCAGCATTCTCAAATCATCCCCATTTTTGCTGTCCAGCTTCCCCAACATAGGCCTTTAATTGGAGGGGGGGTCACAAATCCAAAATTCTTCAATGAACCTCATTTTATTGTCAGACTTCCCCAACACAGACCAAAGTAGGGGATGGGGGGCCTGAGAAATAAACTGCTAAATCACCCTCGGTTTATTTTAAAGTGAAAGTGTGGGTGAAATAATTGCCATATGCATTTGTACACATATGTAAAACTAAACTGCTAGCCTTTTAAGCGTGCAGGAACATTGAAATTGCTCAGCATTGTATATGTAAATGTTTTCTTTTTGTTTATTGATCATTTTAATTATTTCTTGAAGTTAAATTTGTAGAAAGAAAAGCATTGCAATTTGTGTTTTTCCTAACCCATTGGCTTGATTCACTTGTTTAACAAGAAGTTAATTGTGAGCCACAAAGAAGGTGGCGTGTGTAGTTTAGTGTGATTTCTATTACCTATAATTCAAATAAATACAAATATATTTCCTGTACCCGGCCTGGCTCTTGGCTCACTGTGGGCACATGGGGGGAGATTTGTGTGACTCTATATGAGTCTTCAGTAAGGCCAGCGCCAAAAAAAAAAGTATGCGGGAATTGCAGGGCTCCTTGATTGGGGAGGGAAGGAATTCCCCAGGGTAAGGGTGGCCTCAATATAACGCAACAGTTCCACAGAACTGTCTGACCCTTGCTGCCCAGCTATTTGGGTAAAATAAATGTGCGTTATTTCTTGCTTAGTACGCTCTGTTTTTTGGATTACTTTTGTTCAGTCAAGTTACTTTTGATTGAGGTCCCCTGGTACAAAGGGCTGCCTATATTTGCACAGTTTAGCACCTCAACTCATTCCTTCCTGGTCACTGCTGTGGCTTCAAAGAGATTGACTTTCAGATAGAGAGCTGAGCAGAGCTTTTATCCTTGCCTCCAATTGGGGATAGGAGGGGGGTTTGGAATGCGTTATGGGCTAACCCAGTGTTTCTGTAGAAAACTCTCTGAGCTAAGCACAGCTCTTCATTCAGTTCCTTTAAAGAGTAAAATAATTAGGCTTTTACATTCTAACTTCATTCTCGTAGTTTCTTTTAAAACATTTCTGACAAGCCACCCAACATTTCCTTAAAATATGCCTTTATATTTACTTTTGCAGTGTAGTTTCACTTTCCATGTCCCTGGTTTCAAGCTACAGAATGCACACATTTCCATGTCTCCACATTCTAGCAAATGAACCAGCATTTTCACAGTTTTGCAGTTGAAATGAACGGTTGGCCTTTTCTCTGACAGTCCACATTGTGTGTTGGGGAAGACCTTTTATTAATAGGTCACATGACGTCAGGAGGTATGCATCATGGATGCATGCAGATAAGCAGTTGGAGAACACTGACCTGAGCACTACACAGCAGCACAAGGTAATCACCCAAGCAAGCACACTTTTCGCTTCACAGGGGAGTTGCAGGCGTAGAGTGTTACCCACTACCACGGTGCCTGAAACACACCAAAGGTATGCAGCCTGGCTGATACAGATCAAAGAAAGTATCCAAGGCATGCCCTTTGAGGAAGGGTTACTCCAACATGATTCTCACTCCTAAGACATGAAGAGTCTGCGCCGGGGGCACCAGTTTTCCCACGATGGCCGCCTCCAACTGGAATGTCCTTCCTAATCACCTAAGAATGATCGATGTCCCACCAAGCATTCTGCAAAGCAATCAAAACTAAGCTTTTTGTCTGAAAGTATACTGTTTTTGATGACTGAGGTAACAATGACTGACATGTAACACCTAATCTTGTATGTAATCTTGGACTTCACCTGTTCATCTATGAAGTCACTTACTAATAATGTATTTGTAACCAAGAGACCACCTGGTCACCTGTAACCACTTAATCAAAATCTCTTACAAACCTCATGTAACAGCGCCTCCATGCCTCTGGGCTGTGTAAGGTTATTTAGCGTGTTACAACACAGAGTACAGCACTACTGCACAGGATCAATGTGTAGCATGTTTTTTTTAATGCAGTACCACTGCATGGGTTTGGTGCATTGCTATGATGCAATTGTTTCAAGCTATGTGTTGCCAGTGTAACATGGACATATAAGTGAGGGCAGGTTATTCAGTCAAAAACGATTTTTACATATAAAATGCAAATCATTTTTTTTTTCACAGTTAAAAGCACACATTTGTACATTCAAAATGGGCACTATTTTTCACCTGAAATGCCTATGTTGCAAGAGACACATTTGAAAATTAATAAACTAACCTCATTAACAACTAACCTGATCATAACCCACTAATAATAATGTGTTCTTCAGTGCAACATGAATGGAAAATGACAGGCTCTGAAAGTCATTATTTAAATGCACATTCAGTTTTTTTTTCTTTTTGCTCTGCTGTTCTGTCCACAGTAACTGCAGGAAGCAAAGACCTTGAATAAGCAGGAAATCAGTTTGGTTACAGTTGCAACTGTATAAGCCAAGCCATTGTGTGCAGAGGGTGGTTAGGGCATGATAGAATTTTATTGGTTAGGATCCTTTGGTAGGGGGTAACCAGAGTTTTCTTGTAGAATCTCGAGAAAGGAGCTAGGGAGAGACATCTTGACACAGCTCGAAGAAGGACTGGGTTGATAGCTGGGGATGCCTGATTCCTAAAGCAGATTCAACTTGGTTGCAGAGACTGGGATTTCCAGTCAACAAGTCCCAGTTTGAGTGACAGCAGATGCTTGTCCTTGCTGGGTGAACCCCTCGAGAAGGCGACCAGCCAAAGAAGTTACATACTGAATAAGCCTGGTAGTTATCTCGCTGAAGTGTGGGGGCTGTGTGTGCGGAAATATTCAGTCAGTGTAGGAAAGGAGATTCCTGTGCTTTACCCAAGTGTTTAATGTTGCAAATTGAATTCTTGTTCTCCGCCACTCTCTTTTCAGTGTATCACAAATAATGCTGTTACTGTGCTATTTCATTTATTTCTGTAAAGAGTGAGATCGTGTTTAAATGCAACTTTTATAATACACAAAAATATCTGAAAGCAGACGGGTGGTGGGTTTATTTTCTCTTTCATTTGTGCATTTATCAATACAGTGCTGATGATGTGGGAGATTTTTAGACAGTGCAATTGTCATTTTTAAGGTAGCTAAAAATAAGATTTGGCTGCAGCTGTATGCACAATGTCATTCAGTATGAGCAATTATAACTAACTGTGTGTGTTGTAGTCTGCCGGAGGTCTATGAGTCGGCAGAAAGGGAGATCCGGGACATAGTTCACTACCGTATATAAGTTAGTGAAAAATACCACATGATAGCTCGCTGCCGTAGATAAGACAGCGAGAAATTGCCCATGGTGGCACACTAAAAATGAAAATGTGGTGTTCCTGAAATGCAAGCCTGAGGTCTCTCTAGTGATTACACGAAAAATCTAAACAAAAATAAGGGCTTCTGGATATTGGGGCCACAAATAAAACAAAGGAATTATGCTCACCAAAATACCACCAATCACGCATACCAACCACGCATGTCTTTGTGCTGAAATAATGCATGTCCACTGTATTATTGTTGTACATGGCCCAATCTGAATACAAGGAGTGATTGTTGCTAAATTATTTTTTGGCGGTAAGAAAATACCGCCAGGCCCCAAATCTACACAAAATACCCAACAGCTGTAAGTGTACTATACAAATATAAATAAATAAATAAATAAATGCCCACTGCAGCCCAAGAAAACACTTTCTGTAGTGCCCAGTACACTAACTCCAGAAAACAAACTTGGCATATGCACTGCTTACTGAATCTCTAGACAGCACCCGCCCTTGACCACTCGCTTCAGCTCATGGAATCCATGGGGCCATGAAGTGTCGCTCAAGAAAAACACACATACATGTCCACTGCAACTCAACAAAACTACCCGGTAGCCATACTCTTTGTTGCAGCTCAAAAGTCCCACATCAGACATGCACTGGAGCTTGACCACTCAGGCATGCAAACAGCTAACTGCAGCTCCATTAATCCACGGGGGGAGGGGCGGGGGTATGCTGCTCACTGCTCTAGTGTATAGATTGAACTCTGGACGGGGGGAGGGCAGCTCTTGGTCAGTGGTGAGTGAAGGGCAGAACGTCTCCCTAAATTAGCGTTAATGCATCGGTGATAAGAACCGATGGGGGCTTTTGCAGTTGGAAGGGCCCACGCAACTCGCATTGGCCACCTAAATCTGTGGCTTCTCTCAAGGTAACCAGTGTAGCAAAATGACCCCCTCAATGGCCCTTTCTTTTACTGTCTATTTCTTTGCGTTCTGTTGTTTCTTGTACATTTCGGCTTGCAATGTGGACTAGAAAGCTACAGTCACACTCTTTTTGCATAACGTATTTCTATAAGGATTTACACAGGTGGCAGGTTGGTTTATTAGATATTTTTACCAACCAGAGATGAAAATATATATGGTCAGTTGCTCTGAGATGTTCGACATTTTACGAAATTATAACATAGGTAATGGCTTATCTAGAGTCCCTGAAATCATGTAAAGCTATGGCTGGAAATTGGGCCTTAATGCATTTTCTAAAGAATGCGCTTTATTTAAGAACATGTGTTTTATCTAAATATTCAAGGGACAATGTGCGTTTTATTTTCATATTTTAAGAATGGTGCTATTTTTAAAATAATTTGAAGTTTTGTCTATAATGGAATTTTTGGAATACTGGTGCAGTTTTATCCTATTGATTCTAATTTCTCTTGAGCTCAATGTCTTAATATTATATCATGTAGGAGTCAGAGAAGCTCAAGCAATAATGTGTTGTGGGCGGCTTGAGCAAGGTCTTTTATTTAACATGTTGATAATTTTCTTTATGGGACTAGTATGTAATATGTAAATAATATGTTTTATTGTGTAAAACTTTGTATAGGCAGTATGCCCAAAATAAACAAATCACATTAATATGGTCATTCAAGGGCTTATATTGCTGACTAGGGTGCAATCCCAGCTGCACCATTAATTAAAGTGTGTGACCTTGCACACATCATTTTCTTTAACTGTGACTTTCCAGACAAAAATTGTGACACTGTAGAAGTGATTCCGTTTATACTGTATGGTTTTTGGTAAAAGCTAAAATCATAATTTTAACAGACAAGAGTGCTGCTCTACAATAATAGAGCCCGTTCCTAAGCACATACACGTTATGTGTCTCTTGTATTACATCCTTGTAATGTAACTTCCCATGATGCACTAGACTATGAATACAAATGCCACTCCCTGTGACTTTATTTTGTGTCCGGTAACTCCCAGCAATCTCAATACAAATGAAAATTAGGTGCCACACATGCTGCTTGTCACTCAACTCCTAGGGAATCCTAGAACCGGCCCTGCTCAGACATGCAGCAAGTCAGATCCAGCCCCCCAAAACTGGTAGAATGTCTTGTTACGCTTGCTTACAGATGTTGTCATGAATGACTTCCCCACTGCCTCTAACCCAGGGGTGCACAACTGATTTTGACAGAGGGCCGAAAGTACCCTACATGATGGCCGTCGTGGGCCGAAAAGTAAATGTGGGTGGGGCGGTAGGCGCGGTGGGGCGTGGCAGGAGGCTTTTTCAACCCCTCATTTTTATTAAACACTATGCCCCATAGCCCCCACCCCTCAAGCAAACACTATGCCCCATGGCTGCCACCCCTCATGCAAACACTATGCCCCAAGGCCCCCACCCCTCATGCAAACACTATGCCCCATGACACCCACCCCTCATGCAAACACTATGCCCCAAGACACCCACCCCTCATGCAAACACTATGCCCCATTACAGCCACCCCTCATGCAAACAGTATGCCCCATGACAGCCACCCCTCATGCAAACACTATGCCCCATGACAGCCACTCCTCATGCAAACACTATGCCCCATGACACCCACCCCTCATGCAAACACTATTCCCCAAGACAGCCACCCCTCATGCAAACACTATGGCCCTCATTCTGACTCAGGCGTTAAGGGGTTTACGGCGCCGTAAACGGCGCCGACCCTTAACGCCTGATTACAAGGTTCCCTTTGCAGGATGGCTTTTAACGGCTGCTTTTTGCAGCCGTTAAAATCCATGCCGCAAAGGGACCTTGGCGATAATTACGGCACCGTAATTTACGGTGCCGTAATTATCGCCTTTCCCCATTCCCATTATGCCCTATGGGGCGAAAATGGGAATGGGGAAGGGTAAAATGGGAAATGGGGATTTACCGCCCCACTCACCTTGGAATGGGGCGGTAAATCCGCCAACCACCATTGTCAGATTTTACAAAGCTGGGGACGCCATACTCCGCAAACATCTTATCAAGTGTGGGGATGATGGCGTGCGCACATGTAGATGATAACAAATGCTCTTCTGGATATCATGGCATCTCATTGACTGCTAATAGTACATACTTGCCATTTGCCAGGGGCCCAAGCAAGTCACCAGCCACCTCATCCCACTCGTTCAGCGGCATGGGAATCATTTCCAGGGGTTGAGAGAAAGTGCGTGGTGTCACAGCCTTACAAACCATGCAATCTTCTAACACCAGCTGTATTTTGTATTTTGAGGTCCATTTTCAGAAACCACACTTTGGTTCTCATCTTTAGTTTCATGGACATGATGCCTCTATGCCCCACATGTGCCAGGTCAGTTATCTGTTCCTGTAAAGACAGCAGAATCACAAGTCTGTTCTTCAATAGTATTACGCCTTGCAATGATATGGACAACACATCTTGCATGAGAGAAAATGCTTGTATTATCTTCTGCTTGTCCTCAGCCAACTTGGATTCACCACTCACCTTGGTACACCACCTTCCTGTGAGTATCTTCTCTTTTACCAGTGACAAGAGTGCATCCTTATGTGTTTCTTGCACTGTGCCTGTATCATCAGGGCTGCGGGGAGTGCCTTGTTGACAGGGTAATTGATGTATTAATCGGCTTTGGATGTTTGCGCCTCCGCCGGTAGTTGAAACCCAGAGAGGAAGTCGGCCGGTTGTTCTCCTTCCCTGGCTTGTGGACGATTTCAAAACAATATTCTTGCAGGTGTAAGCCCCACTGAGCTACGCAAGGAGGCATCTTCGTGTTAGGTTTGCCATAGATAGTGTTAAGGGCCTGATGATCCGTCACTATGGTGAACCTTTTCCCATATCAGAACAGATGATAGTGCTCGCAGGCCCACACCACAGCCAAACTTTCCTTTTCAGGCTGTGAGTATGTGCGTTTGGCATTGGAAAGGCTTCTACAGGCATAAGAGGCAATGCGCTTGGACAAGTTAGATCCTTGTTTGTATTGTGCCAGAATGGCCCCTAAGTCGACAGGGCTTGCGTCGATTGTCACCTCCGTCTCCAGTTCAGGGTCATAGTAAGCCATGCACCTGGCTGATGAAATGCAGGACATTTAACTTCTGAAATACAGCCTCACACTCCTGAGACCAGATGAACTCCTGCCCCTTTCCTGTAAGGAGCCTCAGCGGTGTGCTGATAGACGCAAAGTCTTTGATATATCATGTACAGTAACTGGCCATTACAAGAAAAGATCTCACTGCCGAGATAGAGGATGGAGTAGGTGTATCGACCAGTGCATGCACCTTTGCTGGATCTGGTTGCCGTCCTTCACTTGAAAAGATGTGGTCGAAAAATGTTAAAATCGACTTGCTGAACTTACACTTGTTGATATTGAGGGTCAGATTTGCCTGTTGCAACGCCATGCAGACCCTTTGTAGCGTATCATCATGAGCTTCTTGTGTGGCCCCAAATATCTAAATGTCATCACTATAGTTCAAACACGGAGGCATATGCTTGATGATCTGATGAATCTCATTCTTAAAAATGTCTGCAACCGAAGAAACGCCAAAACTGAAACGCGTATATCGTAATAGCCCTACGTGAGTTGTGAAAGTGGTGATATATCGACTGTCCCGGTGTAGCGACAGCTGATGATAACCTTTATTAAGGTCTAGCTTTGAGAACACTTTGGCTCCGTGCAACAAGTGCATCGTGTCAGTCATTCTAGAAGAGCGATGCCTTTCTATTGCCTGATGCGGCATCCGCATAGCTATGCATAGGCGTATTGTTTCGCTGTTTTCTCGGGTACAGGCACGATTTGTGAAACTCAGGTTGTCGGGCCTTTCACATGTTCGATGATGTCCTGTGCAAGTAGGGATTGTAGGACATCCTCCTTTTGGGAATGCATTTTTAGAGGAATGCCTTTGTAATGCTGGGCCGTTGGCTTGACTTGCTTGTTGATGTGTAGCTTGATTTGTTTGTTCTTTAGTTTACCCAGTCCATGAAAGAGTGAAGGGAATAGTTGAACCACCATGTCCTTGGGGCCAGACATCTGATACATAATGTGAACCAGGCCCATCTTTATTGCAGACTTAAAAATGAGTATGCTCCCTCCAGGTACGTCACCTTTTACTATGTATATCTGCAACTTCTCGCTTCTGTCCTTGTAGGAACATGATGACTTGAACATGCCTTTGCATGGAAGTGGCGTACTTGAACCATAGGAGTATATGTCAATGTCTGGGGCCTTGAGTTTGGCAGGACGTTTTAGACTGACATAGGTCTCCTCACTCATGACGTTGATGATTGCACTTGTGTCAATTAAGAAATCCTGGGTGTTGCCATTGACCTGTAGGAGCAGCACCAGGCTTCTTCAAACTTCCCTTGGAATCTCTTCCTGCTGCCTCCACTATTCCTGACTGCCTGTCTGCTATCCAGTCATGGTGTGCATCTAACGATCTCTGTCTCAATGTCTGCTATCCTTGCCAAGCAATCACCTCGGCTCCGCTGCCCATTTTTCAAGCGATGCTATAACCTGGGTACAATCCTTCCTTGCTAACCGGACAATGAGCGTCTTCTACCCCCTAGCAGCTGCTGATCCCATACAAGTCTCCTGCGGTGTCCCCCAGGGATCATGTGTATCTCCTACTATGTACAACATCTTTACCAAACCTTTGACAAGTTGGATAGACTGGGTGTCATCTACACTAACTATGCAGATGACACTCAGAGCCTCATCCCCTTTTCGGGTAACTTCTTGGAAGACTCAGCTTTGGTAAACAAGATATATCTCCTCATTCAGGCATGGATGGCATCCCATGGCCTCTGTCTGAATGATGACAAAAAGGAGATTCTGATCCTCGGCACAGAGACAGCGATTAGAAAACTTGACCCAAACTATACCTTGTTTAACATTGACAACAATGTCATCCAAGTGATGCCTGCAGTCAAAACCCTTGGGGTCTAGCTGGACTCAGCACTCACTTTTAAGAAGCAAATTAACTCCCTAGGTTCCTCCACAGCCTATACTTGTAAACTGATCCAAGCATGTAGACCATTCCTAACAGAGGCTAGCTGTATTACCTTAGCTAATGCACTTATCATATCCAGATTGTACTATTGTAATGCCCTATATGTGGGATCTAACAAATATATCCTTAACAAACTCCAAACACTCCAAAATAACGCTCTTAGAGTAGCCTTAAACATTCCTAACAGAGCCCATGTCTCTACCTCCAGAAGGAATATCCACTGGCTAAAAATTAAAGACAGGATCACCCTCAAAACTCTTTCACTCACGTCCAAATGCCTCAACCATATAGCTCCTCCCTATCTAGCAAATAGAATCAAGAAGAGAATCTCAAACCGCCCCACAAGAATGACTAACGCTTATACCTTGATGGTGCCTAGATATAAAAAGAGTACAGCTGGCAGAGCTAGCTTACAAGTCATAGCTGCCCAAACCTGGAACAAACTCCCCTTAGAACTTAGACAGCACCAACCCTACCTAAGTTTCAGGCGCAAGGTTCTTTCATGGATATGATCTAATGACATCTAATGTGATCACCCTCTTTTACTAGAACCACTCGTCCTGAGTGACATCTCCCGACTATGCCCTTTGTTAACTTGACCCCCCATAGGGACCTCCGACTACCACTGCTAGTATCTAGGAATTTCACTGGATCCTACCGGGACTACCAAACTGTGGTTGATTGTTACTTAGCTATTTATGCTTCCGACACCTGCCATTATCTGTATAAGTATATTCAGACTGTAACGCTGCTGAACTGTCCTACTGCCTATTTTGCTTGTCACTGTAACTAAGTTCTCAAGTATCCTTGTAATGTTGGCGCCCGGCTACCTGCGGGTTTGGTTTTGCGCTATATTAAATAAACAAACAAACAAACAAATAAGAAGGCATACTTCCAACTCCACCTCCTCAGAGGTATCCTCCCTTTCCTCATTTTTCCCCAGAAGAGCAATATCTCTCGAGCTCTGGTACTCTCCAGTCTGGACTATGCAACAGCCTCTTCCTTAATCTACCCTCCTCCTCTCTCCGCCCCCTGCAGCTAATCCAGAATAGGGCTGCAAGATTTATCCTTGGCCTCAAGCCCGGGGACCGTATCTCTCCAGCTCTAAAATCTCTCTTCTGGCTCCCGGTCACTGCAAGGATCAAATTCAAACCCCTCTGCATCATCCATAAGGCTGTCTGGGGCCTGGGACCACGCCATCTACAACTTGCTCTCACGAAATACTCTCCCTCCAGATCTCTCCGATCCTCTGGCTCCAACTCTCTGCTTGTCAAGCGCTTCTCTAAGTAGCGAGTGTGTGGCCGAACTCTTTCCTCCGCTGGCTCCTCCTCTGGAACAGCCACCCCCTTCCTCTCCGTATTGAGCCGGATCACCTCAAATTCCACAAGCTCAAGACTTTCCTCTTCTCCTCCTCCTTCCCCCTCTCCCTCACGTGCTAAACCCCACAGTCGCTGAGATTGATGGCCTGAGCCCTTATGTGTCCTTCTGGGTCCTGGCCTTCTATCCAATCACCTTCAGCCTCTTCCCTCCTCTCCTGCACCTGCCTTTGGGCATCAAAGCTCTAGTAAGTGCAGCCAGGGCAGTGCGGCTCTGGGGAAGTGCAGGGAGGCAGGGGCTGGTAGGGTTTACAGATATAGCCCCAAGTACACAGTAGGGTCAGAGGCAGTGCAGGGGCTCCTGGTCATGGAGGTTCCTGGTGCCCATAGAGATTCTGAGGGTAGCCAGGCAACTAGTAGCACAGCAAACAGGTGGGTCAGCATGGGAGGGAGAGAGAAAGCAGAAGCAAAAAAGAAGGTCTTGGGCTGCTTCCAGAACCTCAGGTGGTCCGGCTCAAGTTTGAGAGGGGCAGGGAGGGCATTCCAGAGGGAGGCACCTGCAGAGGAGAGATATCTACCACCCACTCTCTGCCTGGAGAAACGTCTGATCCTCACAGAGTTGGAGGTGCCTGAGCGAAGGGCTGGAGATGGAAGGTGTTTAGGAAGAGAGTGCTGGATGTGGTGCAGGCCCCGGCCCCAGAACGCCTTGTGGACAATGCAGAGGGTCTTGAAGGTTTTTTGCCTCCCGGGAAGGCACAGGAAGAGGGCCCAAGGAGGGCGACCAGAGGGAAAGCGGGACCAGGAGTCCCAATGAGAAGGATCGCAGTCTTACTGGCATTAAGGCAGAGATTGTTGGAGGTGCACCACTCCTGAATCGCATTTAGACAGTCTGGAATGAGCGAGAGAGGAGAGAAGGCTGAGGGGAGCCCAAAGGAGAGCTGAGTGTCATCTGCATAACACTGAAAGTTAGAGGAGAAGGTACAGAAGAGGTGGGCCAAATGGGCCAAGTAGACGTTGAAAAGCCAAGGTGAGAGGTTAGAGCCCTGGGGAACACCACAAGTGGAGAGAGAGGAGGTGGAGAGAAAGGACGCAAGTTGGACCTGGGAGGGTTGGTCCAGGATGAAGGAGGTCAATCAAGCCAGGGCCTAATCTGTGGTGCCCAGGTTCTCACAGAAACGATTGATCAGGATGGCATAATTGAGTGTGTCGAAAGCAGAGGAAAGATCAAGGTGGATGAGGGCAGAAGGAAGGCTAGAATCAAGATTAGTGAGCAGATCTTCACGGGTGTTCAGGAGAGCAGTTTCCATGCCTCTGGCTGCTCTGAATCCAGACTGATGGTCATGGACACAACCAGCAGATTCAGTGTCCAGAGTAAGCTGGGAGATGGCCAGCTTTTCCAGGAGTTTGTCCAGGAAAGGAGTGATAGAGAGATCAGGCAATAGTTTGCTGGACAGGAAGGATCGGTCGAAGGGTTTTCCAGGAGGGAGTACACCAGGGAGTGCTTTAGGGGGAGGGGAAAGTTCCAGTGGCAAAAATATTGCAGAAATCAGCCAAGGCAGGAGCAAGGGTGACAATGTGGTTCTTGATGGTTCGGGAGGAGCAGGGGAGCACCTGCTTAGACGATACTTTCACAGATCAGACTTGTCTAGAAACATTGTCAGGTGTGATCGAAGAGAAAGATGAGAAAGGAGGAGGAAAGGGAGAGGTGGCCAGAGAGGGGCAGAGAAAGAGTCGAGAGACGACAGGATATCCTGAGTTTCAGTGGTGAAGTGAGAAGTCAGAGCCGAGCAGAGGGCCTGGCAGGGAACAGGAGAGGTGGAGGCTGGAGTAGGATTCGCTAGCTCCTTGCAGATGTTGTAGAGTTCGTTCCTGTTGTTAGAGGCTGCAGAGATGCGGGCTTGGATGTGAGATCTCTTTTTGGACAGGACAGAGAGTCTGTATTGCCTTTGGAGCAGGCGGCAGGCCAGTTTGTCAGGGGATGCACCCGATGCCCTCCACTTCCTTTCAGCCACCCTACACTTGCGTTTTGTGGTGGCGAGGTCTGAGTCATACCCAGAGTTGCACTTGGAGGTAGGCGTCAGGCGGATTCTCATGACAGGGGCAAGGACATCCAGAGTGTTAGAGATGGAAAGATGCAGTTTAGAGAGGGCTGTGCCAGAGTGTGAGTCAGCCGCAGGCGTAGGAGGAGGAGACAAAGTAGTGGCATAGGCCTCCACTGACACACACTTAATGGGCAAGATAACCAAGAAGGTAGGTGGCAGTGCTTGGGTCGGTTTCACCTGGGTGACGGAGAGCTTTAGGTGGGAGGAGAATAGAAAGTGGTAAGTTCCAGTGAGAGGAGTGGTGAGGAAATTAGAGAGGGGGATGTCTGGGGAGATGAGAACATCCATGGTGGGCCTGGCAGAGTGTGTCGGGCCACAGGGTAGAATAGTAAGAAAGAGTGTCGCAGAGATTGTGGAAGAGCCCAGAGGAAGGATTAGAAGCATCCAGGTGGATGTTGTGGTCTACGAGGAGGATACGTTGAGAGGTAGAGTCAACGAGAGAAGAGGAGAGGTCAGCCCACACTTGAGAGGAAGTGGGCAACCTGGCCAGGTTGCCTGTAGATGGTGGCCACAATCAGAGAGAGGGTAGGAGAGATAGAAAGCCTGCAGACAAGGCATTCAAAGGAGGAGTAGGCCTGCATAGGCAAGACAGAAGCAGTAATCCACTCTGGAAAGATCAGAGCTACTCCAACTCCGGGACGGTTGGTTCTGGTTTCGGAGGGGATCTTGTGGCCATTGGGGAGGAGAGTGTCAAAACTCTTAACAGAGCTGGCCGTGAACCATGCCTCTGTGAGAGCGAGGACCTCCAGGTCAATTCTTCAAGGAGGTGTCAGATGTCAGAGGAGTGTTTGACAGCAGAGCGAGAGTTGAGAGTAGCTACGTGAAGCAGGTTGCCACATTTGAAAGACTTCAGGGGAGCGGTACAGGCTTGAGGTACGCCCTGCGGAAGTTGTAGAAGGGCCTGATAGTGGGCAGAGGAGGAAGAAGGAACATGGCAGAGTAGCCAGGGAGGATGAGGAGGGTGCCAGAGAGGTGGTGGAAGAAGGAGATGGTGGAGGAGCCAGAGAAGATGAGGAGGGTGCCAGAGAGGTGGTGGAGGAGCCTGAGAGGTGCAGGTAGGAGTAGCAGGGGAAGGAAGGAGGGCCACCATTGATGGGAGAGGAGGAAAAAGGAGAGAGAGCAGAAACCATATGAGGGGTCCATAGGACTGGACAGGGAATGACAAAGAGGATGTCAGTGAGAGTCTATCTGGAGGAAGCACTGGTATGGGTATCAACGATAGGGAGGCCTGAGTTGGATAGCAGCATGTCCCTCTTGAACTGCTTCCTTCCAGACTTAGTGAGAGGGACAGGGTAGGAGATGGAGTAGCAGTTGGAGAGGATAGGGGAAATGGAAAGCACCATAGGTGTACTGAAGGGGCGTAGGAGGAGGAGGAGGGAGTGAAGCAAGAAGAGGGACGCACAGGCAATGCTGCACAGGATGCGCAGAGGGGGGAGGGGAAATCACCCAGTAGGGAACACACAGATTGTGCAGGTAGGTACACTCAACAGTATGCAAGAACTCCCAGCAGCAAGGGGGAGCAGGTTAGTGGGAGAAACCTAATGAGATACAGTTAGCAGTACCACAGTTATCACTGGGCAAACCAGATTCAACTTTCCTAAAAAAAGAGGGAAAAATGCCTAGTTTGCAAAAGCAGCAGCAATGCAGAACGCCCAGATTCAACTTTCCTAAAAAGAGCGGAAAAGGCCTAGTTTGCAAACACTGCAGCACTGGCAGGGATGTGCCAATACAAGGGAGAAGTGGGAGGCTAAACCATGCAGTTTACCAAGAAACCTTATGTGTGGTGCAGTAGGTGACAGAGTGATATAAGGGTGGTCAGTGAAGTGCAGTGAGTGCTGCCCTCCTTGACCCCATACCTAATCAGTTGCAGCAGGTTGATGGCTGCAACCTTCCTGCTTCTCCTGCTGACACCGGCAGACACCATCTGGGGCTGCTGCCACAGAGCTGTCCTTAGCTCGGGTTCTTCATCGAGGGGGCTCCCAACACAGGGGCTGCCTAGGGTGGCTGACTATAAAGGTCAGGCGGCCAATGGGAGTGCAGGGGGCGGGATTGGGGAGGGCAGGACAACACAGAAGCTCTAAGGACAATGGGAGGGGAAGCAGGAACACAAGTCCTGCAGCGTGGTATGATTGCAATTAAAAAAACACTTACAGTGCCTCTCAACATTCTGCCTCACCCAGCACCGGAGATCTAGAATGGTGCTGGGGGCTAAGAGGTCTGGAGACCATCGCAAAGCAAACGGGGCAGAGGCCAATGGGAGCGCAGTGGGCGGGAGGGGGGAGGGCAAGACAACACAGAAGCTCCAAGGACAAGGGGAGGATGAGCGGGGACACACGTGCTGCGGCGCAGGATAATTGTAATTAATAAAACACTTACAGTGCCTCTCAACACCCAGCCTCACCCGAGCACTGGAGATGTAGAATGGTGCTGGGGACTACATGGTCTGGAGACCCTCGCAGGGCAAACAGGCCAGCGGCCAATGGAAGCACAGTGGGCGGGTGGGGGAGGGCAGGACAATTCAAAAGCTCCAAGGAAAAGGGCAGGGGCGGCGGGGGCACAAGCGCTGCAGAGCGGGATAATTACAATTAAAAAAACACTTAAAGTGCCTCTCAACACTCAGCCTCACAGCAGCAACAGAGATGTAGCGCATGTTGCGTCATGTGGACCTTCGTTTCTGGTAATCAGGCGTGGTTGTCCGACGATGTTCATAGCGCCATCCAGTGGGGTGTCTCAGGCTCCGGGCGATGTGCAATGGCGTTCTGGCGAACCCTTTCTGCTTCCATGCGGTGAAGAGCTCTGATGCGTGGACTTGTGCCCATCGGAGGCGCGTCCTGGGTATTTTCTCTCTGATTTGTGTGAGCCATATTTAGAAGTTTTACACATGGACCAAAAATGGATTTCGTCTCCGCAGCCATCACACGTGTCGGTTCCCTTCATGAGGAAACTCGTAGACACACCCTTTAGATTTAATCAGTTCTTTCTTGCATGCCTTGTCAGTGGACTGTATTTGGCAAAGAGGGGCAGGAGTGGCATGAGAGATGGTGATCTTTCCCATGGACTCAGCCTGCCTGTCGATAGCCATTCCAGTCCTTGCCAGCATTAGAATGTCCTCGCGTGATCTCCTCTTCTGGAGTAGTTTCTTGTGGAAATCCGCGGATTCGCAGCCGGCAACTACCTGAGATCTGAGGGCTTCCTCAGTGGGTCAATGTGTCAAAGTCACAGTATTTCACCCTTTCTCTCAATCTCAACACGAAAAGTTCCAAGGTTTGACCTTTGTCCTGATTAGTGGTGTGAAAAACATGCCTCTAGTAGTCGATATTTTGATGGGGAGTAAAACAGGCATTGAGAGAGTCAATGACGGCAGTGTAGGTGGCTGTGGTTTGAGCTTGCATCTTGTAAACCATGCGACGCACAGTGGGCCCCAACCTGTACATTAATATGCCCCTCAGGCATCTGGGCTCCCGTACGCCCAATGCGTCAATGTTCACATACAAATCCATGAGCCATCGAGCCCATGTTGGCCCTAGACTGCTTGTGTCTCTTATATCAAACAGCGGTACCGCTTGCAGCTATATATTCTACTGCTGAGGCTCATGGTGCACGGGTGGGATGGGCAAAAATGCAGAGGGAGTGACGGGCGTGGACATTGTGGGCTCCTCCAATAACATGGTATGAGTGAGTCCTGAACTGACTGTGGCGTAGCTGCCGGGTTCTTCAGCAGTCACTGAAGTACGCAGCATGTAGTTGGAGGCCTTTCTGATGTAACCTTTATCTGGTCCTCAGCAACGGCTGAATGAAGTTGGCTCTTGTGGCCAGCTCCCCTCTTCCAGCTGTCCTGTAGAGCACAGCTGCCCTGACAGCACTGCGCGAGGCTCATAGGCCTGGCGTCCAGGGCACACTCTCGTGGAGCGGTGTGCTGCCCCCTCCAGGAGCTGGTATGTGCGTGTGTTCGGAGTGGGGCTGCTGTAGCTCATTGCTCTGATGGAGCAGGTGGCGTGCCGCTCACGGCGTGAAGCCGTTCAGTAATGGGCTGTACTTGCTGCGCATCGGGTCCCCGAGGGCGCATGGTGGAAGCGGTCGGTGTGCACTTGCAGTGATAGAACCTTTATTGCCAATATACGGTTTCCTGATGCCGGGCTCATGCAAACCCTTGGCCGTCCGAATGCCTGACCCAAAGAATTCAGGCAGACACAAAGCTACTTGCAGCACGTCTTCTTTTTTCAAATAGCTTGTGCGATCTCCCGGAAACACGTGCTACGTGTTTCCTGTCCCGGCGTTCCTGGACAATGAAAGAGGACTGTGTCGATTAAACATTGGAGCACTACAGTACACTGTGGCAAAGAATTATGTGCATGCCACTTAACGCACACGCAAGCTTTGATTCTTTAAAAGGACCTGTTGGAAACAGTTAATTTCTCCCTATTTACTTGACTACTGCCATTTGTACATCCTAAACACTAGATATCTACAGTCCTTGTGGTAGTTAAACCTCCCGTTAAATATTTAAAATGACCACCTGGCTTGGGTGGTGCATTATCCAGTCAGCAAGCTCGGAAGATGGTTTCTTTTCTCTACTGTCATGAGCCCATCTTTTAAGCTGCGCGATGATTTTTCTCTCGCATTCAACACCTGGTCCCAGATTAAGTTATTTTATTGACCTGCTGCCACATTTCTCCTTTGACCGGTGCTCCCATGGCAAGCTTCTTCCTCCTCCTAGCACTGTGATGGAAACAGAAAGGGGGCCCTTTCGCTTTAGAATTAGCTCACTTTGCTGTTTCTATGGTGACCATCTTTTCCTGTTCTTTTTTGGTGAAAGGCTTTGCGCTCCTTCAGCCAACCTGTTTACCAAAAGGTATTTGCCATGGCAAACGGTCAGTTCCGGCCTGATGCATAGAAATGAAATTAAATGATATTTTATTTATATCGCGCTCGTACACAAGTGTTTCTGAGCGCGAACAGGTAAGAAGGGAGGGGAACAAGGGAGAACCAAAAAGAAAACAGCGATCTTACTAGGCCCAGTGACATCTAAGAAAGCGCAAGTGCACGGAAAAGGGAAAAAGGGGTAAAGTGCATGGAGGGGGGGTGCCCTCAACGGAGCCACCAGACAGCAGCTGCCACACAATGCAGAGTGCAATGTGGATGGCTTGTGCTGCGTCCATGCACTGGGCTCTCTTTTCTATCTGTCCAAATCAGGCAGTGTCTGTCACGCCCAGTATAAATATAACCTCCCCAGTGGCCCAACAGACCCTGTGGACCTCACAATTACTGCCTATCATTCTATTTGCTTTAGCAGAGCATTCTAAGTGGGAGTGATGTGTAAGTGAACTTCCAGAGATGGCTACTGGGTGAGACAGTGGCATGCATGACTTGGCTCAAATTAATTATTTTGCTTTCACATTTCAGGTGAATGGGTTTTTGTCAAATCTTTTTAAACCCGCAACAAAGCACAAAGATCAAGCCAGCGGATATGTAAATAAGTCTACTGAAAGAAGCACAATCCCACCAGCAGTCGGGAGCGGTGCCTCTATAAACTCCTCAGATCAGTGCACATAATTCACAAAAACATTTATGAAAAATGTGTTTTCCTTTATTTAATTAGAAACATTAAAATGATTATTAAATAAGTCAGAGCTCATACATGAATAAGAGTAAATGTAAATATAGAACATACAACTATACAACACGAATAAAGTGCATAATGTGAAGAAAATACTAATTTCCCAATAGGACTGCTAAGAGCTTTCTGCCAGATCACAAGCTGGGGAATGATCACCATCGTCCCCAAATAGGTCTAAGTCAGTGTCGGTGGATTAAACCCACTCGAGAGAAGGGAATCCCTCGGGTAGGAAAAAGCCTTTTTAAACCCACCATAACTTTGCTGGTGTTTGTTAACTATGCCCTAATGCTCCAACCACAAGGCTATACTGCACTGACGAGTGACACCAGGTATGTAGTTGTCTGCAGACTTGAGAAAGGTGTGTCTTGAGTTGATAAGCTATGTTTAAAGTAGCACTGCCCTGTAAAACAAATATAATTTTTGGAAGCAAAAGGCTTGCATTTGGGCTAATTTACATACCCACAACGCCTTGCTGGTGTGGCTCTGAACTGGAAGTGAACTTCCAGCAATGCTTACTGGGTGTCCCTTTGGCATGTGTGACTTGGCTCAAATTAATTATTCAATTTTCCCATTTCATTTTAAAGGGTTTTTTTAAAGCCTTTTTTTGAACACACCTTAACTATGCTGGTGTATGTGAAATTAGATTCGAGATTATGTTGGTTTTAGAACGTTTAAACATGCAGTTTAAACTACCACTGGGGCTTCTTGGCACTGGGAGCCTTCTATCCTGTAGTGGTAATTGGGTTGTAAGGGGAAAACTTTGCAAACAATTTCGAAATTTCAGGCGACCCAGTCATCCAGACGGACACTGGACGAGAGTCCCATTCATTTTCAGCACACACAGTAAATCTGCTAGGGACTGCAAAGGTCAGTTTAATAAGGATTCGTGTGGACGCCTCAGCTGTGTGAATATAATAGAGCGTGGCTGCGGTTTCTTTCTCAGGAAACGTGGCCTTGGGAGCTATAAAGCTCTGCCTTTCATACGCATTGACTGAAAACAGACTCTTTTCGCGGCTACCGGGAGCCACCTTGAAAATGCCAGAACTGGAGAGGTTTTTTTGCAGATTCGAGGTCTTGTTAACGGTTTTGCTTCTGGATTCTGCCAGCTCTGCAGTCTAATGAAAGCACATTTGCAGAATGCCGAATGAAAGCTCTATGCAGAGTCCAGGCAGGACTGGACCAGTGCTGATTTTGCTTCAGAACAGCAAGGACATGCCAGCTATTGAAATAGCTTTTTTGTGATTTCAGATGAAAAAAGCGTGTTTTCCAAACACCCCGGGTCCTCTTTATCAAGGAGAGTTCAACAACTATTAAGAGGCGTAGGTTCTTTAGTGCATTGGTGGGTGTAGCGTAAGGCCAGAGGTCTTACGGCCAGAGCACTTCAAAAGCAATATTAAGCCTGGTAGACTGGGGGAGGGCTCATTATCACGGGTTAATGACTGCCACAAGTTATTGCTTAGTAGCAGAATAAATTGGCATGGGGAGGGGGCCAGCTGGATCTTTCTCCCCCAGGCCGGAGGCGCTGCGGTCCTTTTGCCCCCCCCCCTCCACCACTCCCATAACCCCTGCAGATACCTCTATGCTATCTCGATCTCCCACACTGGAACCCCCACGTACCAGCTGCAGAACAGACCCCGCTATGATGCCTCCTTCTTGTGTCAAGCTGCCATGGAAAGCTAGAAGTAACTCGATACAGAGCCCCCTCTCGCCCGTCTCCATGGCGACCATCTTGCATCGGTTGAACCTTCCCATTGATGAATGGGTGCACGACTCCGGGGAAATCCTTTCATCAAAGGGGGTGTTTTAATCTTCCCTGGAATGAACCACCTGAGCGACATGCTGGGATGCTGATAGTGTTAAGTGCTGCCGTATGGGCGTAGATGGCCATTAAAAGCCCTTACCCCTAGCTTTACTTGGGCCTGCCAGCTAGGGCCTGCGTGCCGTGACCGTCCAGGTACTCCCCTCTGCTGTGGTACTTCATACTAAAACAGCTTGTCCTACGTCGCTGTTGACTGCTCTTGACTGTTTGGAATGGGAATTATGAGATCAATAACAAAAAGGAGTGACGACATTCAGAGCTCTCTGATTTGTTTACATGAAGTCAGTAACAACTTCCAGGTGCTAATTGCTTGTATTACCTGTTAGCACGGTCTCCGTTTTGGCTCGATTGAAGTTCAGGCCCATCCAGTTCTAGATCAGGATACAGCAAGGAAGCAGCATAGCATCATTGAATGTGGGGCATTGCAGCCCTAACAGGTTTCGGTGTTATTTCCACCTTTAAGACGTCAAGCCTAAAGTTCTGGCTTGACAGTGGGTAGCGAGCTGTACCCCAAGAGGCCCTGCATACTGAAGGTAATAAGCGGTAGAGACATTTTTCTACCTACTCAGCATTTGGGAGAAATCTGATAGACAGTGTGCGAACCAAATGAGTTGAGTACCCTGGATGGATTTACAGTAGTGCAGCCTCCAATGCCTGAAGTCCTGATATGCAGTGTAGTATCAAAGGCTATGGAGAGGTCGGAGCAATTCTGGTCCACAACTATACTTCATGAAGAGTTTTTAGTTAACTTGATTTCAGACAGAATATAGACAACCCCTCTCAGTCAGAGAACTGAACGGAGACATGTCTATGGCACTGTGCTTGCCTGGCAAGGCTCTCCATAGAATATCACGGCCGGGACCAACACATGAAGGCCATCAAACAGTTAACTATACCAGGCATTGGTCTTGGAGTGCCAACTAAGATGGCCGGCTCCCAGATCATGGTCCCCAGCAGCCCAGCCAGTGAATTAAAAGGAGAGGAGTAACAAAGCCAAAGAGAGGCGAGACAGCTGAGATTCTGGGATTGGAAGAAGTACTGACACCATGATTTATTTGAGTGTATGATAGCTGTGGCACTCATTACATTGAGACTTCACTGTAGGCTGTCGATGGCTGCTGATCAGCTATGATTATTTTCCAGATGAACCGAGCTTCTCTCAAAGCAAGCCTTGCTGCATTAATGAACACTTGCTGTCTGTGAGGTTAATCTCCTAAATTGGTCTGCAATTATCTGGTCTCCAATGTCTGGCCCTGAAGACAGTTACCAGCTGCCCTTTGGACACAGCCACATATCCCACCAGAAATAAATCTTGCCCCCTTACTGCTATACATACCTCTGTCTTCACGACACATAGGTGTTAGGGAAGGGCCGTCCATAACTTCATGTGAAAAACCACAGAGATTTGACCCAACAGCAGGACCGTGGTGGAGGGCGAGCGGGGACGGGGGGGACGGGTATCGTGACTTGAGCCTTAACACAGCTCAGACTGCTAGTGTGTATTTATTGGTGAATTAGTATGCAGAACGAAATGTGCGTCACGGCTCACGGTCGCACAAGTATGGCTCCAAAGCTTAATTCTGCTGGAGGTACTAAGAGCGAAGGCCAGACATTAGAAAGCAAATCCAATACAGTCAAGGAATCAAAGAAATCAAGGACGCAGTAGGAGTAATAATCATTAATAACAGGAATGCGCAGGCAGTGAGTTTCAGTGTTTTCTAAATTGACTTCCGGCACTGTGAGTTTTACTACAATTATCCCACCAATTTTAAGTGGGCATTTAAATTGTTTTTAGTAAAATACTTGGTCTAATTGCGTAGGGGAAAAGGACAGGGTGCTCCTGGCAGTCTAAGAACACGGGATAATTTGCTGGAAACTCATTAGTCTTTTACTGTTTTTTTAATACTGTTGTATTTGCTCCTCAGTAATAACCCAGCCAAGGTCAGGCTTTCTTCTATTTCCCCTATCACGCCCCACGGCACTTATTAAACACTGCATGGAGAGGCCACTCAGCAGGAGCTCTGGCAAACCGCCAAAGACAAGCCCTTCCTAACCAAACATCAGGCCAAAATTGTTGTTTGTTCTACTAAAAAGATCTCAATCTTGTATTTTTCCAATATATCATTTGCCAGCTACTCTCTTGGATCTGTTTTCATCTGACTAGCGTTAAGATGATTTGTCTGGTTACTGACCTCAAAAGAGGAAATCTTTCCTGTCCACTAATGCTTAAGAATGCACACAGTCCATTTACTGTACTTCTGCTTCCCCACTATTAAATGCAAGTTTACAGAACGCCCGCTTTGCTGTAAAGGAATGCTTCCAATCAGTGGTGGAAATTGACCTTTTTTACTGGGGGATCTCACCTAGCGCTGGAGTCAGGGGGTGTGTGGGGTTTTAGCACGGGGCAGGTTTATTTTTTTGTTACCCCCATAAACATTTGCAGCTCAGAAGATGAATATTGAACACATGGAAAATAGCAGAATTGATTATAAAGTCAGCAAAGTACAAAAGGTGCACACCTTTTAAACCCCCCAAAAATGCACATAAATATTTCCTGTACAGCGCAACATTGACATGGGATTTCAGAGACGTCATGCTCGGACCCTCATATGGTATTGTGGTGAAGTGTCTTGCCTCTCAACCCAAAGACCAAGGTTCAAATCCCAGCCCAGACACAAACCCACTGCAGAATTGGCAAATAAATGTCAAGTGCACACAGGAGTGCACATGGATTCCCGAGGATTGGGGAGCGGGATCTGGTAAGACATTTTTTGCTGGATCTCAGATCCAGGAAGATCTGGCCCAATGACAGCACTGCTTCCAATATATATCATTAGATTGCTGATGCTTCATTAGATGGTTTATGTATTTCCAAAACTTGACTCAGCAATAGTCCAAACCCTATTTTTTAGAATCTAATTCTGCCTATTTATAAAATATTTACAATGAATAGTAAAACTAGAGGAGGAGGTGTTACTGTTATTTTTCATGAACATTTTGCAAAGGAGAATTTTTTCATAGTTATGGATACTGATATTTTAAATGTTGTACTCCTCCATCGTCTTCCAAAATGCTCAGTAATTTCCGCTATTTTGTTTATTTAATCTCTCCATGTCTTGTTAAATCACCTCATGTTTTACCACTGGGTCAATTTAACGTATGATTTGCCGATTTGTCCAAATAACCAGTTCATTGGATTATGAAAGAAATGAATACTCTTGGACTTGTTGCTTCACATTCTTCCCATACCCATGTTTGTGCCCATGCCATCCATCCTATTTTTAATTGCCCAGACCTAGGCCTCATCGTTGCCTGAATTTCTCATCTGGCATGGTCAAACCACCAGAAAATCTCCTTCCAAATTTGTATGAAAATGCCTATTATATTCCAGGTTGTCTCTAACCCTAAATTTCTGGTGCGACCATGGAAGAATGTGACTTCTGAGGCACTCACGCTTGTTCAGGCCAACCTTCCTGTACCATCTGCGGATTCTAATTCCGAGGCTGGGTTCTCTGCGTTCAATGAAAAACTCAATGGATCAATCAACAAACGTGCTCCAGAGAAATGGATTTCTGCCCATTCCAACCCCAAGAGGCATATAATAAGTGATTTTCAGAACCACTGCTTAAACTTTACTCTTCGGTACAAAAACTAGAATGCACTTGGTGCATCAATTGTAATCCTGTGTTCTTCATGGTTACAATCAGGCTGTTCGAAATGCTAACAAGCTTTTCATTTCTGAAAAAACTTGATTTCACTTCTAATTCTCAGAATTGTTTTTAACTCTTCTAAATTTGACCACTCCAAAGGCTGGGACCAATACCATCGTTTCATGACAGTGTCTATGGGATTCCATGGCAGTGTATTTTCATTGTAAAAACCCTACTTTGAGGTAAGACACTGTTGAATATTTTTTTTTAAGGTTTGATTCCCCCAAAATTAGTTGTTTTGGTTGGATGGTGGATGGTTTTATCTTGTAACAACTCATCAGGTTGCTTGGCGCTCACTTTGACTGTGTTGCGGATCATGAGAGCCTTTCTTTCTTTCAGGTTTTCTTTGGTCGTTGTTACTCTTTCATATTCTGTTGTTTAGATGCCGTCCTTAATATTATTTGTACCAACTCATTAATGTTTGTAAAGCGCCTCGACGTTAGGCGCAATAGAAGTAAACCAACTACAATACAAATACAACTTACTCAATTGTCCTTTTATGTTACTTGAATCCTTCCCTTTTTCGTTGTGTGCCGCATCCTAATCTGCAGGTGTTTCATGCAGGGACTGATGAAGATATAAAATAATTTCCACCGTAGAGCCTTGGGATCTCCTCTGGACGCCTGCCCAGAACATAAACATCAAAGCTCTGTTAGATCTTAAGAAGTCCATTATTATGGCCCTAATAAATGA
The DNA here is from genome assembly GCF_040938575.1 of Ambystoma mexicanum. NCBI lineage: Eukaryota > Metazoa > Chordata > Amphibia > Caudata > Ambystomatidae > Ambystoma > Ambystoma mexicanum. The sequence continues at coordinate 509,124,289 of NC_090939.1, forward strand.
TTTGCTAACTATCAACATATTTTTCAGCTCCCTTAATTTTCGAATATACTTAAAAAGGTTTTTGCTGCTTACCTACAAAATCATGTAAAATCTACATTTTACACCTGAACCACACTGTGTTCTGTATGTGTATTGGAATTGAACCAGTTTGAGATAAGCAGCTTATAAGGGTACAACTTTGATACCATTAATGATCAGCTGCTTATCTATCACCTCTCCCTTACTGGTATCTAAGGGGGTTCGCTTCAATGGATCTGTTAATTTTTCAGTGTTCGGACTGAGTCCGTTTCCCTTCCCCCGTTCTGCTTGAATTCGAGCCCCTTATCTTGTGTTTCCCAAGACTCTGCTCTGTGCCCTTTATTGTTTGATATGTATGCTCCTGATCTGGCATCCTGGTTGAAGGCATTTGATTCTTTTTTTGGATGGTGACTGAACTGTACGTTTAAATCCTGTCCCTCAGCCGTGGACTCATGCATGTGCTACTGTAAACTCAAGCTGGCTGTCTCAAATGCTGACATGTAAGCCATATCTCCGGTATCCTACTTTTTGGCCAGAGTCTTTCTGTACCTGTTCATCTCCCATTCCCGACTGTGAGAAACCTAACAGTACATATTGACGCAAATCTCTCTATGGCTTCTCAAATTTTCGAAGTGGTTCAATCAGTTGCACCGTTTTAAAAGAATAGGCACATTTTTCACTTTTTCTGCCCAAGTTACCGTAGTCAAAAGCTCTATACTCTTGTAACTCTACTTTCCTTTGTCTTCAACACTACTCCAGTGGCCCACTCCAAATGATTCAAAACACTGCTGACAGACACCTGATTGGCAGCCATCATTTTGATCATCTGTCCATGGCTATTTGTGCTCTCTGTCGGTAGCCAAACAGCTCAAATGTAAAGTCCTTTGTCTTGCATTTTAAAAACGGACCACGTTTTCTGGCCTCTACAGTTCCGCTGTAATCTCCTAAAAGATATGCTGTAATCTCCTAAAAGATATCTCTATTCATCCACTACAAGTTCACTTGAGGTTCCGTCTCATCGACATTCTTGTATCGGTGGTTAACTTGTCGCTGTTTGGTCCACTTCACTGCTGGACTTGCTTCCCATGGCTTTACATTCTCTCCTACATCTGCTTTATTTTAGAAAGAAGTTAAAGACTGAGTTATTTCTTTCCCGACTCGCTAATATCTATGAATTGGCCAGACTGATAACACCTAGATGACATGTATGGTGATAGTGCTCTTTATAAATCCAACCAGAAATCAGAATATGTTCCCCAATAAAAAAAATAAGGGAGGGCTGAGCAAAACTTTTCTTTATATTTATTTCTGTGACAGGAGCACTCTGCAGAGGGGAATGACAGGCTCTGTTTGCACCCCTACCAAAGACCTGGGACTGTCAGGATAGTTAATGCCACCGCGCTGTGCAGGCAGGAGTGGGAAGATCATGCAAGAATCAATGCCAGGGCAGGATGATGGGGGCCTGGAGCAGGACAGCAGTCATAAAGGAGAAAGGGGCTTTCAGTCATGGACAGCACGCTTGGCAAATCTCAGGTGCAGACTTTTGGAAACAGTGCCTTTTCTGTTTGGATCAGATGAAAAGGAAACTCTATATGTGGGGTTTGTGAAACTTGAGATCACTCCCTCATCAAAACAGTGAGAAGTCGTGCCAGCAGGATGGCTCTTTCTGTGCCAATAAACCCCGCCACAGAGAATGAGTCTCTGGGGTCTTTCTGGAAAAAAAGACATTGAATAGCACCAGTGCCTTCTTTTCTCCTTATTGGGACTCGGAGCTGCCATGCCTTTTTCGTGAGGATCCCTAGCCCTTGGCCACAGGTCTGCAGGTAACAGGCAGCAGGACACGCCACTGCGTCTGGGAGTGCAGCAGGCGCACTACCATGTTCAGCTCTGCTATACAGTTCCTAAGGACACAGCATCTCTTCTAAGCTTGCTGGGGAATGGTCTCCAAAATTGATGGACACATGGTGAGGTTAGAATAGCTGGAATCATGGAGTCATCATTTTGTCTCAGAACTCCCTGATTTGTATGGCTTGTGCTAGTTTGGGGATATATCTCCAGAGGTGCTCCCAGCCTTCCTCAGGGATAGGTTTGCCCAGAGTGTTTTCCCATTTAGGCTTGTATTTAATCCCCGAGTCAGTCTCTGCATCTAGCACCAATTTGTATAGGCTGGAAATTAAATGCAAATCCCCCGTATTTGCTACCAGGAATTTTTCGAATGGTCTGAGGGGTCTTGCTGCTGCCTCTTGATTGACGGCAGCAGAAAGCCAGTGCAGAAGTTTAAAGTATGGTAGTCTATCGCCCTCTGTCAGCACCATTTCGGTCTTATATTGAGTAAAGGGTTTAATCTCTGCCCTTTGAAACATATCCCTTCATTGTGTGCATCCCGCCGTAGAATAGTGAGTGAGGTCCATACATCCTGCAAAGTTAAGTGTTCCATTTTCGTTTTACGGGATTATGATGGCGGTGAATGACCATATATGATTTTGTTGCTTCTATCTTTCATGGGATCCCACACCATGTTAAAGTCTCCCATTACCAGCATATCTTCCCTACCAAACGTTTCCAGGTCCGTAAGGACCGATCTTAAGAAACCATCTTGTCCCAAGTTTGCAGCGTATATGGACGCTACCGTTAAAATCACTTCTCTAATTCGGATGATAAGGAACAGGAACCTCCCTTCCTTGTCTAGCCATTAGTTCATTATCTGTGCCAACGTTCCCTGCCTTCGAGCTATTAGGACCCCGACACCATACCCCGGCATTTGCTTGTAAAACTAGAGGGTACTGCCTTCGCTTTAGTTTATGCCTATCAACCTGCTTGATGTGTGTTTCTTGTAGTGCCACTATATTGGGCTGATGGTGTGATAATAGCCTTTACGAGTTTCTTTCTGTTCACCGGGGTGTTTAAGCCTCACACGTTAAGTGTAAGAAGTTTGACCATGGGAGATTGTGTAATGTAAACTCTTCAGTTCCTTTATCTCTGTTCTGCCACTGGTAGGACTGACTCTCTGACTTAAACCCCCCTCTGCACCCTCCCCACAAACTTACCCTGAACATACCACCTGGTTCCCTGGCCCCCCTTTCTTCCCCTGCCGTCAGCTCCCCCTCCCACTCCTGCCCTGATGTGAGCCAAAGTACCTACATGGTCCTTGGGCCAAAGGCCTGCAGCTTCAGCTCACAAAAATTGCCAGGGCCAACTTGTGGGGCATCCAAGAGCCCCGGCTGTGACTACAATTAGACCGTCCAGAGGCAGGTCTCCGTCCCCGCGAAGCCTTGTTTTTCAACTTGCGGCATCCATAAAAAACACTCATCTCGCTGTCGCGCGCTCACTTGACCTTCCTGGGGGTATGAGCCCCGAGGCTGGTTCCGCCTGCGGTTCTGCTTTGAAGGTGCCCATTCCCATGTTTTGGGCTGTCGGGGGTGTCTGGGTCCTTCCTTTGCCTCTGGGAAAGTGTCGTCCTTGTCGATGTGCAACAACGGAATCCCTTCTTCCCTTGTTGTGATTCTATGCTGTCGATCCTCCCACTGAAAAAGAAGGCCGAAGGGGACGGTCCACTTGTATTTGACCTGCTTTGCTTGTAGCACCTTCACCATGGCTCCCATTTCTCTTCACTTCTGAAGGGTCGTCTGGGCTAGATCCTGTTCTAGTTGTATTTCTGTGCCGTTGTACGACATTGGTACTGCTAGTCGGGCAGTGCGCAGAATGGCTTCCTTTTGGGGGTATCTCGCCAGCGCCACCAAATGGTCCCTCGGTCACATTACCAATTCTTGCCTTTTGGGCCCCGTTCCATGAATCCTATCGAATGGGATGTCTGCCTCCCCCTCAGCCCCCAGGAGATTTGCAAACATTTGTAGGACCGCTTCTTTCAAGTCTGCATCACCTACTTATTCAGGAAGGTTCTGAATACAAATATTCAATCTACGAATATCCTGGGCAGCGGATATCCTCTTTTCTCCGTACCTCTGACTTACTCGTGCCCAGAATGGATGCCACAGCCTGGATCAGCAGTGCAGAGGAGCAGCCGGGGTGCTGGTATCGCCAGTCGTTGCCAGTGTAGTGAAGACACAACCTAAGGAATGTCTGGCATGAGGTTTATTGGTGAATATTACAGGTTAGTTACGTGACAAGTGCCCCAACACCAGCTCCTTCTTCCATTCCTCTGCTCACACTCAACCGTTATTCCAAGAACTTCCATGCACACCACACTCTACACCAGCCTAAGGAGAACCCTTCTCTCCCCCCTATCCATCTACCCACGTAGTATAAGTATACACAAATATACATCACAATTTATTTCATAAATGAAGCCACACTGGTCTGTATCAGCGAGATTCACAGACTGTCCTTGATGATGGAGAGCACCCAGGGATCTTGCGTAATGCCCAACCAGGCTTTGTAAAAGGAGGACACCTTCCTTCTACTGGGGATGCATTATGCCTGGGTAAAAATGGAAGTGCATGCAGCGCCACTTCAGAGTCAAGCTGAGTTCGGAGACGCGCCCTGGCTGGTAGTACAGACACTGCTGGCTTGGATCTTTAGTCAAATCTGCTCTTTCTGGAAAAAGCAAGAGAAGAGGTAATTTGCCCCTAGCAGACAGTCTTGCTGCTTTTGAAAACCCTAAGGACGGCAGAGGTAAAGAAACCCATCCTGGATGGTACAGAAATTATGCTCAATGATTGCCATAACACCCGTGTTGCAAGTTTGCAGTACCTCACCAGTGGAAGGAGAAATATGTTTTCACATCAAAGAGGTCAATCCATCACCTAATCCTGAATGTCTGCAATGATTCGTTTTTTAGGTAAGCATGCATTCTTATTCAAAATGAAGAATTCATGGCCCTGGAGGTAGGGTGGGTAAGGTCCTTATTGATTTGCAGCTGCTTACTGACCTCTGACAACCAATAGGAAAATTCCTCCAGAGCATCAGCAGGAAATAAAAACGAAGCTCCCTCGTCCTACAACACCTAGGACTCTGCCTACAAATGTGGAACCCATCTGAAGCACTGTGATTGGCTCTCAGAAGGTCATGTGAAACATTGCCTGCCTTATTCAGTCTCCCCTGGGAATCCAGCCCAGGTGTCTGCAGCAAAGGGCAAATCCCTAGGACCAGAGCCCCTGCTCAAGCATCGACTTCGCCCAGTGTACCATTTACCTGACTTTTTCTTCCACGCATAGGGATCCTTCTACCCATTGACTATCCAAGCCTGCTTTGTGTTTTCACACTGAGAGGTACTTGCAAGTGCGTGCGACCCAGACGGTTGAAAGTCCCTTCCTTGAATTTATCTCATGTGGTGACCTTAATGGAAAGGTGAGGCAGTGTTAGAGACAACGCCCAGTCCAGATTCCCTCTTAACACTAGGATGCAGTCTTCCATATCTCCATGATGTCCACAGGGGCTTCAGGTACCAGACCTTTCTTCAGCATTGAGTGGCTTCTCCACGACTTGGGTTTTATGCCCACACAGAACTGATAGTAGTTCACGGTTAGACGTTCCTGAGACAGCTGGCACTGGCTCTGTGAAAGACCCCATATCCAACTACACAGGTGGAGGAACATGGGAGGGGTCAGTTGGTGATGCACAGGTGGGGTACGGGCTAGACACGCAGAGAGGGATACTCATGTATACCACACTCCATTCTAAAACCTCAAAGAGACACCACATTCTTTTGGAGACGCTTTCTCCCATCCAGCCTGCAGCTATCTCAACCAGTTTGGAAGGAGGGCGTGCAGGACGCTGGAGTACTCTGCTCATCTACCTTCAGCCTTCTGGAGTGAGCCGGTTCTCCAAGCAGAGATTTGGAGGGAGATCTTTGTCCTCAGCAGGGGCCTCCGTCTGGAACAGCCTCCCTGCCGCCCTCCGTCTTGTTGGGACCAGTATTTTTCTGTGTTCCCCTGAGTTTTGTGAGAGTGCTCGACCGTTGAAATATGTGGGAGTTTTTCTCAAACCTTTTAGTCCACTTGCTTTTTTCAAGCAATCGGTGGCACACACCAATATGAACATTAGCCGCTCATTATTAAATCCCTACACTTTTGGGATGACCCCGTGTGCTCTCACAGTAGTTTTGTTAGAGAGGCACTTGTTTACAATTTATATACATGGTGACTAATCGCCAAACAGGTAAATGTCTCTATCCCTCCACTCGTTTAGACTGAGAACTTGGATTAAGACAAGGGCTCTAGCACTGTGTCTCTCTTACCGACATTGTGTCTTGGATTCCATCCGTGCGGCTTGGTACGTTAGTCCTGAATTTACATCTTAAAATGGGCGGTAGAAGGAGTAACCAGGTCCGCTCTGCATTGGCGATGCCTGTTTACACTGTAATTGGGCAAAGTTCCCGCCCCCAGGGGGAGTTCTCAGTGCATCATCATGACTGGAGGCGTGGCTTTCTATACGAACACCAGCAAATGGCGACCAGACACCCAACGCAGCATTTGTCAGTGGCGAAACACAGAGGAACTTGGACTCCACACGGCTTGTTTACTTTCAAGCAAGTACAAGAGGTAATTGTGGGTTTACAGTGTTTTTCTATCAACCAAGGGGCTGGATGCAAATGAGGTCTATACGGTTGGCTAGTGTATCGCAGTGGTTTGCATTCCCGAGCACGAGAGCTTTCTTGGCACAGCCCCGTCTGTGTGCCGCGGTCGCCGCTTTGGTGCGGGACCACCTCGGGGGGAGCATTCGATTTTGCTGCGTCCCTGGGGGCCTCATGCTTCGCGGCGGCACACGTGGCCGGCGGGGTTGTTTTTCCAATGTGAGACTGGTCTAGCCCTGACTTGATGGGCGGGTGCCCTTGTTTCCTATTGTTTTGAAAAATTGTAGTTTCGAATTGGGAATTGTCCCCGGTTGATTCGCTTCCTACTGGGGTCAGCACTACTGGCAAACATGCCATGCTTTGTGCAGCCCGATAGTATAAGTCCGCCTTCTGGCGTACGGCCCCGACTGCGTGCCAAGGCCACTGCGGGGGCGGGTCCCCCCGGGGGGCAGCAACTGGTTTGTCTCCTCCCTGGGGGCCTCGCGCCCCACGGCGGGGACTTACGGCCGGCGGGGGCGGCCCACTATGTGCCACTGGTTCAGTCCCCTCACAGTGGGCTGGGACCCACATGGTTAAAAATTTCCCGACAGATTGATATGGTTGTGCCTCTGCTCTCCTGCCCTCCATATGTGACCTAGCATTATTTGGCAACATCACATCTTTTTGAATTGTTTGGCGTTGCCAATTTCCAGTGCTAATTCTGACTTCCCCTCTTTGGTCTCTTTTAATCCACAATGTTTGCAGACACCTTGAATGTAAGACACTGATCACATCCAGTGTCCCCTTGGCGGAGAATATAGGGATAACGCGTCGATGGTCCCACACCCCCTGTACTAACTGACCTGTAGTACACCTGGCGGGGAAAAAACAACACCTTGGTGGAAAACGAGAGACAACCTCAAGGTAAATCATGACGCAAGTGTACCTAGAATGTGGGCTCCGTGACACATGGGTGTATCAAGGCATAATTGCCTGAACTATAACCATGATTCTTTGGAAAAACTTAGACAATAATTCCCTGATAGGATGCATGTATATGTGTAATTGCAGATAAAATATCATCGCAACCAAGAAGGAACTCTGTCTTTGGCTCGGTCCTGCTAACATTGCATGAGGTGACTAGATTCGAAGCCACCGCACTTTTGGGTGAGAGAACATAATAATTTTTTTGGTTATTCAACATGGTGTGACTTTTTGTAGCTCATAACTGCAAAATTAGGAAATGGTCACCTTACCCACTACTCTTTGTCTTCGGAGCCTTTAATGGGTCGGGTCAAGAGTGTGAGGGGTAGATGTGTGGTTTTGGATTTCTTTACTTTTTCATATCCATTTGTTGTCTCATTTTCTATCTCTTATTTCTGATCTCTCTTGATTCTCACTGAAGCTTGTTTGCTACATTCCTCCCATGGGAGAGGGGTGGGGGCTTTGCATGACATCCATGGGAGTCAATGCCATTTTCCTTCCAGAAATTTCAGGGAGAGCAATTTTTTTCCTCACCTGATAAAAACACGGGTAGATTAACCCGATATTAAGACACACCCAGAGTAACTATGCATATGCCTATGATAGGGCAGCATGTTGAGATTTATAACAGCTAAAACAAATGCAAAAGAAAATATGAAGGAAACCATAGAGAAGGATTGTAAACTGTGTTTTATCTCTCTCCCTCTGGTTCGTCTCCCTTTTGCCCTCCTCCATCGGTAGAAGTGGCATTCCGGGAAACACACTTGGTCTACTGCAACTTCACACCTGATAAAAGCGAAAGAAACGAGCTTTTGAAAATTGGACAACAATCAATTGTACACCAACTTGAATTCTTTTTCAAACAGTTTTCTGCTTGTAATGTTTATGTCCTGATGAGGTGCACCAGACGGAAATTGTACAGACCGCTCTGGTTGCCCGAAACTCGAGTCGACAACACCATAGAGCCAACTCCTCCCAGAGCTGGCTCTAATTTGGGTTCTAAATAGACAAAATGTGGGAATTGATATGTGTTCATGAGTAACCATGTTGGAACATTTACCCAGTGTTTTACTCTTTTAAAACTGTTAAATAGGCACTTCTGAGTAACCAAGATATCAACCCAAATAGATGGGATGTTCTGAATCACAGAACTATCAGGATTGCGTATATTACACAGTACGAGTGGCGTCTTTTTGTATGTATGGGGATGAAAGAGTATGTGAGGAATGATATGTGAGATGTGAGCCTTTTTTTGTTTGTTGGTGTGACAATAATGTGTGTTTTTGATAATTGTTTTTAATAGACGTGTTATCAATGTATTCAATATGTCTTTTTGTAAATGTGTCTTATGATTAAAACATGATTAAATAAATAAAATAAATTAATTCCGACATGCTGCCTTGTGTCTGAAGCATACACCTATTAAATGGGGTTGTTGTGTTGGAAGGAATTATGCAGCGTTTTTTTACGCATGAATTGTATGGATTAATAATAGCAGGGTGTGTACTTATCTACGGATAATTGCAGCTTTGTTTGGCCTCCGTCTTGTGCCTGATCTCCTTAAGTTCCGGAAACTCCTCAAGACATTCCTTTTCTCCTCTTCCTTCTCTCTCCCTCCACCCTGCTAACCTCTCTCTGCGCTCTATCCCTCTCCCCCTCCTTTTCCCACGTGGTTTGCTAACTGGCAGCCAGGTGTACCTCAGAGTCTGACAGGTCACTGGCACCCTCGCCAGTCCTCTCGCACTTGCACTTGTCTCATCACTACTGCACTTGGTCAATGACCCATGAGAGAGGCATCTCTCAGCACTTACACCAGTTTCTTACTGTCTGGGCGCACTTGGACTCCCCCGCTGCACTTGTCCACCCACCCGTCTCCCTCTCCTGTACCATCTGTGCACTTGCACGATCTGAACGTACCATGCCTTTGATGATCGTCATTCTTCTCTGTCTCCCTTCCTTGCATGGTGACACCTAAATGTACTTGGAAAAAACGCAGAATCGATGTCGGACCTATTTGCTGTTATCTACACTGTTAACTGTACTATATGCACTTACTCTGCCTGTGCAGACTTGTGTTGTTCAGAAATTCAAGGGCTCTGAATTAGTTGTTTTTCCTCCTTGTTCCCTCCCTCCTTGAGCGCTTTGAAACACTTGCCTTGTGTATAGGCGCTTTACAAATAAACGCGCTTTGAAACACTTGCCTTGTGTATAGGCGCTTTACAAATAAACATTACCATACCATACCATGACCAACAGAAATGTTCAAGCTAATCTTTTTAAGTCCAAAGCCTCCCGACTAATGACACTTTACACCACATGTAGTATAACCCTGAACATTTGGCTGGCTTTTCTGTGTTTTGGGCTTTATTTTCTCCGAGTACATAAACCTGCTCCTGCGTGAAAAGGACATAGTCTGATTCTTCAAAGGAAATGCAGAATTCACTGAAATGTTCTGGCCTAACATGACAAAATGCCTCAATGTCTGACAAGGCAACCAAAGCAGATGTAAAGAGTGTATTGAGGTTTTTAAACTGGGAAGCCAAGAAATAGGCAGGGGATTGGCCAGGAACAAAATTCCGGGTCAGCTAGCTGCAATGGACCTAGCTCGTACACTCTCACAGCTGGCCTCCACCTCCCCTGCAGGCAGAATGGCATGGTAACATACGACAGTGGTGATCTAGGCAGCAGGCCAGAAACTATGAGGTACTGTGACATTTTGGCACAATGGAGCAGAGTCCAGGTTTCAAATCCATTTGGGGTTCCTGCTTGTCATTGGAGGTGAACCAGTACAACAAGTAGCCCAACACAGAGTCTAACTCGCATCAAATAGACAAACTATCCTTTTACGATCCCAGTTCCATTATAACTCGTATGTAAGGCGTCTGGGTGAGAGTGCAAGGCATGGGGTACTCTCAAAGGAAACAGCAAGAGCAGTCAGAGGCTGGAAATAACTTCAGTTCCTCTCGTCATACAGTCTGCCTCTAGTCTCTGTGCAGCACCTCACAAGGCTTTATAGAGTGCCGCCTAGCAGTCAACAAGTGGAGGGATAACTAACAGCAAGCGGCAGAGCAGCAATGCATTTTGGCAGTCTGGTGCAAAACGTTACCTCCATCTGCTACAGCTTTGCAGACATTGAATTCTCCATTTCATCATCCCTCTTAAATGTGCTAATGGTAGAGCTGAAAGAGAGGCTGGCAAGCAGGGGATCCTGGATTTTAGCGCCCTTTGTGGTCTCTTCAGGTTGCCTCAGTTACATGATAGCGCTTTTATAGCTGTGGCAACCAAATCGGGGGTGTTTTGATAGATTAGGGTGTTTACAGTTGGTGTGGTGTAGTTCTCTGCAGATTACAGGGTGCCCTCGTAGGATCTGCAGATTCATGATACACAAAGGGCACTGTACCTGGGAGCTGTGTGCAGAGAGCACAGACATGTGCACTGGGCCCTCCTTCACGACCCCTGATCCCCGCCCTCTGGATCTCCTATTGTTCCTCGTATTCAATGATTGCTTTCTTTCACTTCTGTCGCTTCCCCAATGCTATCAAACATACCCTTGCACTCCTAATCTGTCCTCCCTCAGACATATTAGTTAGGTATATGTTATTCATTGCATTGCCTTTCCACTTACCGAATTCTGCCTCCTCTAGTTTTTCATCTCTACCATCACATCATCGCTCTCTGGCATTCTTTCTCTACCATCATGCATGCTCCTCCTTTCGTTCTCCTATCTCTTTATCACATTAGACATTTTCGTCACTTCCGTCCAGTCCTCTCTGCCATCCTAGGCTATCCTTCATTTGTGTTCCTTCTTCTCTGCCAACAGACACTATCTTTCAGTTGTGCTCCTTCTTTTGCACAATCATACACTGTGTTTCAATGTGATCCTTTGTCTCTGTCATGACACACAGTCTTTCAAGCAAGTTGTGTTGCCTCTCATCTGTTATCACACACTGGCTTTCAGTTGTGTGCCTTCTTCTCTGACATAATACCGTTTTCAGTGGTGTTCCATCTTGTCTGTCACCACACATGGGGCCTCATTACGAGTATGGAGGCAGCTCCATACTGAGCTGTGGTAATACTAATTAAGGGCATGGCTGCCTCCATACCGGGTTCCAGTACCTGGTCCTTCAATGAGGATTTACCGGGCTATACCAACCTTGGAGGACCCGGTAAGTGCTCATTGAAAAAACCCATCCCCATTCCCATTTGAGCCCCCATAAGGCTCAATGGGAATGGGGAGGGAGCTAATAACGGGCCTGTTAATAACGGGCTGTTATTAGCTCCCTGGTCCCCTCGCGGGACTCGCTAAGGACGCCTGGTTTTACCAGGCGTCCTTACCGGGTCCCGCAAAGGGAACCTCGTAATAGGGCGTCCCGTAATGAAGGGTGCCGGTCCCGTACCGGCACCCTTCATTACGGGAGCGCCAACCTCGTAATGAGGCCTGAGGTCTTTCAATTGAGTTCCTTCTTCTCTGCCATAATACACCGTCTATTGGTTGTATTCCTTATTCTGTGCCACCATACAGTGTTAATCGGTTTTTGTATTTATTTGAGGAAGAGGGGTATCAATTTCGATTAGAAATGACGCATAATAACCCATTTAAAGATGGCAGAAGCATGCCCACAAAGGGTGCATGCACAATAGCATAAGGATGAAAACAAGCAGTGAGCCAGTTTATGGTGGTGTAAAAAATGAGAACATAAACTAAGGACAAAACAAACAGAAACAAAATGTACATAAGAAAACAGGTGACTTACAAAAGTAACATTAACCCGAGTGGGCAAGTGCTTCAAACTAAAGAGGAATATTAATTAAATATACACAATTACATTATTAAGCATCATTATCAGTTGTGTTCCCACTTGTCTCCCATCAGGCACCATCTTTCATTTGTGATCTCCTTCTTTGCCCTCGTACTGCTTTTCTATGATACATTTATCTCCCCCGATATTTTACCATTTCCTTACCTTCGATCCCCTTCTGACACTCTCTACTACAATTTACCTCTGTTTTTTGCGTCACTTTTCTTAACCTATCGGACTCGGAATCAATTAAAGATGCTTGTGTTTAAACACATGCCTTCTCCCTGGGCTTAGGCAAGGGGATTGTTCCCCCTCTTCTATTAAAAAGCCGGTTGGCGAAGGGGGTGGGGAGGCTATGTCCAGTTACGCCCACTCTCCATTTGCACCCGGTGCTGTGCACATGGACAGCGATTGCGCTAAATATGATAAACGTGTCCCTTTTCATGGCCCTGTACATGGTAGCCTGTGTGGCACTGGACATACATCCTGCCCTTAAAATAATATAGATGCGCTGAGAGTGCGACTTATACATTTGTTTAATTGGAGTAGCATAAATGTTTTCACCGAATATCTGGGAGCAACCGAGCATAGCGAGAGGTCCTGAACAAATCAAGCTGAGTCAGGGGGTTCTCCACGCGAGAACATTGTAAAAATAATGAATTTAAATGATGCACTTTACCGTAATTTTTCTGTGAAAAATTGGGTAAAAAGGCACGCAGTTTTTTTTGTAGGGTAACACATGAAAAAATCCAATAGATACAATTCACAAACACCGCACAGGAGCATTTTCCAACACATTTTCATGATGCTTTTGCCCACAATATATGTAAGTATAGAAACATTTTCATGTCCATGCATGATCATGCAGGATGCACCAATATATGAGAGTATTAACATAGAAGAACATACCCCTTTTTGCTTTACCAGACAAAATCCCATGCCACAGTAATACCATATATCAAGACTGACTGGATCAGTGTAAGACAGTCTAGCCACATAACAAAACTCAATCATGCTGGCTTTACCCTTGATGCTTAGTCAAAAATGCCAGACTGCCAGGAAAAAAGATATCCTGACTTGCTGCCCAATGTAGGCCAGTCTAGACATGTAACGACACTTATCGTGTTCAATTTAAACTTAATGCCCAAAAAAAAATGCCATGCCACAGTAAGGAGATATTAAAACCTGGCTGCCATTGCAGAAATAGCATCCATGCATCACACATAAGAACAATCATCATGTTGGCTTTACTGTTTATGCCCACTGAAAAGGGTCATACCACATTAATAAAATATATCCGCACTGGCTGCACCAAGGTAAGCCAGTTTAGCCATGTAATAACTGTGTTGGCTTTACCAGTCATGCCCTGTAACAAAAATGCCATGACACATTAAGAATATATATACAGACTGTCTGCACCAATGTAGGAAAGTTTAGCAAAGTAATAACTCTCATTGGCCTGGCTTTAACCTTTATGCCCATTAAAAAAAATGCAATGCGACAGAAAAAAAACATGTTCTTGAAGCCCCCACTAACCTGAATCAGAAACATATGTATGTATTGGAGAATTTGTAGAGCATAACATTCGCCAGGGGCATCTTCGTGCTAGGCAATAACCAGAGGGGGGATTACCAGAACTCCAACCTTAAAAAAGATTGGGTTTCAGAGACCGCCTAAATGACAGGTGACCCCTTGTGGAATGAAGTAGAGAAAGAAGTGAGTTCCAGAGTTTGGCGGCAGCTACAGAAAACGCTTCACCACCAATACGCACACACTTAGCCAAAGGGACTAGAACTAGACAAGCATGGACCAAGCACAATGCCCGAGGTGGGATGTAAGGGCATCATTTCAACAGTAAGTATTGTAATTGTAATTGGTTATTTATAACATACTTAATACCCAGAGGATTCTAAGCGCGGACCTGGGGTTCAAACCTGTGTCGATCCGCGTCATCTTGCTTCCAAGGCGAGCGCGTTGCCACTGAGCTATCCTCCCGAGACTATTCAGCGCCTATAGTGTCAAAAGCACGATGCACCAAACCGAGGGACTTAAAATGGATGCGCTAGGCCACAGGGAGCCAATGTAGATGACGGACTACTAGAATAGTATGAGAATATTGAGGGGCCGATGTGGCCACTTTGGCTGCAGAGTTCTGTAGAAATTGAAATCGATGAATAAGGTAGGCAGGCTGCCCCCAGGAAAAGAGCATTACAATAGTTCAAAGCGGATAGGACAGAGACCTGCTCCATAGCTTGGCATACACAAATTCATAGAGCATGGGTTCATATAAATTCAAGCGCACTCATCTCGCATCCACACGCATGCACACTATTCATTCATATTCAAAACAAAGAACCGAAGAAAGGAACCCACGCCGATGACAGTCCTAAATTCTGTCAATAATTTCGGTTAAATCTCCATATTATTATAAGGTGTGTGCTTTCAAAGAAAGTCACAGGAACAAGAAAACCAAAGGGAAATCCTAGGAGTACATGTAAATAAATTTATTATACAAAAAAAATTCTTTTTAAGAATTTCAGAATGCTTTTTACACAAGTTTAAAAGATATAGCAAAAAATGAAACAGAAACATAAAGCATAACATTCATCATGTGTACATTATAATTTCGTCAGAGAAATGAAATAGGATATTATGCAGAAAAACAATTAATGAAAGAACAGAAGCCCAACAGGAAAGCAATTGTACCTGTGGGCTGAATATAACCAGGGTGTGTAAGAAATTACGCTGGTTTAGACAGAGTGAAATTATTCACAATCAACTTATGTCATATGGTTATTTTGCCATATAATTAACTGCCACTATTCATTCATACACATTTGCGTTGTAACGTACTTGTGCGCCTGCACCGCATTTATACATATTCACACGCATACCGATACAGCATTCATGTGCTCTCTTGAAGTGATTCACACACATCCAAACAACATACACTCACTCATTTATGTGCACACTTACAGACACAAACCTTGCATGGACGCATTCAAGCATACATACATTTTTGGCGTCATTACTGCTTTCCCATATCACGTTGGCAATTCTAGCGGGATACCGGCAAAGCTTAATTACTGTCTTTGCCGCCCGAAATCCCAGTGTTACTGGGATATTAGGGGTGGCCAAGTAACGATAAGGTCCTATTCCCATGGAGTTTCAGAGGACGGGAACCACTGAAGTGCTTGCACCATTAACAGAGCCGGTACTTCAGTTATTTGTCTTACGGTAGGGGCCTCAACTACCGGCAGACTCTGAGTAATCTGGTCCAGATAAAATGCCAGAGTAAGTAGTAGCTGTACAGTGTATGGATAAGCCACCCTGAACAGGGGGAGGTCCTTCCCTCCCCACTCAAGTGGTTATGCAGCAAACTATTTAACACATATCATGCCCCTTGGATCACTCTCCCCTGAGCTAACAATGAGCCAAGAACCAGGCCGGTGTACGGGAAATATATTGGTATTTATTTAAATTAAAATGAATAGAAATTAGCATGACACTGGGCCTCATTCCGACCCAGGCGGTAAGTTACCGCCTGGGTCGTACCTTTACCACCATGGCGTAAACTATGTTTACGCCATGGTGGTTGGCGGACTTACCGCCCCATTCCGAGGTTGGCGGGGCGGTAAGTCCCCAATCCCCATTTACCCTTCCCCATTCCCATTTTTGCCCCATAGGGCATAATGGGAGTGGGGAAGGCGTTAATTACGCCACCGTAAATTACGGTGGCGTAATTAACAACAAGGTCCCTTAGCGCCATGGATTTTAACACCTGCTAAAAGCAGGTGTTAAATCCTCCATGGCGCTAAGGGACCTCGGAATCAGGCGGTAAGGGTCGGCGCTGTTTACGCTGCCGTGAACCCCTTACCGCCTGGGTCGGAATGAGGCCCAATGTCACAAACCACTTTATCCGTGGCATAACAAAATCAACTTCTCTCAGCATAAATAGATCACAAAAGTGAGTTAAAAACAATTCTTACTTTCTGCAAATTCTACTTCACGAAATAATTACATTGATCAATAACAAAGACACTTATGTGATTTCGTGCAATTTGGATTTTCCTGCAGACTTAAAAGGGTAGCAGTAGGATTTCAAGATTGGTAAAAATACATATGGCAATTATAATTTCCCCCACACTTTTGGTTTAAAATAAACACAGGCTTTGTTTTTCAGAACCCCCCCTTGCTTTGGTCTAGGTTGGGAAGTCAAACTGAAAAATTGGAATGCTTTGGGGAATTATGGATTTCGGACCCTCCTTACTAAATGGCCTGTGTTGTGGAAGCTAGGTAAAAAGGTTGGACTGATTTAAGAACAAAGACAGCCCCCTTCCTTAAGAAGTCGGGGTCAGCTGGACAACAAGGATTACCCAATTAATGTATAGGCTATAGTTTTCAGCACACTCTGGTAAATGAACTTGGTTAATTTTGAATTTTAACAAAATTCATCACGTAGTGTTCTGCCAAATGGGGAATTAATTAAATTAATATTTTTGGTTACATAGGCTAAGGATCTACACAGTTTTACCCCCCATATTCCCCACCCACTATAAAGGAAAAGGATTCAAGGCAAGTAGACTCCCCCACCTCTTGGTTTCCCAGGGCTCAGTTCTACTTACATAGCAAACCTGTGTTTAAGGTTCAGGAAAGCCAGCTGCATCTCAGGCCACTCTGGAAAGATAGGGCAGGGGTGTGATCACTCCATTCTCAAAGATGGCCTCCCGCTCTCCACCATAGGACCAAGTCAGATTTGGGGCCTTCCTAGAGATAGACGGCTCTACCCAGATGCACTCTCAGCAATCTCCTCTGGTGTCTCATTACAGCTGTCGGATGGTAAGTTTCAGCAGCCTTCCCGAGGGCCTGTTTCTTCTCTCTGTCCTCCTGTCTTTCTCTTTTTTCTGTCCCCTGCCCTAGTGCAGTTCCCCTTATATAGCAGCAATGACACCACACATTTTGCAATCTTGGGGAAGTACCCTGCAATAGTTCCTGCTACTAGGATTGGTCAGTTACCATTCTCTCTCATCCCAACCCAGCCTCCAAGTCAGGATTGGTTTAGGGGTCTGAAGAAACATATGACAATTGCCATTTGTAATCACCCCTATATACTAGCAACGGACATACTAAACATATTTTCTGTTTCCGTTAATCATGGGGAATTAGATAAGCCGGCCACCAAGTCTGTATCATGTAGCATGGCCATGTGGCACCTTTCTGCTGTTTCCATAAAAAGCATGACAGTTATGAATATATAAGTTATTAAATATATCCCTAATTTCATTTTCCACCCATTAACCAACTCTCATATTTGGAACATGTTCAGATCAGCCAGAAACCTAGTTAAACTGGCCATTACAGTTCTGGGAGTCACAGGCAGATAGATGCATGTTGTATCCCCAAAATCGCCTGGAAATAACGCCTTCTGATGGTTGAGAACAAGGCCTAAATGATAATAGTCCTTTTAAATCAATTGTGAATCTTCATGTGGGACAAATGGTCCTGGTCCTGCTTCCTGCCATTTGTTTTCACTGGGTCAGCCTGTGCCCACAGTTTTTCTTTAATCAATGTCCTTTGTGGTGGAAGCTTGCTCTTTGAAGTGAGTGCCCCCATTGTCACACATATTAGTCATGCTCCAGCCAAGGGTAACTTTTACTTTCAGAGCCAGGAGGTCTGGGGAACACTGAATTTCGACGCCTTTAGCAGGACATTTTTATTGTTGTTGGTCATTAGATGGGAGACACGACATCCAGACTGGGAGTGGGAGTTTTCCTTGTGAACTTTTGCTCATAGTCAGCAAAGGGGTCTGCCTTGGCCTGACATTTATTTCATGAAGAAAAAGTGGCTCTTTAAATGTCACTTGAGTTTTGTGGGTGAAACATAATAGGCATTGCTCTTTGTCAACCCACACATCATGTTTTGTTTTCCTGACATTTTTCTGTGAGCAGTGATATTTTTTTCACTTTTACTTTTTCAACCCGTTTTTATTTGCCCACACATGTGCAGGCCGTCTTTGTCTTCAATGTTCAAAAATCCGGTTTTCCATTTGACAGGGAACCTTGATTCCTCCTTCTTTTGTAAATTAAAATGCTGCTTGTCCAATCGTAATAGCAGTTTGGCCCCTTTTCACATGGCTCTTTAACTTTACTTGATAAACAAAAACAAATGCCAGGCCGTTTTTGATTCAGTGTTTAAAAGCTGCTATTCATGTGTAAGGGACTTCTGTTTGGGGCCCTGAAATTCACCCACCATAGCGTCCCTACAGTTGCAGTGCAACACATAACAGGAACAAGAGAGCTTTGTGGTTTTTGAGGGCACGGCAAATGGAGCCAGATCACTTTGTTGAAGCCGCCCAAGGCCGCTGAATGTGCCAGGAGGCACAAGAACGCCCCAATACATATTCAAGCATGCAATACCCCAGCCTGCATGCCAAATGGGCCATTCAGTTCTGGGACAGCAAAATTGCCCTGCCCTTACAAGGTCTATTAAACGTGAATGATGGGGCACTGTAAACTGTCAAAGTGAAACCATGGTTCTCCTTTCCACAGTTTAAGCCAGCCCTAGAGTGCTCTCTCAGTTGCTTGGTGCGGTTGAGGGAGTGCTCAGTGTTTTGCTGGGCTTTCTTGACTCGTCCATAATGAATGGTGGGTCAAGGCCATGTCACCCATAATGGATGAGCCGCCCCTGCACGCCCATAAGGTTTCTATTAGCATAAGAGAACCTGAAGGTTGTACCAGCATTCAAAAAGTAAAGATGTAAAGCCTGATGTTCACAACTGGGTTCAAAGACCTGAGAACAAATGGCAACTGAGCATTTCCACACTACACCACCTATATATATGATGTATATGTTTGGTTATTTATAACATGCTTAATACCCAGAGGTTTTAAGCGCGGACCTGGGGATCGGACCTGTCTTGCTGCATCGCCTTGCTTCCAAGGTGAGCGTGTTGCCTCTGAGCTATCCTCTCAAGACTCACAACTGTGCACCACAATACACATAAAAAGGATGAAGACAGGGGCAAGGCATAAGATTCATTCCTGAAAAGAAGATTTAAAAAAAGGGGTACAGAAAAAGCAAAGAGAACTGTGACAAATGAGGACAGATGGATCACTTACAGAAGAGAGGGACACACTGAGATAAAGAGAAAGGGCAAGAGGGAAAGCTAGAAAGAGACAAAGAGTGAAATGCAAAGAAGCAAGAGAGTATGTTTGTGAGAGACAAAGAACGTGTGTATGAGAGGCAGAAATGGTGAGGTGAGAAGAGAAAGTGAGAGAGACAAGAGAGATAGAGATGAAATTGAGTGTGTGTGTGAGAGAGATGAATTTACTGGTGTTTGGTGAAATTTCAAGCCTTGCTTTCCAACAAATGGTGAACGGTCCTAAACCTAGACCCCTCTAGTGTTTTACTACAAAGTGGGAACCATGAACTGTCAAGGGGGTTGCGTGGCAAAGTGGTGGCATCAGTAACTTCAGATCTAACCAACATGGTGTAACACTGAAGAGTGATGACCGGAAGGATTGCAGTAAATCACAACCACAGCAACTAATCTGTGCATGTGCATCTCTTGAAATGCTCGTTTTGCAGACTTCTGTGCCATTACAGAAGGGAAAAGAGTGCATGCCACTGCCTGGAGGGTTACCCAGAGCCATGTCTATCCTTAAGATCCATTCAAAATCCTTCACCTTCAATGCTTTGCTAATGTCAAGCCCAGTGGGACAGGTATGCCAAGATGTGGGTCACAAGACAGCTGTGCAGAGAGACCCAAGTTTGGGCCCTACTTGATGTTACCCAATGGAGTGGAAACATGTCTAGGTTTGCTTGTGGTCTTGTGCAGAAGAGATGGGATCTAGCACTTTACACCATACTGCCCCTTCTGAAGTAGGAACAATGCTGATTTGCATATGCCCGCAGCCCGCACTGACTGGCTGGCTGCCAACCAACATGGCCACTTCCTGAGCCTAACAGGGACCCGTCAGGCAAAGCCGGCCCCCACCGAAGGCCCACAAAGGCCAGCTCCTGTCTTGGCCTCACTGGGCATGGAGGGGCCATACCAGTCCTGGCCTACTGCCCACAACCACCCCATCTCACCCTTATCAGCCTTCTCTGCCTCCTTGCTGCACTCTGCATTACCTCTCCCAGGTAAGCCAACTCTCCAGAGCAGGAAAACCCTCTTTACGCCCACTTGTGCTGCACTCGTAACCCTGCCACCACCCACTACTTCCTTCCTCCTCTCTTAAAATGTGCCAGCCCCCTCTCCCCACACCGCTGCTCTGCCCCCTCCACATATACACGCTTACTCTGTCCCATCAAAAGCACCAACAAATACCTATTCCACCCTCAAGACTCACTCCCTTAGCCTCCTGTACCCATGCCCCTTCTCCTTTCCCCTTCCACTTCATGCCAGAATCTCTCAGCTATGTGCCCGAATGGAACCTACCACACACAGCAACACCAACTCTCACCCTCCCATGCATTCATCGTTAGAGGGCTCCTCCATGACCCCAACAAACATAGAAGCTCCTAAACCTAGCCTGGCCACCTCCTTACCCTCTTCCCCCTACGCCCTCAACAGCACCTTGATCATCGCCTGATCACTGCCGGCACATGCACTCAACATCTGTAACATTATCACCACCAAGAACCTTGATATCCTAGCTATTACTGAAACCTGGTACCACACCACCGCCGTGCCAGCCTTATCCCTAGCCTTAGCCAATGGAAACTGCATACATAGCAACGATAGACCTACTGGTAAAGACAGTGGGTAGCACTCATCCATAAAGATGCTATCCCCGTCAGAGCAACCAACACTCCTCTGAACTATGATCTGCTCTCTGCTAAAACGCTCACCTACCTCTACCACATCCATTCACCTCCCCTACCGCCTACCTGGACCTGTATCCAGTGATAATGTTGTTGTGAAAAGGGCTGCCAGGTGGCAACATTTCCCTAAAAATGCACCCTCCAGACAATTAAACACTTTCCCCAAATATTCTAGGATTCGAGGTAATAATATATAATTATCCCCCTCCTAGAAAATTTGTGGAAAGAATTTTCGGGGTCAGGAAAAAAAAGTCACCTAGCTGGTGACTTTTTAACGACGACATTATCACATGGAACCCGTGGACCCCTCTCACTTTTGAAGAGGACATACTTCAGCTCATCACTACCAGTCTTAAGCCTTTCACCAAACTTCTACTACTTGGTGGCATGAACATTGGCTTCAATGACCCCACCAACACCAATGCCACCTCCTTGGCCAACACCCTTCATCACATCGGTGGCACACAACTTGTTTCGACACCCAACCACATCCTAGGCCATACTCTGTATTGGCTTGTCGACTTTAACTGCAATATTCAACTTGAATCCAACACTACCTGCCCTTGGTTGGACCACCACATTATTTCATTCTCTATCCCCACCACACACCAGTACACCCCCTCTCCTTCACCACTCCCTCCCACTTTGTTACAATGCACATGTAACCTTACCAAAGAACGCTTCCTTACTCTACTCAATATCACCTACCCTGCCACCACCATCACAGATCCCACCATCCTTGTCAATTCATATAACAATTTAATAACCCAAGCAGTTGACACTCTTACTCCCCTCAAAATGTGCAAGCCCAAACCTACCAACCACAAGAACTTGTGGTTCACCTCAACTTTCGCAGCTATTTGCGCTAAGAAGTGAGCCAGCAAAGTGATATGGCATTGCAACCCAAATGCCTCCACCAAACCTCATTTCATCACCATTTCCAGGGAATATAAACTTGCAGTTCACAGCGCCAAAGCCTCCAACTTCAACATGCGAATCTCTAAAATGTGACATTAAACTCACGCAGACTCTTTACTATCCTGCGAGAACTCAAGAACCCCACTACACCACCATCTACCATCACCATAAACGATGTTTGTTGCAGTAAAATCCAAAACGCACTATCAGAAACAAATCGCCCTACTTCAAGATACAACAATTGGCAAGCAACCCATCTCGCTCAACTACCCTGCCTGCCAACCTCATTCCCACCATTTAACTTCCACCATATCACAGAAATTGATGTGGCCAAAATAATCAAAGTCCTCAAACCCTCCAAATGCAAAGGTGACACCTGCCCAGCCCCTGTAATATCAATGACTCCTCTGATGCCCTCCTACCACTCTTCATTGCCATCATAAACTCTTCCTTCAACTCTTGCACTTTCCCAGCCCCACTCAAAGAATCCTGGGTCTCCTCCCTTTTTAAAAAACCTTCTCTTGATCCTGCGGTCCCTACCAACTTCCACCCCATCACTACAGTACCATTCCTGCTAAAAATTCTAGACAGAGCAGCATACCTCCAGATCTAGTCTTACCTCAAGCAGCATCCCATTCTTAGCTTGTGCCAATCTGGTTTCTGTCCCCGCCATGGCATGAAATCTGGCCTACTTGATCTCATTGACCAGATAAATTGCCTCTGCGACTCTGGCAAAGTTGCCCTTCTCCTTCTATTGGACCTCTCGGCTGCCTTCAACCTGGTTAACCACAATATCCTCTGCCATCACCTCAGCACAGTTGCTAATCCCCCCCCCTTGCCAACAAATGGGTCACCTCCTTTCTAGCCAGCAGATCCTCTCGGGTCTACATCAGCAACTCTGCCTCCCCCGACTCCTGTCTTCTGCGGAGTCGCTCAAGGATCTTGTGTCTCCCTTACCCTTTACAACATTTATACAAAACCCCTCTTTGACCACCTTGACTCCATGGGTATCTCCTATACTAACTACGCCAATGACACCCAGATACTTATACCTCTCTCTGGTATCCATATCGAAAGATACCACCAATCTCAATTCCATTTACGAGACCATCCATGCTTGGATGGCATCGCACAGTCTCTGCTTGAACGACGATGAAACGGAAATCCTGATCCTCAGCAGTAATTTGTATTTATTTTTGCATTTATTACAGTGTAGCAAAACCTTAGGGTATCTAGGGTCTAGTTACATTGAGAGAAACAAGAAGAACGGAGAGGGTGTGGGGAAATGCATTAGGAGGAGTGATGAGGCTTTAGGAACAGCCAGGTCTTTAAGTTTCCGCGGAAGGTCCAGTAGGTCGGTTCTTTTCTGAGTGCTGGAGGGAGATTGTTCCAGAGTTTGGTGGCCACGACTGGGAAGCTCTTACCCCCCATGAGAGGCGATTGAAATTGGGAATCTTCAGGAAGTGAGAGTTCGCAGAACTAATAGGTCAGGCGGGGGAGTATTTCTCCATGCAGCATGAGAGGTAGGTTGGGGAAGTGTTGAAGAGACATTAATGGACCAGGGACCGTTTTCTTTTACTTAATCCTTTCTCGGATGGGCAGCCAGTGTGCTTCTCTCCTGCCTTTCGAAATGTGGTCAGATTTAGAGAGACCAATGGTTGCTCAGAGAGCATTGGTCTGAATTGTCTTAAGTTTGTTAAGGTTGCGCTCAGAAGTACTGGAAAATAGGGCATTGCAGTAGTCGAGCTTAGCTCCTGTGATAGCTCTTGCAATGGAAAGGTGGCTGGGAGTGGAGAGGAGAGGAAGGGCCTGCTGGCAGTTTGGCTGTGTAGGCTGCAGACGAGGCAATCGAGTTCACTTGGCGTGGGAGGTCAAGGTTGGCGTACAGGTAAATGCCAAGGGTTTTGGCAGCAGCAGAGGTGGGGATTCAGTTTCCATCAATGATAAACTCCTTGTAGGCTTGGTCAATGCTGCGAAGTGTGGAGTGGGAGCCGACAATGAATATTTTGTTTTTCTCGTCATTGAGGCAGAGTAGGTGAGAAGCCATCCAGTTTTGTATGACTTCATATACTGAGTTTATGGTGGGCGAGTCCTGAGCATGAGAACTGGAAATGGGGAAATGGAGCTGCGTGTCGACAGTGCAGTTTGTGCAAGATATGCCGAGTAGGTCAAGGTGGTCGAAGAGGGGTTTTGTATAAATGTTGTAGAGGATAGGGAGAGGCAGGGAACTCTGCAGGTGACAGGAGTAGGTGCGGCGGAAAAGTAATCGATGAAGACTTGTGAAGATCTGTGAGCTCAGAAAGACCTGATCCAATTGGTGTCAGGTGGAGAAAAATTTGCTGTTGAGGTGAGTTGAGAGCAGAGGAGTTGGTAGGCTATCAGATCCAATGCTGCAGAGAGGTCGAGCATCATCAGGAGGGCAGGTTTGCCAGTGTCCTTGATGGCATCAAGTTGAATTTTCAAAGGTAGGGCAGTTTCACTTGCGTGCTTAGGGCAGAAACTTGATTGGCGAATGTCAACGATATTGTGTAACTCGAGAAACTGTTGAACCTGGATGTAGGCTACACGTTTCAGGATCTTCAGGGGGTAAGGTACCATAGTAATGGGACGATAGATTGTGAGTATGCAAGGGTCAAGGTACGGTTTCTTTAGTAGCGGTAAAACCTATGCTTCCTTCAGGGATGTTGGCACCAAATTGGTGGAGAAGGAGGCATTGATGATGACTGTGAAGAAGGGAGTAAGTGTCTTGTCATAGTCTTTGATGATGGAGCTGGGCAAGTGTCACCTTTGCAACATGAAGGTTTGAGACTCTTGATGATCCTGGTGACGTCCAAGGCTGGAAGTTGAACGAGGTGCAGGTGTGGGTCAGTAAGGGGCTGGGTGCTGTGGAAGGTGGTGGTTTGGCTAGCATGGCAAGTTGTTTGGAGAGGATTTTTTCTTTGAGGGAGTTGACTCTTCCAATGAGGGCGTTTTAGATTTTGCTGCACCAAGCACTGTCCACTGTCAGGTGTGGCAGGGGGACAAGGGGGTCTCTAGATTCTGGAGGATTGTGAAAAGTTGCCGGGAGTTGGATTTGGCATTGCTGATGCTGTAATTGTAGCTGCTGGCTTTGGCAGCGTGGATTTCCCTTCTGTAGTCTTTGGCGAGGGAGGAGAAGAGGGCTTTGGATGCAGGGGAGTTTTTCTTTTCCAGGCAAACTCAGAGGTACGCTTTTTGGCACAGGTTTCAAGAAGTTCAGGTGTGAACCAAGTGTTTTTTTCAGTGAGGGTTTGGTTTTCCTAAGTTTGAGAGGGGCAAGCATGTCGACTGCCTGAGCAATGGTTTGCATGTAGAAGTCAACCAGTGCTGCTGGATCTGTCACTGAGGATGGGGGTGAGCAAGGGTAGGAATTAATAGGGCAAGGTTGGTGGAATGTAAGTTTTTTGTGAACTGGGCCATATCATGTTTAGCAGGGTGAACTGGTCTGGGCCGTTCTCAATGGGGGATTTTGAAGGCAATGTTGTGGTGGTCAGACCATGGGCAAGGGGAGGTGACGGGGATGGAAATGTTACAATTGAGGTCGCTAATCCAGTCAAGGGTGTGGCCTTGGTCGTGGGTGGGCTCAAGGGAACGTTGCATGAAGCCAGCATGGTTAAGTGCAGTGGCTGTGCTGGTAGCTAGTGAGTGTGCTTGATCGTTGAGGCCTGGGTTGAGGTCGGCCAGGATTACTACTTTTGAGTTGGGGTTGATGGAGGAGAAGATATTGTTGGTGACCTGGAGAGCTTGGCGCGTAGGGATTCACAGTTGGGGATGACGTTGGTTTGCGTGGCTCTGATAGTGAGGGTGTTTTTGAATATGAGGGCGATGCCACCACCTGTTTTAGAGGATTTGTAACATTTTAGGATGGTGGCGATGGAAAGGGCTGGGTCCGCAGCGGGGTGGAGGCAGGTTTCAGTGATGGCAAGTAAGTCAAGGTTGTTGGAGGTTATAAAGTCAAGGATTTCGGCTGCGTGAGCTGGGACTGATCTTGTGTTGATTAGCGTGCAGTTGATGTCCTTATGGACAGTGCTCAATCGAGGGTCCACGCGGGTGGATGGAGTCCACCCACTTTTTTCAGAGGGTGGACTCAGTTCCCCCCCCCCAGCAAAAAAGAGAAACATTGAGTGTCTTCTTTGAATTTATGAATTACCACCAATCTCTGGGCTCAAACCACAGTCTTTAGGTTCACATGGCAGATACTTCCCCACTTCACTGTATAACCTGGTGAGAAATAACACACAACTAAAGGTGATATGTCCCGTTTTGGTACTGCATGTTCCAGGGAAAACATTGGTATTGGTTCTTGGAGTTTAAAACATTCACACCTTTTAACGTTTTCAAAAACACTATTAGAAGAAAATATTCTCTCTCGGTTTTGTGTGTTGATTTTATGAAAGGCAAATGCCATTTGTCGCTTGCCATTTGGGTGGTTATGCAAAGCCAATTCAATGAATTGTGCATATTTCACCTTGATATGCTCATTTCTGGCGACGTCGCATCCAATTGCATTTGTTAATGAGTCCCCCCACTTTTTTTTAGGACTTGACCTCTGCTTATGGATAGGTCTGGTGGGCGTGCATGTTTGCTTAGGTCGCAATGGCTGGGGAGAATAGAGAGCGAGGAGTGGGATGAACTGAGTGCGCAGTCTGAGGAACCTATTCCTTGCAAGGATCGGAGGGACCTTAGCGATATGATATGATATTTTATTTATATCGGCCCTATATACAAATGTTTCAAGTCACGATGAAGCAGGGGAGGGGAACAAGGGGGGACAAGACAATGATCATACTAGGCCCAGTGACATTGAGATTGCGCAAGTGCAGGGGAGAGGAAAGGGGAAAAAGTGCCAGGGGAAGAAGAGGAGGAGCAAGTGCAAGACATAGGATCAAAACATTGAAAAAAGAAGTGCGGCCAGCAGGTGGCAGTGCAGGGGTTAAGTGCAGACAGCAAGTGTTAGATAGTGCAGGTAGTTAGGGGGACTGTAGGATTGCATATACAGTCCCAAGTGCAGGGTTGCCAGGATTCAGTGCTGGTGTGCAACTAGGAGGGCAGGGACCTGGGCCCGTAGTTCAGAGTGTACACAGGTAACCACTGCAGTATCAGACAGAAGATCAGCAGGGAAGAGGAAGAGAGAAGACAGAAGCAAAGAGGAAAGTCTTCAGCTGCTTCCGAAATCAGAGATGGTTCTGCTCAACATTCAGAGAGGCGATGGCAGAATCAGGGATTTCAGGTTGCGTGGCGCCTCGTCTGTGAATCTGCGGTGGGAGGAGTGGTTGAGGATCGTGGTGTGGGAGGCACGCAGTGAGCCGAGTGCGCAGCCTGAGAAAGCTTTTCCTCATAAGGATCAGAGGGGGCATAGCGAGGGCAGAATTGGGGATTTCAGAATACACAGGGCTTGGTCTGCGAATCTGCGGTGGGCAGAGTGATTGAGGAGAATGGGGTAGGATGCAAGTGGTGAGCTGAATGCGTAGTCCGAGGAGCCTATTCCTAGTAGGGCTTGCAAGGGGCGTATTGATGGCAGAGCCGAGAGAATTGGACTGATGGTGGAGTAGACAGGGTTGGCCAAGTTGTGCGTTAGGGGAACTACAAGGTTCAGGCAGGGCGGAGGCACCAGAGCGCTTACCTGCGGTCCAAGTGAAACGGGAGTCTCTGGAGGATGGCTGGACTGGCGTGGAGGGTGCTGTGGGGGCTCTTGGGTTACGGGCTGTAGCAGTTCTCCGGTCTGCCTGAAGTTGTTGCAAGACCATGGTGATGGGGCGCAGCCAAGAATGAGAGGCTAGGTACATAGCGGATGAGATCAGCAGCGCCATTGTGAGGTGCCTAAGACCTGCGGTGCTCAACACTTCACCCTTGGCCTGCGCTGGCTTTGCTGCAGAGTGTTCAGCACACAGGTTTTAACGAAGTGGAGTCGAGCGTTGATGCATGGCACGTAGATCGAGCAGCATACTGTTACGCTTACCTGGTATCCACGGGGATGCCACCCAGCCCTGGTTGGATGATTTGCACTCTCGAACCCTCTCCCTGTCCCTTCTTAAGGCCTCAGGTTAAAGATGGGTCTGCAATATAGGAGAGCTGGATTCAATACCAGATTGTCTTTATGTTTTCCCACTTCCCTTGGCCTCAACTCCTTCCTTCCCCCTTGGGCCCTCTCCTCACCTTAATATTGTAAAAGGTGGATTCTCCGTCTTGCTCCTCGTGGCAGGGGCGCGTAGATGTGGGGGCCGAGCAGCAACCAAGTTACTTCACTGGTGCAAGCCCCCCTGTGGGAATCCAGGCCTGCTGCGACTCTGTAGGTTTGCTGCTTTACAGTCTTTATATGCAGTTCTTATGTTCCTCTTAGTTCGAATAATAATGTCTTGCTTCTTTCCTTTTAGGTATGGAAAGGTATTTTGGTGTTGTCATGCAGTTTGAAGATGAGCATGGGCCGGTAGGGGAAAGCGTGGTGCGCGCGATGCTCTCTGGTGTGTAATGCGCGATGTGCGGCACTGTTTCGCCTTTTATATTACTAACCTGGGTCTTTTCTTTCCTTGCAGGTTGCGATGTTCCTCGCCGAACGCCTTAATGTTCCAGCAATGATACTGACCAGGAGATGACTACCCAGGTAAAAATTGTGTGGCTTTCTTCATTCGGGAAGAAACGTGACTAAACGCTTACTAATGCTGTCTTTCTTTCTCCTCTTTCCAGGTTATGGTATTCCAGGATGCATGCGGTGCCGGATGATGGAGTTCGTACCTTCAGGTGAGTGGAAATGAAGTCGGCGATGGATTGAAGACAGGATACTGTTCCAGGTAAGTTTCGTAGTGTTCTTTCTCTCTCTGCAGGTCCTTGGTTTCAGGTAAGCTGGCATCAAAGAACTGGACACAGTGAGCGTTACGCTGCCTACAGCAGAATAATGCAAAGCATGTTCTGCTGTTTGGGTGTGGTTTAAATAGTCTCAGGTAAAGTAGTCCAGGTAAAATAGTCCCAGGCATGCCACACCCAAAGTAGTCCAGGTAAAGTAGTCCCAGGCCTGCCACACCCAAAAGACTAGACCACATAGCTCAGTTCCTTGTAACTGAGCTATGTGTTTGCCTCCATGTTGGCCAAACTCCCCCAAGTTAAATAGTCCCAAGTAAATATTCCCATTCTAATGTTGGTCTTCATGATGGTTATGAGCCTGGCGCCAAAGGTGCCAGGACTGACTCCAAGAGAGTCTTGGATGAGTTGTTAAGGCCTTTGACCTGCCCTAACTGGAAGGCTGACTTGCCAGTGAGGGCCAGGCGCAAGGGTCATGACAGCACTCCCCCCCCAAGGGCCCTCTCACGGTGGCACTTCTGCCTGGTCCTGGTTTGGCTGGGTAATTCTGATGGAACTTTTTAATTAAGCGAGGTGCATGGATGTATTCACTAGGTTCCCATGATCTGTCTTGAGGGCCGTATCCCTTCCAATCAACTAAGTAGTATAGTTTGGATCTGGTGTATTTTGAGTCTAGGATATCCTTTATTTCAAACGCTGGTTCTCGTCAACTAATACTGGTTTTGGTGGTCTTGTAACCCGAGTACCGGGTTGTACCGGTTTCAGGAGTGATACGTGAAACACAGGATGAATCTGCATAGTGGGTGGTAGAGCTAATTTAACTGCCACTGGATTTATTATGGATTCAATAGAATAAGGTCCCAGATATCAGGGACGAAAGGTCGGAGTGCCTTTTATGGGCACATATTTTGATGCTAACCAGACCTTGTCTCCAATTTGATAGTCGGGGGCTTTATTACAATGTTGGTCAGCGAATTTCTTTTGTCTGTTCTTGGCTTGGAGTAAATGTTCTGCTGCTTCTTTGAAGGCCTGGGAAATAGTCGTATGTAGGGTTTTAACCGCTGGCATTTCCAAAGGGGTTGGGAGATCCAATTCTGAAGTACGTGGATGTCTACCATATATAGTGTAGAAAGGGGTTTGTCCAGTGCTGGTGTGTAATGAATTATTATAGGCATATTCAGCTATCCATAACAAGTCCTTCCAATTTCTTTCCACTTGATGTAACATGCAACGTAATTATTGCTCAAGGGTTTGGTTTGTTCTTTCTGTTTGGCCATCTGTTTGAGGATGGTGACTTGTGGATAGTCGAATGTCAATTTGGCCCATTGAACAGCATTTCCTCCAGAAGTTGGATATGAACTGACTACCTCGATCTCAGATCAAGACCAATGTAAAGCCATGTAGCCGTACGATTTCCCCCAGGAATACTTTTGCTAAATTGGATGCATTTGGAAGACCCTTAAAAGGAATAAAGTGTGCCATTTTAGAGAACAAGTCTACAACTACTAAGATGGTGTTGAATCCTTGACTGGGAGGTAGATCTGTAATGAAATCAAGGGAACGTGTGTGCCATGGTGCGGGAGGAATTTCCAATGGTTGGAGAAGACCAGCTGGTTTCTGCTTTTGGGACTTGTTTTGTGCACACACACCGCAAGATTGGATAAATTGTATGATGTCTTTAAGCCATGTGGGCCACCAATAGTTTTGTTTTACTTTAGATAGAGTTTTGGCAATTCCAGGATGACCTTTAATTAGGGAGTCGTGATAACCCGAAATATCCTGCTCTTGTAAATCTTTACTTGGCAAGTATAGACGGTTCCTAAAATATGGTAACTGGTCTTTAATGTTGTAATGTTCTCCTTGAGTACACCACTCTTGTGAGAAAGTGGGATCCATTAAGAGTTGGATCTTATTTTGGAGTTCACCCTGTGTCAATGTTGTCATAAGACCCAGGAGTTTGTGTTCTGGAATGATGGCTACTGGATCTGGAGTTATGTATACCTTTTCATCAACACCCATGCGGTACAAGGCGTCAGCCTTTCCGTTTCGGACTCCTGGCCGGTAGGTGATCACATCGTCATATTCAGCGAAGAAAAGAGCCCACCGCAGTTGATGAGATGATTAAGCCTTTGCTGTTTTTAGGTATTGCAGGTTTCGATGATCAGTTATGACCATGACAGTATGTCTAGCACCAAGGAGATAGTGTCGCCATGCCTTGAAAGCTGATTTTATAGCCAAGAGTTCTTTGTCTGTGATAGCATAGTTGAGTTTGGGAGGTTAGAATTTTCGTGACCAGAAGGCCAGTTCCTGGGTCTCTTTGTGAGAGAACAGCTCCCATAGCCATGCTATAGGCATCTGTTTCAACTATATAAGGGAGGTCTGAGCGAGGATGCCGTAGAACTGGAGCAGAAGTGAATTTTTTCTTAAGTTCTTGAAAGGCCTTCTCTGCTTCTTCTGTCCAATGGAACTTTTTATTGTTTTTTCTCAATAGTGATGTAATTGGATGCACTATTTGGGAAAAATCTGGGATGAATCGGCAGTAAAAGTTTGCAAAGCCCAACATACTCTGGATTCCTTTACATGAAGTTGGTGATGGCCAGTTGAGAATGGCATCTACCTTGTGCCTATCCATTCTGATACCTTTTGGTGTGAGGATAAAACCGAGGAACTCCACTTCGGTGACATGAAAAGAGCATTTTTCGTGTTTAGCATACAGTTTATGTTGGCGGAGTTTAGTAAGGACGGAGCGGACATGCCTGACATGGGTCCTCATTACGAGGTATGCCGGTAAGGCAAAAACAATGCTGGTGTGGTAATACCGGCATTGTTTACCGTCCCGTTGCATTCCGACCCACAAACCCGGTATTAGCGGCACACTAAACAACGGTGCCATTAATAGCGGCATAGGCGCGTAAACGCGCCCCTTCAGGGAGCA
Organism: Ambystoma mexicanum; assembly: GCF_040938575.1. Classification (NCBI taxonomy): domain Eukaryota; kingdom Metazoa; phylum Chordata; class Amphibia; order Caudata; family Ambystomatidae; genus Ambystoma; species Ambystoma mexicanum. Next base: position 509,156,093 of record NC_090939.1, read on the forward strand.
AATACCGGCATGCCGGTAATAGGGGGTAATTCCAACCCACTCATACATGCGAATACCGGTATCGCGAAGCCGGTAATCACAGCCTGCACGATGCCGGCCATACAGGCATCTCAGACCACCCGCAAACAGCAAGAAGGATACAAGGCAGCTGCCACAGGTGCACACAATCCCCACAGGTGGAGTCAATGGAGGCTGTGCCAGTATAAACTGAGCACACCCACACACCACAACCCCCCCACAGGTGTAGGCAATGTGGAGTGGCCCAGTACAAAAGGAGCACACCTACACACCACACCTCTTCCTACACCAAAATGCTAACATTAGCAGTTGCAATCATGGCACTGGAGGACATGCCTATACTGCTACAACTACAGCAACAACAGCAACAACAACAACAACTACAGCAGCAACAGCAGCAACAAAAGCAACTACAGAAGCAACAACAGGCAGCACAGAGGAGACGCAGGAGGAGAAGGAGGGTGAGACAGGCCCAGCAATTACCACCAGCGCAGCCACCAGTGCCTCGTAGGCAGCCACCAATCCCTTGCACCAGACCCAGCCCATTCAACCCTACCCCTGAGCAGATCCACACCCTGTACCGGTTGTACCGTGACACCATCACCACCATAGTGCACATGATACAGAACGACATTGCCAGCCACATACAAATATGCACTGCCATCCCCCCACTACTAAAGGTGGTGTTTGTGCCACACTTCCTGGCCACAGGCACCTACCAACACACAGTGGGCCAGCTGCATGGCATTTCACAACCACTATTTTTACGCATGCTGAACCAAGTGCTGGATGTCCTCCTGAAGCATGCATGCACCCACATATCCCTACCACGGACTGCCCAGGAGATAGCCGAAACCAAAGTAGGCTCCCATGCACTGGCAGGCATGCCCAATTGTGTCGGTGCCATCGACTGCACCCATGTGGAATTGATAGTACCCCATGCCATAGAGGCTGTGTACCGCAATTGCAAACAATACCACTCCATCAATGTGCAAATGGTATGTGACTCCAGGAGGATCATCACCCATTGCTGCGGCCGATTTCCTGGATCAACACATGATCCATGTTACTGGGTAAATCCACAATACCCCATCAAATGGAGCGACATGCCGGACCACGTGCCTGGCTGCTTGGTGAGTTGCACAACCGTCCCATGGCAGTGCTTTGGGGTACTGATGTGTGGGGATGCATGAGGGGGGGCAATACTGCACCTGGGTGGGAATAGCTGGTGATTGGAGAATGCACGCAGAGCCAAAACACTCCTGACCTGAACCAGTCAAACGGTACATGACACTTCACTGGGCCACATATCACAAATAATGCATATCAATGAGAACAAGTAAGAGGCACAACCAGTCCACCATGGTGCTGGCAAGCAATGCATGAATGAACAGGACGGCAAGTGTGGCTATGTGGGCAGTGTGACCATGCATAGTAAATAATGAACAGCATGAATTGGAGTCAAAACATTGTTGCACTACCACAGTATATCTGCCTCAGCATGCATGATTACACCCTGCATCATCTATTGAATGCCAACCAGACTACCACACCTCATGACAGTACAGATTGCACCTAGATAACATTTTTTCATGCTTACAGGGACATGTGCATGGCCACACCAAATAGCTGGCGGCATGACTGTGCTCCCTGAATTACGGGAGTTCAGAGTGACACACACCTATTTGAATCTGCTTGCAGGTGATGGAGGATATCCCTTGAGGCCGTGGCTACACACCCCTGTGCCTAACCTGCAGAATGGCCATGAGGAGAGTACAATCGTGTGCACACCCGTACCCGTGTTGTCATTGAGCAGACCTTTGGCCTGTCGAAGGGGCGGTTCCGCTGCCTCTGCAGGTCTGGTGGGGCACTCCTATATAGGCATGAGAAGGTGGCAAAGATCACCATGGCCTGTGTCATGCTGCACGACATGTGCGTCCGGAGAAATGTACCATTGTCACCTGACATTGACATGCATGGGCCGGGTGAGGATGATGAGGACGGAGACGGAGGTAAAGTAGCCCCAGTGCCAGTACGTGATGCACAGGATGGCCATGCTGTACGGCAAGCACGAATTCAAGTATACTTCTGAAACACAGGGACTATGAAAGACTTGTGTCAGTCAGACACTGGGCCAATGTGAACATGCACACAGGGAATGTTGGGAGTTGGGCACTGAACACCGTAACACATTAAATGGATGCACACGAAAAATAACAATGTCCAGCCATGGATATTTCTTCTCAGAACTTGTGTATTTTTTAAAACTGCAAAAATGTGCCCTCTCCCCCCTCCCAGACCCTCCTGACAAACTCCCTCACCCACCCCAAAAACCCCAGAAAATACCCCAACAAACTCCCTCACCCACCCCACAGATCCCAAATGTCCCCATGTGTGCAACAAACAGTGTTCCCTTCACCAATTTAGTTCTTCACATTGTCATTGCCCATACTGTTATTTCTTTGAGACTTATGGGTCTGGGGGTGCCATGGCCGAGCGCTCCTGCGCGTTAACCGCACAGGGCTCGATTGCACCGAGGTGGAAGGGGTTGCTGTAGTGGAGGTGTCTATTGTCAGTCCCATGGCTGGGCCAAGGTGTGGCCGCTGCATTTGCGGGATGTTTGCAAGAAGGGCCTGTGTCAATGACCCCATGCACTCCCTGAATGCACACGTAGATGCCTCCACAGCAGCTGTATTGGCTGCAATGGCCGTGGCTATGGCCCTCATGGCCTCATTCCCAGCGTCGACCTGTTGACGCATGTTTTGCAGCATTGAATCTTGGCGGGCCTCTACCCTTGCCAGGCGAGCCTCGAAGGAGGTGTCGGCCGCAGGTGTACTGGTGGCTGGCAGGGTGGTGGCTGGCAGGGTGGTGGCTGGCAGGGTGGTGGCTGGCAGGGTGGTGGTTGGCAGTGTGGTGGTTGGCAGTGTGGTGGAAGGCACCTGCGTGGGGTCCTCGTCCTGGGCACTGTCCTCCTGGAAGATCCCAATGTCTGATTCTCCAAGGTCAGAGTATTGGAGACACGGATCGTCCAGGCTCTCAGACTCCGCAGGTGGGTGGGGGCTGGCAATGGGGCTTGGGGTGGGTGTTCCAGACATGATTCCAGCCTCATCATCCACCTCTGTGGACACAAAGTCCGTGGTGGCTGGCGGAACGGCTCCCACTGTTGTGCGTGCCTGCTTCTGTACTGTCGCTGAAGGTGCCCCCTGCAGGGTTGATGCCTTGCGTGGAACACTGGGTGTTGCTGCAGGCATTTTCTTGGACGGGGGTGGCGGTGGCCCTGGTCCCTTTGCGTGCACTGGATGTACTCGCACCCCTGTCCTGTGTTCCACCTTCCTCATCGGTGCCTGGGAGATAGAAGAGATGCAGGTCATCACTGATGTCAAATAGCAGGTATGATGTATTGCGGTGTGATATGTTCATACATTCAGGCATCATTTCATTCCTGGTGTGTGGCATTTGGTGTACTGTGGGGACATGTTGCCAATCAATGCATGGCTGGTGGCATAGCATTGGTTTGGTGTCTGTGTGGTGGGTCCCATGGGCATGGTTGGGTCATGTTGCACCTCTGTTGGGATTGGGATTTTCACTCAGCATGCGTGTGGTGCAGGGTGTGGCACTCATTATTCTATGGATGTGTTGATGTAGCCTTGGAACATGCATTGCCTTGCCTAGTCTAACTTCCACATCACTTGTGCCACATCATGTTTTGGTATACGTGGATGTGATGGTTCACTCACCTTTCTCTGTGGTAGTTGCAGCGCCAAACTCCTGGTCTCCTATTCCCTCTATGGATTCCGGGTCAATGAATGCACTTGCGGTCTCCTCCCATGCATTGAGCTTCAAAGGGGAGTGTGGGCCACCGCCTGTCGCCATTGCGGCCCTCCTGTTCTCTGCCAGGATCTTCCTGACCCGGAGGCGGAGGTAGTCCCAGCGCTTCCTGCAGTCACGTACACTCCTTGGGGTGCTCCCCACTGCCGACACCCTCTGAGCGACCTCCTGCCAGACCTGTTTTTTTTTTGTTTGGGCCGCATGCTTGAGGTCTGTGCTCCTGATTGTGTCTGCATGCTGTTCGAGGGTGTTAGCAAGCATAGTGAGTTCAGCATCAGATAAACGCTGCTTCATCTTCCTTTGGGAGGATTTACTGGTGGCCTTTGACATCCTGCTTCAGTTGTGGCACACAACAACACGAGTGTAGTGGTGGTAATGGAGGATGGCAATGGATTGTGTTTTTAAAGATGGCCGCCGGCTCATTTCCCGTTCCTGCGTGATGATGTAATTTCCGGGTCCTTTTTTGTGACCACGGTAATACCGTGCCGGTATTACCATGCCGGTGTTTAGTGGTTGTTATGACGCGGTTATGGAATGGGCGGTACCCGCAATGCCAGTATAGGGGGGTTGGTGGCCCGTTACCGGCATGGCGGTTTTGCCACTACCGGCATGGGGTAACGCGCGTTCTTGCGCACTCGTAATCACCCGCTGTTAGCGGGTTCATACGAGCACGGACCCGCTCATTCCGGCATGCCGTTAATGAACCCGGTTTTACCGGGCAACTCGTAATGAGGCCCATGGTCTTCTTTTGTAGCAGAATACACTAAGATGTCATCAATGTAAACCAGGGCGCAAAGGTCGATTAACTCCCGCAAAACATCATTCATAAAGTACTGGAATGCAGCAGGAGCATTGCAAAGTCCAAAAGGCATTACCTGGTATTCATACAAGCCGTAGTTGGTACGAAAGGCGGTTTTCCATTTGTCTCCTTTCTTCACTCGGACAAGATGGTACACCCCCCTAAGGTCCAGTTTGGTATAGATTTGGGCGTCTTTGACTTGATCCAATATTTCGGGAATAAGGGGCAGTGGATAACGTTTTTTTACTGTGATCTGGTTTAAAGCGCGATAGTCGATGCAAGTCCTCAAATCTCCTTCCTGCTTTGGTATGAAGAATAAGGGACTGGCTGCTGGTGATTTAGATGGGCGGATAAATCCATTTGCCAGGTACTGATCAAGTTAAGATTTCAAATGGAGGTTTTCTGGTTCAGTAAGTGCATAGAACCGACCACAAGGAATTTGCGCACCAGGTATGAGATCAATCTGACAATCGTAGGGCCTGTGCGGCGGTAGGGTATTGGCTTGTTCTTTCTGGAACACGTCTTGACAATCTTGGTATTCATTTGGTAGAGTACTAGTCACACCTAGTACAATCGCCGACGTACTGGGAGTAGCAGATGTACATAATTCTGTTTTCCCCTTTTCTTGGTAATAACAGTTACAAGCACAATCATCGGAAAAGGCCAACTTCTTGGCACGCCAATCTATTAGAGGGTTGTGAGCTACCAACCATGGTAACCCTAAGATTAGTTGAAACTGGGGAGCTTTGATGAGATCAAATGCTATAGATTCTCGGTGTCCATCCTGGCACAGTAGGGTTAGTGCTGCTGTACATTGGGTTACTGGTCCGGAAGCTATTTCTGTCCCATCAACAGTAGTAACTCTTTCAGTAGTCGAAGCATAAGGGAAGCCCCATCTCTGCTGCCAGATCTTGGTCTACATAATTACCAACTGCTCCGCTGTATATATATGCTTCGACAGCATGCATCCGAGACGGTTGTTGGTGATTGATCAAAATTACTGGTAATGCAAAGTGTGAGGTCTGTGGCTCATCCTTCTCGCTCGACAAGCGGACCTCTACGCTTGTCAGGCTTGGTAGTTTTCCGACTCCTTGTTATTATCTTCCTTCTCTGTGGCTCCAACAGTTCTCCTTGGTGGTTTCACTGGACATTCTTTGAGGAAGTGGCCTGATTTTCCGCAATATAAGCATAAATGCTGTTGCTTTCTCTTATCTCTTTCAGTTTTAGTTAAAGGGGGCCGTACACCTCTGATTTACATGTGTTCTACCGTGTTTTCCAATGTACGTGGAACATTATCCTTTGACCGGACATACACAGCTTGTAAAAGCAAGAGGAAATATCGAGGCTGAGTACCCCAAAAGGAAATACACCAAACACAGGCTTATAAAGATTCACAGATCTTTATTCTAAAACTGTACAGTTACAAAGAAACAAAGTATCAGATAGCTATCTGGCCCTCAGTACATCACAGCGAATACCAGCCCTTTCGGTGTGAGAAGTGAGAGGTACTGGACGTCTAAACAGTTGTACATTTTATACATTTCCAATCATAATGTCCAGCCCCTCTGCAAGTTAATAATCCATGGTCTAGAGTTTGTGCCAAGTTTACTTCTGGCTTGTCCGACAATATGCACATGGATCATTCTCAGTTGACATACAAACAAGTCACAATGGCAACAGTGTATTTTTGGATTTAACAATAAGCCTTAACACATGTCCTTTACAATGCAGTTCAGCTAGTGTCCACATTTAGTATTTGTTCAGCATTGTGGTCGATGTATGTCCGTGGATCAGACTTATTGGTGCAGACAATCCTCTGTCTACAAGTCAGGCATGGGACAAGGTCTCTTTACTCAACCCAAACATTCAGCCAACGGACAGTTCATACATTAACTAATGTACAAAGTTCAGGACAGCTCAGTTACAAGCGGGAAACACTGTCCACCATTTTAGAACACAGAGTTACATTGGAATGAAAATCAAAATGGTGGATGGACCTAAAATGGCGGCGAAGTCTATCTAGAATCGGAACTTTGCAACACGGTTTTCTTCGCAGAGCGACTGGGCTTAGGCCAATATATTCAATAAAGGAGGCACAATATTATATCCCGTTTAACAAACCCTACTTTTGGCCTACGCCAAGCGCTAAACTACTTCTAGTCACTTTGTGAGTAACTCCACGTCTCAATGTCCATACATCCTGAATCACTATCAGAGATATCAATCTCCATGAGATCAGATACTGAGATTTCTTTCAGCACAAATTCATTAGACATTTTCTCTGGGTTGTATACCTTGTGCCCTAATGTACCCATCGTTTGTGCACAACATCCTCCTATCATCGAACATATACAAGGAAGACATTGGATACAACAACAGAAAAACAATAGAATACCTAAAATGATCAGCAAGACCGAAAGTAGCTTCCATCCCCAAGATAACAAGAAGTCCCAGAACCAAGCGCTAAGATCCCAGTTTCCCTCGGGAACGTGCACTTCTGAACTAAGGATGTGCAGATTTTGTATTGCCCTAAAAATCATTGGGGAGGAATCCGGCATGAAAACACAACAAGCGGACCCCACTAATTTACATACCCCACCACGCTCAGCCAGAATGACCTTTAATGCCATCCGGTTCTGAAGTGCTACTAATCTTATCACCTTTTTTTCTAAAGTCATGTTATAAAGTATGTCAGTGGTCCGGTTGATGGTCCTCTCCAGTACTCTCGCTAGTCTTCTGATATCCTCTGAGTTCAGCATTTGCCCAAATGGTACGAAGGATTTAGTTACGTCGCCCAGAACTTGTGCTGAAGTATCGCCATTCTCGTCCCGCCTTGGACGAGCCTTTGAAATTTCTACAGTGCTAGCAATAAATACCCCGGGTAACAGAATCCCTAAATAACAGGTTCCCTGCCAATCCCTAGGTAACCATGGGAAAGCTACATTACCGCAAACAAAGTAGACAGGTTCGCCTACATACAAAGGTCTGTCCTCACTAGTCAAATTTGCAACGTTAGCACAACCCTTGAAATCTGACTGAGTACCATTCCTCTGTATGCAGAAAGAAACTGAATCGGGGCTATGGTTAACAGTATAAGAAGGTGGCGTGGCATCGCTATTGCCTATAGAGCCATCTTGAAAGAGATCCAAGATTGAAAAGGACGGGACAGTCTATCAGAAGGCCTAATAGAAGCAACATTAGGCTTGCTCCTATTCACAAAGAGTGAGCATCCCAGGGGCATTAGAAAACGTCTTTCAAAGTTATTCAAGTTAGTTCTATCAAAGTTCCCCGAGATGCTATTGTTCCATCGGCCAAATAATAGTGCCCTTAAAGAAGCACAGCATGCAGTAGTCAAAGGTAAAGGATGAATATACCAGCCCAGCCCCTTATCCCTGTGTTGCGGTAAATGCAAGCAGACCCAACAATTAGACTTATTAAAAAATTGGCATGTGTGGCATTCATAATGAGTAATAGAGTATTGTTATGGTAACTCTGTCTGTGCTGAGAATCTCTAGGAGATAAAGTGTGCAGATGCACGAAAGGTGTAGAAACAGTGGGTACATTTTCAGTCGGTAACAGAATTTCGAGCGGATGTACTTCTTCCAAATACCAAAATCCAAAGGCAATGACTACTGTGAAACCAGTTAACATAATCACAAGACAACAATACGTTTTCGGGCCCACGCAAACGATTGTTCATTTTTACGATCGGTCACACATTCTCTTATCTGTTCCGTATGAGTGGGAGCGGTTGCAGGCATTGTTTCTTCAAACAAATTCACCAAAGTTAATTTGCTGGCGATCTCCAGATCAAGCGTTTTCTTAGTCTTTTCCCAAACCCTAGCCAACAGAATCCCCTTACGTGCAAAAGATCAGGGCAAAAAGACAAGCCCTTCAATGATTTTTCCTTGATGGCAAAGCCGAACTGTGCAGTAAGTCTACTTCGTGGGACGCAGATCGTACCTTGTGATCCCTGGTACTGAGTGATCTGCAAACAACGTGTCGTTACTTCGTGATGGAAGCAGTGAATTCAAAGCAGGATTTAACACAAGATTCTAAACGGAATTTGAAAAAGGAACTGTTGGAGAGTGTTGAGATGAAGCAGCTGTTTCCCCAGGCCCCACAGGCTAAGGGAGAGTCTCCGACGCACTCTCGATGTCGTTTGATGATTCGTGATCGTTGGTTACAGTGCAGGTAGGGGTTTCTGGGTCTTCTGTATCATGTGGCAAAGGGAAGGGAATCCTCTTGATGTGGGACGTGTATATCCAGTGCTTCCTGCCCTCCACTCACACCGCAGTCTGTGTAACCAGGAGAACTTGATGTGGGCCCCGCCAACGGGGTGCGAGGCAAGAAGATCTTTCAAATGATTTAATCAAGACCCAGTTTCCTGGCCGTATGCTATGGCCAGGACCCTCGTACCTAACAGGTAGAGCTTTTCACACCTGTTGATAAATCAAATACAGATTTTTAGTTAACTATCCACAATAATCAGAAAGAAGTACATGCTCAATATCACGTAGCGAGCGGGGCCTAGGCAGGTTCCAAATGTTAGCTGGCCTACCCATGACCGCCTCAAATGGAGAGAGCCCAGTCTTAGTTTGAGGGGTTGTTCTCATAGACAATAACACGATTGGTAAGGCGTCCGGCCATTTTAGTTTGGTGCCGGCACACGTCTTAGCGAGCTTGTTCTTGATGATGCTGTTGTGTCTTTCTACTAAACCAGCACTCTGAGCGTGCCTAGCTGAATCGAACCATTTATCGATCTGTAATCCCGCGCATATCTGCAGAATTACAGCAGCGATAAAATGTGAACCATTATCCGACCAGATGACTCTTGGCAAACCAAACCTAGGAAAATATTCCTTCAGCATGGTCTTCGCCGATGTCATCGCTGTGGCATCTTTGACAGGAAAGACTTCAACCCACTTACTAAAAGCGCAGACAACCACTAGTACATACTTGTAGTTGTTGCAGCGCTCCATTTCAATAAAGTCAAAATGTATCACCTCGAAGGGGACAGAAGGTGGACCGAAACTAACCCTAGGAGTCGATGTGCCCTTTCCCACATTATGCTGCAAGCAAATCATAAAGCCTTGAACAAAGCGCTCGGCTACCTTGGAGATTTTATCATTCACCCACACATTTTGCAACATTTTGGTAACTTTTCGTGCACAGATATGAGTGGGACCATGAGCTATAGCGACCATCATTGTAATGTATGCATCTGGCAGTAACCATTTCCTTTCTACTTTGTCCACCCAACACCCGTCATTATCCAATTTTGCCAAACCCTCAGCCCATTTCTTAGATTCCTCTAAAGTTGCATCAGCTTGACTGTCTTTCACAGATTCTATACCCTCATCCAAAGTACAGGCATTTGTGGCTTCCCTTTAAGTATACATTTCTGAAGAGAGATCAGTGGCAGTCTGTTTGGCTATCTGATCAGCAAAAGCATTCCCTTTTCCCACACTATCTATAATCTTCTGATGCACTGCACATTTCATAGTTGCTAACTGAGTGGGGAGTGCAAGCGCTGAGAGTAACCGTACTATCAAGGAGCCATACTGGATTTTAGTGCCATGTGAGGTCAAGAAGCTTTGTTCTGCCCAAAATCTGCCGAAGTTGTGAACCATCCTAAAAGCATACTGACTGTCAGTATATATATTTACTGCAAGCCCTTCGGAAAGGTCACAAGCTCGGGTCAGTGCTATAATCTCTGCGGCCTGCGCAGAATTATGCGTGATTCTTTTGGTCTCCACAACCGTGCTCAATGTGGTGATTTCATAAGCAGCTGTGGATGTACCATCCGGAGGTTGAAACAGGAGCCATCCCAAAACAGCTCCCCTTGTGGATTGTTCAAAGGAGTATCTTTTAGATTGATTCTGCCTTTTGTCTCTTGCTCTGTAGTGTAAAGGCAGTCATGTGACTCTTCGTAACTGCAAGCAGTACCTTTCGGGAAAGGTAAAAGTTCAGCCAGATTAAGGACACAACACCTCTGAATTTTGCTGTGCGGTGCAAACAAGATCAATTCGTATCCCATTAATCGTGCAGAGGTGAGGTGTTGCGTTTGTGTTCTGTTTAATAGAACATCTACAGAGTGAGGTACCATCAGGTTTAAAGCATGGCCTAGGAGCATTCCCTCGCTCTGTTTCACGGACGCAGCAGCAGCAGCGACAGCTCTCAAACATCTTGGCAAAGCGCATTCAACAGGATCCAGGGCGGAAGAAAAGTAGTCGCATGGCCTATTCTTCCCTCCATGTTCCTGCGTTAATACAGCCAAAGCACATACAACACGAAGGCCTCTTCATAATTTGGTGTGCCCAAAACTGGTGCCGAGCACAGTACAGTCTTGAGCAGATCAAACGCTTGCTGGTGTTCCAAGTTCCACGGCAATGGCAAAGAAATGCCCTTCTTCGTCAAAGCCAACATTGTTTTAATCGCTAACGAAAAATTGCGGATCCATTGCCCACAGTAAGAAGCCAATCCTATCAAGGCTCTGACTTCCTTCTGTGTATTTGGCACAGACATCCTAGAAATGATTTTTATCCGCTCAGGCGTCAACCGTCTTCCCTCCTTTGACAGGAGATAGCCTAAGTAGGCGACCTCCTGTCGACAATACTGAAACTTTTTAAGTGAAGCTTTGTGTCCATGTTGTGCTAAGTGAATAAACAACAACACGGTGCACTCCTTACAGGCGCTCTCTGAGTCAGCAGCTAAGAGTAAATCGTCTACATACTGGAGCAGTGTACAAGTGGTAGGCAACTTGAGTGTATCAAGCTGTTCTTTCAAAGCCCTACTGTAGATGCTAGGACTCTCCATGTAACCTTGTGGTGCACGGGTGAAAGTAAACGAGCGTCCCCCTAAGGTGAACGCAAACAAGTATCTACAATCTTTGTGTATATGAATACTAAAGAAGGCGTTCTTAAGGTCCACAACACTAAAGTGAGTAGCTGAAGCCGGAATCATAGTCAATATTGTCGTTACATCAGGCACAATGGGAAATTGTGGAGCAACAATCTTATTAATGGCACCAGATCAATAATGAAATGAAAAGGAATTGCATTATCGCCTTTTTGTACACGGGTAAAATCGGACTATTGCACAAACTACCTGCAATTTCCTCAATTACCCCACGATGCACAGAATCAGAGACTATGGGCCTCATTACGAGGTGGGCGGTAAGGGATTACCGGCACCGGTAAGGGCACCGGTGCCGGTAATCGCTTACCACCCTACTACGAGTTCCCTTTGCGGGTCCTCCTTAACGCCTGGTTTTTCAGGCGTTAAGGACGGGACCCGCAAAGGGACTCTAGAGCTAATATCGGTACCGTAATTTGGGGTACCGTTATTAGTGCCTTCCCCATTCCCATTGAGCCCTATGGGGGCTCAAATGGGAATGGGGAATGGCCCTGGTGAATGGGGAATTACCGGTCCCGCCAACCTTTGAATGGACTGGTAATTGCTCCATTCACCAGGTTGGAGTCGGAACGAGTTTGGAGGCAGCCATGGCGCTAATAACACCATGGCTACCTCCAACCTCGTAATGAGGCCCTATGCATTTCAAAGCTTGCTCACCATCAACCAAAATCTTATACTGGGGAATACGTGGCAACTTTACTCCATGTTTCAAAACAATCTTAACAGGATCAATTTGTAATACACCGACATCGTTATCATCAGTTGCCCACAAACACTCCGGAACATCACTGAATTCCGGCAGAAAAGGTCTGGTCAAGAACTGAGAGACAGAAAGTTGCTGTGGTGAAATTGTCAAACACACTCCATCAGAAGAACAATGAATTACCTCATTTATTTCCTTCAACAGATTCAACCCCAACAAATTCTCTCCACAATTCGTAGTCAAAAGGAATGGACAGTGGTCCATAAATGGACCCAAGGTAATCGGTACCGGCGAAGAAACCGGATAAACTACTGGTGTGCCAGAAAACCCTACAGTAACATTGGTTTGCCCTGACAGTGGAATGTTTGGAACCCGCAAATGGTCAATGGAACACTTCTGTGCCCCTGTATCTATCAAGAATAGATGCTTCCTATCTCCCACTATAATCTCAACGTAGGGACCTTTCTGATTAACGGGAATAGGCGTCGGTTCCAAACCCTGCTTCGGGCAATCCTATCGAAATTCGACCTCTGCTGGAGGATCGGGCATTGTGCAAGCCAATGACCCTCTTGTCTGCAATGAGCACACTGGTTTATGGTTACAGGACCCAATGGCGCATTTCCCTGTGGAGCATACTAACCCCTAAATTGTGAATTACCCCTTTAGGGCCTCTAACAATTTGCTGTAATAGAACTTTTGTTTTTAAGTTTCCTTTTCTCTTTTCAACTCTTTCCTTTTCATTGTTGACACGATTCTTATAGTATTGAGCCATATGCAACACTTCTGACTGAGACTTCGCTTGCCAAGCACTCTCTGAAGACATAATTTGCGACTGGATGTCAGGCAGCAATCCACGCACAAATGTGTCCACAAATAGTCGTTTCCCAGACTCTGTGCTCAAATCTTGTCCACTGAAATCTGAAAATACTTGTTCGAACCGATTAAAGAACTTGGTAGCACCCTCAGACTTCCCTTGGACACAAGCAGTAAGCTTGTCCCAAATAATCCTTCTTTCATGAATTATAGCTTTTAACTTCGTAACTATCCTATCAGGCAAAGTCAGTATTACATGCAGCGGTCTCTCGCCAGCTGGCCTTTCTCTATCTAGTCTAACCATGTTATCCCATGTATCTCCTAACCCTGGTACATTGTCTACAGTTCTAATCTGTCTCCACAAATCAACAGGTAGGAGTATGGGAAATAACAAATCAATATCACTCAAGGTGAATACTGATTACAAGACAGACTCTATGGGGGTCATTCCGAGTCCGGCGTTAAGGGAAAAACGAGGTGGTAAAGGAATAACGACTTCCTTTACCGTTACGGTCTATTCTGACCCGCCACACCGTTATTTACGCCACCGTAAACTACGATTGCGTAAATAGCGGACCTGTGTCGCGCGCCCGACACACCATCCCGTAAATAACGGGAAGGCGTAAACCATCTCCGATTTCAAGCAAAGCGAACACGGAAATAACGACCTCCACATGGGCGCAAAGTACCTTACCGCCATGGCGTTAATACCGGCATCGCGGGGAAGGTGTTAACAACCCTGATCAGTGTTTGGAAGAGGAACAGGTGCACCCAATCAGCACAGGTGGAGGCAATAGAGTCTGGCACAGCACAAAAGGAGCACACCCACACACCACCACCCCACCCCCACCAAGATGATACCAATTGTAGCAGCATTCCTGGAGCTGGAGGCCCTGCTTGCAAGGCAGCAACTACGACAACAGCAACAACAGCAACCACCACAGAGGATACACAGGAGGAGAAGGAGGGTGAGACAGGGCCAGCATGCCCTACCAGTGCAGCCACCATTACCACGCCGGCAGCCCCCAGTACCCTGCATCAGAGCCACCCCCCTCAACCTCACACCAGAGCAGAGCCACACCCTGTAACGGCTTGACTGGGACACCATAACCACCATAGTGGCCCTGATACATACCGACATAGTGAGCCTCATAGAAATCAGCACTGCCATCCCCCCTCTACTAAAGGTAGTGTCCGTGCTCCACTTCCTTGCCACAGGCACCTACCAGCATACAGTGGGGCACATGCATGGCATTTCACAGCCAATATTTTCCCGGATACTCAACCAAGTGCTGGATGCCCTCCTCAAGCACAGAAGGGACTACATATGCCTCCCCCGGACTCCACAGGAGATATGACACCAAAGCTGCCTTACATGCACTTGCAGGCATGCCAAATTGCATAGGTGCCCTCGACTGCACCCACGTAGAATTGGTGGTTCCCCATGCCATGGAGGTGCCGTATCGCAACCGCAAGCAATACCACTCCATCAACGTCCAGATGGTGTGCAATGCCAGTAAAGCCATCACACAATGCAATGCTCGGTACCCCGGATCAACTCATGACTCCTTGGTCCTGCGGAACTCAACACTACCACGCTACACGGCCGACATGCCGGACAACGTACCTGGCTGCTTGGTGAGTAACCATAATGGGCCATGGCAGTGCATTGGGTCTCTGAGTAGGTTGCCAGCATACCCCGTTGCGAAAGGGGGTGGGGGAGATGCATACACCACCCGGGAGAGAAAGGGGGGGGGATGCATACTCCACCCGGGAGAGAAAGGGGGGGGATGCATACTCCACCCGGGAGGGAAAGTGGGGGGGTGCATACTGCACCCGGGAGGGAAAGGTGGGGGATGCATACTCCACCCGGGAGGGAATGACAATGCTATTGTACGTTGTGCACCTCACAGAACACTGTGCCCCATGACAAGTGGCACGCCACATTACCACCTAACCACACAGTAGTGAATACGAGCCAACACCTAATGGTACCTGACAAACAGTTACCCTGGCCTAAGACCACGACACATGCACCACACATTGGTGGACCTTACACACTGTAAGGCCATCGTGCACCATGCAGTGCAATAGCACCATGTCGCTGACTCCTGCATCTCAACACAAAGGACAGTCATCCATGGGAGTGCATAGAGGTTAGTCTGACAGGGATCCTACTGCGTGTGACTGGTTTGGCACCTCCATAGGATAGCTGCCAATCACCATGATAGGGATCAGTGCTGAATGAAGGCTATGCTACCAACTACTACCAACACACCCTTACAGCAGGTCTCATGCAAGTCATCAATTAATGCAGTCCAACACTGCTGCTTGCATAAACGATGCACATGCAACAAGACATGAGTGCGCACCATGACCCATCAGAGAGAAGCTACCCCCTCCATCATTCCATTGGCCAGCACACAAGGCCGGACCAGTAATGGGTTGATTGCATCCAGGGACATGTGTGCATGGCCAGTCATCACCCGCTGCAATGTAAGACTAGCACAGTTCTCCACCATGAATGTACCAACACTTACCTTCATTCCACTCTCATGCAGGTGATGCTGGCTACCCTTTGAAACCGTGGCTCATGACCCCGGTCCGCAACCCCCAAAACAGGCACGAGGAGGACTATAATAGATCTCATACCCGTACACGGGTGGTCTTAGAGCAGGCCTTCGGCCTTCTGAAGGCACGATTCCGTTGCCTCAGCCGGTCAGGTGGGGCCTTCATCTACAGCCACGAGAAGGTGTCCAAGATCACCATGGCATGTGTAATGCTGCACAACATGTGCATCCATCGGAACGTGCCACTGCCCCCTGACGTGGGACTGCTACCACCAGATGAGGAGGAGGAGGAGGAGGTGGAGGAAGGAATGGCAGAACATCAACATGGTGCCGATGCACGGGAGGGACGTACCGTGCGACACGCATTGATCGAGCAATATTTCTGAATCACAAGTCAGCTAAGGGGGTGAGGATGACAGGGCATTGGGCACTGGGTGTGGGGATACATGTACTACATGCACTGTGAGAAATTAAAAGACACATGCACAATAATGAATGTCCACTCCGTATTGTAGGATAGACCAAACTGTGTATTGCATGATGATGTCCAAACGTGTACAACAGATCCTTCACCCTCAACCCCCTCCCCCTCCCCCCCAACTCCCACACACACCCTCAACCCCCTCCCCCTCCCCCCCAACTCCCACACACACCCTCAACCCCCTCCCCCTCCCCCCCAACTCCCACACACACCCTCAACCCCTCCCCCTCCCCCCCAACTCCCACACACACCCTCAACCCCCTCCCCCTCCCCCCCAACTCCCACACACACCCTCAACCCCCTCCCCCCACAACAGCCCCACAATGTTCCCATCAGTGCAGCATTGGCCACATGTGTGTGGATGCACGGTCAATGGGCACTGCCAGAGCCTGGGGCATCCCTTCCATTCCGGCGCATCGTGCGCAGTGACCTACGGACTGGGCTGGTCTGAGTGGAGGAGCTCTGGGAGGGTGGCTCCTCCTGCTGGGGCTGTGGTCTGGGGGGTGCTGCCTCCAGGGCATCAGCAATCCTGCCAAGCATCTCACAGATGCGGTTTGTGCTGGTACTGATGACCTCGCCTAGGGCCTGAAGGTCATTATGTAGCACCGACCCTGATTCCCGGTTGTCCCGGAGGAACTCCTCTATCATGCCCGTGAGGTGCTGGCAGCACACTGTTTCTGCAGCCGATGTGGGCGATGTGGTTGGCAGGCTCTGTGTTGTTGTGCCTGCAGGACTTACAGGACCTCCTGCAGGGGAAGTGGGCACATGACAGACAGGTGTATCCGCTTCGCATGTGAGCCCTGGGCCGTCACTCGACCCAGGGTCGCTATGGGCAACCTGGCTGTACGAGGGAGTGTCTGGGCTCTGTACATAGACATTGGACTCCTCCACGTTGTCGATGATGTTTGGTGATGTGCTGCCTGGCACATCGAGGATGCACATGGCAGCATTCTCCCCTGACGCACACGATTCCTCATGGTGCAACGTGGGGCATGTGTCCCGCAGAACTGCAGGCATGTCCAGGGCCGCGGATGTGGGTTGTGTACCCTCCATGGGGGTTGCTGGGGCAGGTGGTGTGGCATGTGCCTTCTTCCTGCTTGCAGGTGTGTGCTGTCCCCTGCCTGTGCCCCGGGAGGTACTTGTCCGGGGGCCTTCCTGGTCCTCACTTTCATGACCGGTGCCTGTGGGGGGCAAGAGAGAGACAGCATGAGCAATGATCTGGGGGTCAGAATTACTTCCAGACAATGGTATTACGATGGGATAGCAGCGTTTTGGTGACATTTGGGTGCTGAGTGAGACTGTGAGCTTTGCTTGGATTGGAAAAGCATACTGTTGGCAGGGTCACTCATGTTGGAGGAGTACGGTGGTGACTGACATTGACCAGCTTTTTGTGTGGCATGCCCAATATGGGTGTCAGCCTTGCACCTGACATCATCCTGGGTCCCAGTTGTCACGGCATCATTGCGGGGGGGGGGTTTACCCATACATGATGTGACTGCTTGACCTGCCCTTGGCGATGACTTGCATTAGGGATGCATGTACTGTTTACACTCATGGCACTCACCTGCGTCAGCTGATGAAGGGTCACCGCAATCCATATCGCCAACGCCTTCGATGGCTTCTGTGCCCATCATCTCTGCACATGTTTCCTCCCAGGGCATCATTTTTATGGGTGAGCCTGGGCCTCCTCCTGTCTCTAGGGCCAGATTGCGGTTTGCTGAGAGGATGGCCCGCACCCTCAGACGGAGGTCATCCCAGCGTTTGCGGCAATGCATCGTGCTGCGGGGGGTGTTTCCAACAGCGCTCACCCTCTGCGAGACCAGCTCCCATATCTCCTTCTTCCTGAGGATGGTGGGCCTGCGCATGTCGCTGCTGAATACAATCTCTGCATGTTCATGCAGAGTATCGACAAGTACCTGGAGCTCATCCTGGGAGGATTTCTCCTTCCTGATGCGCGCAGCACCCTTTTTTAATGCTTTTGGCATGATGCTGGTCTCGGGAGTCTATTTTGCCTATCACAATATGCCCACGAGTCCTGTATGGGGAGGATTGCAATGGATTTTGATTTTAAAGATGGCCGCCATGATGCTTCCCGTTCCTGTTCGATGACGTAATTTCCGTTTGCGGTTTTTACCGGTGCCCGTAATTTACGGTCATCGTTAATTACGGGCACTGCTATTTACGCACTAGGTGGAGGGCGATGGTGTTAGTTACGTCTCGGTTGTTGTCGGTAAGGGGTTTGACGCGCCCTTTACCGGTATGGCGCTAGGGGGTTTACCGGCATGGCGGAAAGCTCGTACCCGCGAGGTCGGAATATGGTGCTATTTACGCCCTGCTACCAACGCGGATACAGTATTTCCGCCATGCCGGTAAAGTCAGTGATTTAATGCGAACCTCGGAATGAGGCCCTATATCTTTGTAGAACCCTGTTGGATTCTTCCTAATATCGGGAATAGATTGTTTAATGGTGTTCACTTCCTGTCTTGAGAACGGGACGTGAATGAATTGCGACACATAATGTGAAGGGATAGCCTGAGCAGGTGTACCTACTGCAGCATTAGCGGGAATCTCGACTTTTGGGACAAATGTCGGAGGAACCTCTCTCATAGGCAACTGAGAAATAGGCAACTCCGAAAGCTTATTGAGCAGCAGAGCTAAATTGAGCGCTAAAGCAGCTGAAGAAGTGTCAAATGAAAAGGCTCTATTATAAATATACAATAATTCTGCGGGACAACAAATCTTTCTTTTTATACATTCATCCTGCAGGTACTCTACCATTACCTGCATCACTTTCCTCTGCATTTCTGGCGTGTACTGACTATATGTGTCATATACTTCAATGGGAGTTATCAACATGTCTGAAATCCACCTAATTTCAACTTTTGTACAAAGTCGTGTTTCCTCATTTATCGATTTACGACAAGGAAAGAACGGTTTCTGTACTAACATAGCGTCCAAACTATCACCATCAACATCTTCATTCCGTAACCTTTCCAACTTCCATCTATACTCAAAAACTCTCTCGACATGCTCATTTACTTTCTCTGCAGTATCTCTTGAATATGCTAAAACATTTCAGATCCCTCAACCCTTGTGGGAGATCTATATCATTTAATCTGTTCCACATTATACGTAAATGAATTCCCAATCCTTCAATAAAAATGTTTTTCTCTGGAAAATTGTCTAAGTTAGAGAGTGTGGCAAAAACATCAGCTCATTCACCCTTCTCCATACAATGTCTAGCCCATGCAGTCAATTCATGCTTTCTCTCTGGAGACACAGTATACTTGATCCCGCTACCCGATTAACTACAAGCGGTACGGAACCACTTGGAAGAGGAAGAGTAGGCAAATCTTGTACATTCGGTAACAAAGGTGCTATCACTGGTGCAGCAGGCAAACCCACCGGACCCGTAACAGCAGGCAAAGGTGGAGGAGCAGGTGGAGGAGCAACAATAAGAGGAGGAACAGCAGCCAGAGGAAAAGGAACAACAAGAGGAGTAATAGGAAGAGCAGGAGGAACTACGGGAGGAGGAATAACAACAGGAAGAGGAACCTACAGAGGTGGCGCAGTGGCACCAGGCCTTCGTTCATTTAGAAGTTTGTCAATCAGTTCATCAGATACATGAAAGTCTTTAGAAGGATACATTTTCTGGATACCAAGGGAAAAAGCCCTATCCATATTCCTAACTGACTCAGATTGTTTATTTTGATCATATAACAATACTTTTTCAGCGTTCAGGCACGCATGTTTTTCCCTACTCTTAAATTGCTGCAAAGCTTCTTTCTTCCAATTCTGTAATGCATCAAATGCTGCAGCTCTAGCCTTTTTCTTTAGTAATATGGATTCTAAGTATTCTATACGAGGAATTTCAAAACTACCATTGATTGGCCACTGAAGTTCGGAAGCATGTCTTTGTCTGTGCCAAATATTATCAAACACTATACTACCAATGCCGTGCTTACAATACATAGTACATGCCGGCGACCCCTCCATTGGTACCGGTCGGCCAAATTCCAAAGATTGTCTGTCACTGCGGAATAACGCCCTGAAGCAGGCAGACAATTTCCCAGGCATATCAGAATACTGGTGTTACCTGGTCAATAATTGTACTCGCGAGTGCAATGCACCAAAACAAATTATCAGGATAAATAAGAATCGGGTCATGACTCACCTGATAAAATTCTAAGGAGGTCCAATCGGATTTCAAAGAACTATCAAAGGTCCCACGTGGTTGATGATTTCAGCAAATCTGCCTGCCTCGATATATGAACCCTTGTCAAGATGCCGTCTCGGACCGCGTGCTCACCGTCCAGGGATCGGGTCGTGCAGTACTGCTGAGGCATCGCCTCTTATCCAAGAAAGGGGCCCCCTTTTTCACCGTCCGATCCCGGTCCGATAGCCGCGTCAAACTTCAACGAGATGGCATCAATCTTGATGGTCCCTATTCGGGCGCCATCTGTAAAAGCAAGAGGAAATATCGAGGCTGAGTACGCCAAAAGGAAATACAGCAAACACGGGCTTATAAAGATTCACAGATCTTTATTCTAAAACTGCACAGTTACAAAGAAACAAAGTATCAGATGGCTATCTGGCCCTCAGTACATCACAGCAAATACCAGCCCTTTCGGTGTGAGAAGTGAGAGGTACTGGACGTCTAAACAGTTGTACATTTTATACATTTCCAATCGTAATGTCCAGCCCCTATGCAAGTTAATAATCCATGGTCTAGAGTTTGTGCCGAGTTCACTTCTGGCTTGTCTGACAATATGCACATGGATCATTCTCAGTTGACATACAAACAAGTCACAATGGCAACAGCGTTTTCTTGGATTTAACAATAAGCCTTAACACATGTCCTTTACAATGCAGTTCAGCTAGTGTCCACGTTTAGTATTTGTTCAGCATTGTGGTCGATGTATGTCTGCGGATCAGACTTATTGGTGCAGACAATCCTCTAGAAGTCAGGCATGGGACAAGGTCTCTTTACTCAACCCAAACATTCGGCCAACGGACAGTTCCTACATTAACTAACATACAAAGTTCAGGACGGCTCAGTTACAAGCGGGAAATACTGTCCACCATTTTAGAACACAGAGTTACATTGGAATGAAAATCAAAATGGCAGATGGACCTAAAATGGCGGCGAAGTTGATCTAGAATTGGAACTTTGCAACGTGGTTTTCTTCGCAAAGCGACTGGGCATAGGCCAATATATACAATAAAGGAGGCACAATATGATATCCCTTTTAACAAGCTTCAGTGTCTAATCTTATCCGGTCTGCTTTTCAGTCTTGTAATCTGTGATCTAAATGCACCACAAGGTTGATGAATTCTCCACAGTCTTTAGGTGGGTTAACCACTTGAGCAAGGACATCCTTTAGTTCCCCTCGTAGACCCCGATGAAATAGTATGGTCCTTTTTTCCTCAGGCCACCCAGCTTCAACAACTAGTCTGTTAAATGTTGCTATATATGTAAGCAAGTCTTGACTTCCTTGACGGAGTGACAAAAGTTCATTGTCTAATGCTTGGTCTTGGGTATGACGAGCAAAGAGTTTTTCCATTTCCATCTGGAAACCCCAAAGTCATGTAACAACGGGTTATCCTGACTTACCAATGGTACCGATCAATGCCGCAGCACTGCCACTCAGATATGACAAGAGAAAAGCAACCCACGCTTGGTCGTTAGGAAAAGCCCTAGGTCTGCAAAGGAAAGGAAGACGACACTGGTTCATGAACATTGCGTACTTCTTGGGGTCCCCTGTAAATCGTTCAGGTGGAGCTAAAGGAACTGCCCCAGGATGGGTTATTTGTACTGGATTGGTGGAAGATGTTGGTACAGATGCTGGCGGAATGTTACCAGGCAATGGGGTCTATCCTGCCTGTGATTGGAGCAATTGTCTACTTATTTCGTCGGTACGATCCTTAGTAACAATCAAATCCCTCCTAAGAGCATTGGTTTCTTGCCTGGCTGAATGTTCTTCAGCACGTAATTGTCCCAACAACTGAACTAACTGGTCAGTCTCTGAAGTCTCCATGATGCCCATGATGCCCAGGTGGATAATATTATTGAGGCTTTTGCGTTCTGTTACGCTCACCTGGCATGCACGGGGACGCCACCCAGCCCTGGTTGGATGATTTGCACTCTCAAACCCTCTCCTGGTCCCTTGGCAAGGCCTCTGGTTAAAGATGGGTCTGCAATATAGGAGAGCTGAATTCAATACCAGATTGTCTTTATGTTTCCCCACCTCCCTTTGCCTCAACTCCTTCCTCCCACTTGGGCCCTCTCCTCACCTTAATATTGTAAAAGGTGGATTCTCCGTCCTGCTCCTCGTGGCAGGGGCGTGTAGATGTGGGGGGCGAGCAGCGACCAAGTTACTTCACTGGTGTAAGCCCCCCTGTGGGAATCCAGGCCTGCTGCGACTATGTAAGTTTGCTGCTTTACAGTTTTTATATGCAGTTCTTATGTTCCTCTTAGTTCAAATAATAATGTCTTGCTTCTTTCCTTTTAGGTAAGGAAAGGTATTTTGGTGTTGTCATGCAGTTTGAAGATGAGCATGGGCCGGTAGGCGAAAGCGCGGTGTGCGCGATGCTGTCCGGTGAGTAATGCGTGATGCGCGGCGCTGTTTCGCCTTTTATATTGCTAACCTGTGTCTTTTCTCTCCTTGCAGGTTGCGATGTTCCTTGCCGAGCGCCGTAATGATCCAGCAATGATACTGACCAGGAGATGACTACCCAGGTAAGAATTGTGTGGCTTTCTTCATTCGGGAGGAAACGTAAGTAAACGCTTACTAATGCTGTCTTTCTTTCTCCTCTTTCCAGGTTAAGGTATTCCAGGATGCATGCGGTGCCGGATGATGGAGTTCATAAATGAAGTCGGCGATAGATTGAAGACAGGATACGGTTCCAGGTAAGTTTCGTAGTGTTCTTTCTCTCTCTGCAGGTCCTTGGTTTCAGGTAAGCTGGCATCAAAGAACTGGACACGGTGAGCGTTACGCTGCCCACAGCAGAATAACACAAAGCATGTTTTGCTGTTTGGGTGTAGTTTAAATAGTCTCAGGTAAAGTAGTCCAGGTAAAATAGTCCCAGGCCTGCCACACCCAATGTAGTCCAGGTAAAGTAGTCCCAGGCCTGCCACACCCAAAAGACTAGACTGCATAGCTCAGTTCCTTGTAACTGAGCTATGTGTGTGCCTCCATGTTGGCTGGACCCCCCCCCCCACGTTAAATAATCCCAAGTAAATAGTCCCATTCTAATGTTGGTCTTCATGATGGTTATGGGCCTGGTGCCAAAGGCCTAACTCCAAGAGAGTCTTGGATGAGGTTTTAAGGCCTTTGACCTGGGCCTAAATGGAAGGCTGACTTGCCAGTGAGGGCAAGGGGCAAGGGTCATGGCACATACTCTGCGGACCTGCAGTGAACACCGTGCCCTTGGCCTGCGCAGGCTTTGCCGCAGAGGGTTCGGCATGCAGGTTTTAACGAAGCAGAGTCGAACGTCGATGCATAGCATGTAGTGGATGTGGATCGAGAAGCGTGCTTTGCGGATCTGTGCCACTGAACACTGCGCCCTTGGCCTGTGAAGGCTTTACCAGCCTCTCCAAACTCGACCCAGCCTACCACTCATTCCTGAATGACAGGAACACTATCCCTGTATCCCCAGTCATCAAAACACTAGGTGTCTACCCCAACGCTACCCTCAGCATGACACACCATGAAAATGCCATAGCCTTTTCTCCTGCCCACACCTCAAAACTCTTTAACACCTGCAAACCCTTCCTCACTTCTGACAACTGCCTTGCTATTGCACACGCCATCATAAGTACGCAACTGGATTATTGCAACGTTCGTCTTGCCAGCACCACTGAACGAAACCTCTACAAATGACAAGTTATCCAGAACATCCTCTACAGGGCTTCCTGGAAAGAGAGATCAAGATATCTTCACTCCTAGATGCCAAGCCCCCACATGCTCCTCCCTACTGCTTGCAAACCTGCTGAAATAAATCTTTAGCCCGGGATCCAATAAAAGCAGGCGCACCCTCCAATAAACAGAACTCTGATCTCACGTCTGAGATGCACTGAGACCTGGGAAACTTCAGAGCAGATCCAGTAGTCTTTTGGCAGACGCCCACAGAGCACAGCCGGGGGAGGGTAGGAGGAAGGTTTCTCTCATAGCCTACTTTTATAATAGATGTCATATGTTTTATTTTCTTGAATGAAACATATCACAAGGTTATCAAATATTGAAACCACCGACTCATGCCCCACCACCTCCCTCTTTCAACTGGCCTCAAATCTTTATATGCAAATTTGAATACATAAAGTGGGGTATGCACATTGCTTTAAGTGGGCTGGGCCCCAGCAGTCGCCAGAAAGGGCTACCGAACCCGGCACTGCCCGGGTCCACCCCCCGAATAGACCCAGCCACGCTGACACCCGAAGCAGCCCATGTATCGACTGCACCGTAACACAAGCTGCCTGCAAGTGTCAGCACTTCGGATTAGAAAAAAAGAAAAGGCATCACTGTTTCTGTTTTCTAAAGCAAAGTACTGACACCTGCAAGCAGCAGGTGTAACCGTGCAGTGTGGGCTGCCTGATGTCTATGTACTCAGAAACAGGAGGAGGGCTGGACTGCCCAGCTCTCCTTTTATTTCTGAGTAAATAGTCATCACCCAGCATGCAGGCTTCATGCCGGGTGATGACAATTGACTCAGAAACAAAAGGATAGCTGGCCAGTCCAGCACGCCTTCTGTTTCTGAGTACAGAGCCACCAGCAGCAGGCAGCCCTTTCATTCAAGCAGCCTATGGGTAAAGCGTTGCATCACGCTGCACCTTGAATGAAAATGCTGCCTGCTGCGTGTGAGCTGGGGCACACTGGTGTCACAAAGTCCCTACTTTTGTTTAAAAAGAGGGGCTGGGCACATTAAAGGTAATAATGCCAGGGCGCCTCAGATCTACTTATTTTAGCAGCGCCACCTGCCTTAGGCAAAGGGGGCTCAAGAGCCTCCTCAATTTCTAATCCCACTTAAAGCACTGGGTATACACATCATTTAGGTGTCCTGCACGGCCACTGCGCCTCATCGCTCCTTTAAACATCCTTCCTGTGTAATGTTGCATGGTAGCTTTGCAGGCCTACAGACAGCAGCTATCTAAACAAGGCACGTTACAGTGTTGGGCATTCTCCTGTTACATTGTAGCGGCCTCACAGGCCTGGAGAATCACCTGCTACCCTGACCGAACTCCTCCCCAGGTCTGAGCAGTCAGTCCAGTGCAGCCTGTGCATGGCGGGGAGTAGAGGGAGGGGGCATGTGGGTAGCGGCCTAAAGCAAGACAGGTCTCCAGGAGGCATTGTGCCGTTAGTAGACACTTTAGAGTTGTAGCTTGAAACACAGACGATTAAGTTAAAGCAATGGAAACAAACTAGAGTCTAGCAAAACAGATGGACCTCACAGAGCAAGTGAAAGAGGGTGGAGGGGAAGACGAGTTTTGGGTAGAGAAGTAGAGAAATTGTCTGTGCCCGTTCATGGGTGTTGGTGAGTAGAGAGTACTACATGCAAATCACTTCAACCAGAGATGGAAGTATAATATAAATCATTGGTACGCTGTACCACTAGTTTGTTTCCTTTTTACAGAGCGTACCTTTAGTTCAAAGGCTCAAGGAACGCATCCATGGCAAGGTTTCTTTCTCGTGAGTCAAATATAGAATGAGCTCAGGCTGGACATTGCCAGTTTCCAAACACACCTAGGCAGACATTCACACAGCATCAGTGGCTCTGCAGGTCGTTAAGGTGCTCGAGTTGCAAACACATTTCTTTTATCAGTGGCAGAGACTTTCATATGCATAATGGCCATTTCCAACTCAAGGAGCCCCAAAAGCACCAGTTACCTTGCACATCTGTGCCAGTTAAAGTGAGCAACACAAAGCACCCATTTAAAGGTTTGTTTATATCCATGATGTCTACTATCTTGACCTGCAAAATTAAGTCACTAGTGAAATGTTTTCAACATCATGAATAACAACGAGCTGGAGGTTTGTGACAAAGAATCTGCAGATCTTATCTATCTCTGTTTATTACATATCTTAAGTCTCTGAAAGCACCATGGGGTTAACTAGATCTTTCAGGTTGGCATTATCTCTGCATTCTGGGACTACAGAAACTTTGCACTGGTGCAAGTTCAAAGTTGCACGGTATTAGCACTAGGGCAAAGTTTGCCCTATTTCTAAAACACTTGTAAATATTAGAAAACCATTGCACCATGTCAATTGCAGTCTGGCATGGTATAAACACCAAGGTAAAAATTGCCCTAGTGCAAAAAAGATGCAATTTCGATGCATTTTTGCACGGGGCAAAGTTTGTCCTAGTTCTAATACCACTCCATATTAGCACTAGGGCAAACTTCGCCCTGGTGCAAAAATAAAGTGAAAATGTATCTTTTTTGCACTAGGGCAATTTTTGCCCTAGTACTTATGGCATGGCAAAATGCACTTGTCATGGTGCAATGGTTTTCCAATATTTTCAAGTGTTTCTAGAAATAGGGCAAACTTTGCCCTAGTGCTAATACCGTGCAAACTTTGCACTTGCACCGGTGCAAAGCTTCTGTAATCTGGCCCCGGGATGTGAAAATTAAAGCCACAATTATATTCTTTTGGCTGAACATGTTTATATAAGAATTTACATGTTGTCATGTGGCTTTATTATGCAATTTGTGTTTTTTTGTAAGTAAACTCTATAAAACATTATTATTTTAAACCTCGAAATCCAACAATTTGAGCCAAAGTTTGTGATCCTGGGCGCCCCTCCTTACCCGGGACCACCCCACCACCACCCAACACCTGTACCCGCCCCCTGTCAGACCATCCCACTCCCTCCTTGTTGCATGCAACCAGAGTACCTACCACTAGTTCCTTTTTTCCGCTTCCACCACTGACTTCAATGTCATAAACTATGGCAGGAGGCGGCGCTATAGAAGTGCTACATATATTCAAGTGAAAAGGGGCAGCTATTTAGAGCGCATAGCGAGGGTGGTGACAGCATTAGAATTGCTATGCAGTAAGAAATTAGGAGAACCAGAAGCCGAGCTTGGGGTGGGCAACACAGAGAGAGAGAGAGAAACGCCTACAGGCAAATGAGCGTTAAATCCGGTGGATGCGTGTGCTTTCACAGAACAGCGAGAAGAGTGGAAAGAGAAGGGAGAGAAAGAACAAAAGAGGACAATGCGCGCACATCGGCAGGGAGAGGAGGGGATGAACTACTGAGTAGAACGCCCCTGAAAGGCCAGATGTTGGCACACACAGGCGCTAAGAGGCCAGGTCATCCCGCCACATCCGCCTGCTAACAAACGGGGCGCAGACGTTACCCGAAAAACGTCGGCGGGACTATAGGGACATGAATTGCGTGCTTCAGGTGTGAACACAATAATATGTTTCTTTTAGAAACAGGAATGAATCCCCTTCTTCTGTGTCGGGCAACTACGCAAGGACGTGTGTGCTGTCGGTGCGTTTCATGAACTTCTAAGACCACAGAGAAAGGGGGTGGGGCGGCTATATAAACGCAGAGTGGCACAAAGGGGAGAGATAAGTTGTTCCTTTGCACACACCACATACAATATAGGTTACCCGAGGCATGAACACGGTACGTAGATCTGGAATTAATCAACTCGCGCGAGCGCACAGACGTTTTCCAAATAGATGCTTGTTTACAATCAGTTGCAGCGCTGCAGTCTCTGGAGGATAGCCCAGGGGCAACGTGCTCGCCTTGGAAACAAGCCAAAGCGGAACACCACAGGTTCGAACCCCGGGTCTGCGCTTAGAAACCTCTGGGCATTAACAGCGTTATACATAAACTATCGTATCATATCAGTGTGAGCCAGCAAGCTAGCTCTGAAAATGAAGGTTAGTGTTTAGGCTCAATCTGCGGCCGTGGGGTCCAAATTCCAATCCCAGCAGGACCACCTCAGTTCTTCCGAGGACTATAATGCCCATAACATCGGGTAAAAGTAACATCTCATTGCAGCGCGTAGAAGCAGGGCGCATCAACCAATGGGATATTATTTTCATTGTCGAGGGAGGTGGCGTAATTGCCCCCCTTTATCTTGGTTCCAGCTCTCCCCGCTCTAAAGCACATTGCCTGGTGAATGAGCAATAACTGCTGGGAGTGCTCGCCTGGCAGCACTCGGCGTCATGCCACAGAGCAGAGTCTGACTGGCCCCGGGTGGCACGAAGCTACAGGGACCTCGCCAAAGGCACACGGCCCGGCGGCAGTTTGCGTTACCTGCACGCATTCGGCTGCCAGCAGCAATGACAGCTTTATTTTCCGGTGCCAGTGTACATAAACAATGCAGGCGCGCGGCTGCCAAGCGGCACACCGCGCCAGGCACGGCTCGAGCCAATCGTCTACCAGATGGAACAAGAAGATGGATGCCTGGATTCTTGCAGACTGCACCCCCGCCCTGGAGGGCCCAACCTCATCCTGTTCCTTGCCTGCTCACAGGCGACGAGGTGCGCGCCGCGAGACGCTGCGCAGATCACGGGCTGCCGGCCGATTTCCGCCCGAGGGCACTAAGCATGATTAGTTAAGGCCCGGTGCGCCTCCATCTCATACGGTCTTCGTGAGAAGTTAGACGGAAGTGTCAGTACAGTTGCATGTTCCCACAACGCTGTGTACCAATGATCCAGACAGACGTGTGTGCGCAAAACCGCACGCAATCATTCGTCTGCGTTCAGTAAACGTGTCTAGACAACGCCACACTGACCGCTCTGGCGGACCCAGGTTGATGTTGGTTCACAAAGGCGCATTCCATGGCATCCTTGCAGGTGTTTTGTGCACAGCGCCGTGTTTAAATAGCCCGGGGAGGTGTGTGCATACCGAGCCACACAATGCCTGCATTCCAAGGTGCCCAGGCAGACGTGTCACCCAAGGTCACACACCGGGACCCAGGCAGCGGCGCGCGTAGGAGCGCACCCCGTCTGCTGACTCATGCTGTGCGGCGGCCAGAAGGAGGGGCGCCTCCCAACTCGTGTGGCGGGAGGGAGCGTCATGTAGCTGCTAATCAGGCCTGGAAGAGCTGCGCCCTGTGTAAACATATCCCGAAACCGCTGCGGGCAGAGCGCGGGGTTCTTTTGTTTCTCTTATCAAGGGGGCACGGTTCACAATAAGGCCTGGGGAAGGGGGAGGACGAGGGGGCTGGAGAGGGGGCCGTCAGACTGCAGAATGCCTTTCTCCAATCAACAGAGTAGTTGTACTCCGAGAGAGTGGAGTGGTGCATCTTGCAAACGGGTCATACAGGGTGTCTGTATATTTTCGGATTCGACAGAGGCGGGATCGGCAATCGATTGATGACAAGACGAGGCCGGTGTTTGAAGAACATAGAGGCGAGGGCTGGATTTTTTAACCTGGCGTTGGCTCGCCTCAACCGGCATTGGCCAGTTGGAGCAGACTGGTAGGGACGGCAGGGGGTCCTTGGGAGGGCGCAATCGAAGGAAGTGCCTACGGTAGGCATATAGGAGCTAGAATTCGAGGGTCAAGATGAGTGCATACATACATCCTGGTATTTCTTACCTTGGAACTTGATAGCTCACGGTTCCAGACACTACTTTGCAGAAGAAATATTAACCTGCCAAGCTGTCCTATACACACACACACACTGGAGGCCATGAGGAGGAGGGGGCGGGGCACTAGGCCAGGTCACGCAACACAGTATCTCTCAAAGCCTGGAGATTTGTATAAAAACAAAGAGCATTTTGGGAACATAAGAACGCACACATTGTTAAATTCTCACTACCAGTGCATTAGCCACCTGAACTAACCATAAAGTGGCACATACTTAGACTGCTCATTACATCGACTACGTGTGGGGTATACTTTCAGCTCCAAAGATACAAATGAACTTCTTCTGGCTGACTGAGGCCTAAAAGTGCAGGACATTGAAGGCACTGATATACAAGAAGGCAGCATTTCACTCACAATTGGCAAATATCGAAATGCTGTTTTCAGAGAAACAAAAATACAACCATTAATATGGGCCCTGTATTTGAGTGCCTAGGTCAAAGGCCGGAAACGACTTTCCATTACGTGTGACTGATGCCTAAAGAGGAGCTTTGCTAGCACAGCAAGCTACCATAGAAATGTGTGCATTGTGCAGCTTGGAAGCAATGAACATTTTAAATAGGAAACTTCATTGACAGAATTCATTCTAGGGCCCATTTAATTAAGGTGGTGACTTTTTAACCTATGGACAAATACTAACATAAGCCGCACAAGAAAACATGAAGAGATGTCTTGTATTTACTGCGAGATGTAAAGCAGATTTAATGTATAAAAATGCATAATATAAAAGCATTGTGTAGTTTGCTGTTCCTAGGAATTGAGCTAAAAACTGTACTTAAACCAAAAGACTTTTCCTCATGAGATTTGAAGGCCAAGCACTGTTCCCCCTTACATTTACCAAGCCCTTCCTTTGTGGAAATCGATATAATATTGTGACCCCAATCGCATTGTTTGAATGTATGTTGGCCTACGCCAAGTTATCTAAAGAATACTATGTACATAGGTTCCGCGGCAAGGTCTTGACCTTATTGTATTGTGTAAGCCGCCATCTTGGATCTAGCCGCCATTTTAGGTACTCTTGCACTGTGGAAGTCACCCTGAATCACACAATGGAGGCCGAATGACATTTTGAGTAAGACTCCGGCCATGGTGACCTCCGCACACGTGAATAAATAATATGTCCGCAGGCCACTTGTTAGGGTCACGAACTAAGACCTTGTCCTCTCTTTAACCTGTGTGTAAATATGTAACTGTATCAGCGGAACTGATCAAATTATGTAAATTGTGTGTTTGACCTGGCTACGAACCCTAGCCACAGTTCCAAGAATGGTTAACTTGCGAGAGGGCTGGCCAATGCAGGACAAAACGTATAAAAACCCAAGCATCCCGATGATCGGTCTCTCCCACTTTCAGTGCGAACCTTACGTTGAAGGTTCGCGTGTTAGTCAGAGGGCCGAATAGCTATTCGAATGTCAATTGACTTTGGTAACTTTGTAACTTTGAAATAAAGCGCTTTGTATGTCCTTTGTAACCTGTGTTGGTGTGTTTCCTTTTGGGCTTCCCGGCCTCATATCAATTTCTCTGTTTCCACAGTTGGCGCCCGAATAGGGACCCTCAAGATTGATGCCGGATCATTGAAGGTTGACGCAGACTATCGAATCGGGATCGGACGGTGTGATTCTGCGGGCCCGACCGATCGAGACGCGATACCTCGGCAGCGCTGCACGATCCGATCCTTGGGCGATAGTCGTGCGGTCTGACACGGCATCTTGACAAGGGTCCAAATCCGAGGCGGGCAGATTTGCCGAAACCACCGAACGCAGGTAAAAATTCGTTAGTTGAAGTCCTTTGTAAACCGTACGGTCCTCCTTAGGTTTGGTCAGGTGCAGTCATGACCCGGCTCTTAATTTAACCCTGACAATTTGAATTTGGCGTATTGTATCTGCAGACACAATTATTGGACCAGGTAACACCAATTCTTTGAGAAATGCCTGGGAAATTGTCTAGCTGCTTTAGGGCTCTGTTCCGCAGCGATCGACAATCTTTTGAATTTAGCCGTCCGGCACCACAGGAGGGGTCGCCGGCGTGTACTATGTACTGTAAGTATGGAATTGGTAGTATTGTATTTAATGACATTTGGCACAGACAGACCAGAAATGCCTCCGAATTTCAGTGGCCAATCAATGGTAGTTTTGAGATCCCCCGTATTGAATACTTAGAATCGATCTTGCTTAAGAAAAAGGCTAGGCCAGCAGCCTTTGATGTGTTACAAAATTGGAAAAAGGAAGCATTGCAGCAGCTTAAAAGTAGGCATAAACATGCACGTCGTCATAAAACAAATGCCGAAAAGGTATTGTTGTATGACAACGAAAAACGATTAGAAGATGCCCAGAAAATGGATAGAGCTTTCTCGCTCGGGGTCCAAAAAATTTACCCCTCTAAAGATTTCCATGTTTCCGAGGAGTTTATTGAGAAAATATTGAACGAACGGAGGCCTGATTCTTCAGCGCCACCTCCGTATGCTCCTGTTGTGGGCACCTTGCCCGTTCCTGCTATTGTTCCCGTTGCTATTCCTACTCCAGCCTACTACTCCTAGTTCTTTGGTTGTCGCTCCTCTGTCTATTACACTGCCTCTCTCCCCTGCACCCTTGTTAAGTCCACCTACACTTTTGATTCCGGGGAGTCCCGTGTTCGTTAAAACAGATCCCGGTGCAGGGTCAACAATTGTGACTCATAGTACTGTTCCTGCGAGCAGGAAACAGGAACTATTTGCTTGGGCTAAGCATTGTATGGAAAAAGGTGATCAAACTGATGCATTTTCAACATTATCTAATTTGCTCGATTTTCCCGAGAAAAATGTTTTTATTGAAGGACTGGGGATTCACTTAGGTGTAATGTGGGGTAGATTGCAGACTTCGGATCTCCCACAAGGGGTGAGAGATCTGAATGCTTTGGCACTTTCGAGGGATACGGAGCAGAAAGTATGTGGACATGTTGATAGGTTGTTTGAGTTTAGGAGGGATTTTGAAAAGTTACAAAACGAGGATGATGAGGACGATAGGATATATGTACAGTAACGGTTCCTTTCGTGCCGGAGATCAGCACCTGAGGAAGTACGAATTTGTACCAAAGACGCGATTCGATGGATCTCGGATTCATCGATACCGCCAGATGAGGTGTATGACACATACAGTCAATACACGGTAGAGATGCAAAGAAAGGTAATCCAAGTGATGGTACAGCACTTACAGGAGGAATGTATAAGGAAGAAGGTTGGTTGCCCCATAGAGTTATTAGGTATTTGTAAAAGAGCTTTTTCGCCCGACACTTCTACAGCTGCTTTAGCGCTCGATTTGGCCCTATTGCTCAGTAAGCGGTCGGAGGTCCCTATATCTCAGTTGCCTATGAGAGAGGTCCCTCCAACCCTTGTCCCAAAAGCAGAAATCCCCGCCGACGCGGCGGCTGGTACTCCCGCGGTGGATATCCCTGCACATTACGTATCGCAGTTTGTTCACGTCCCGTTCTCTCGACAGGAAGTGAACACAATTAGACAATCAGTCCCTGATATTAGGAAAAACCCGACATGGTTTTATAAAGAGATAGAATCCGTCTTACAATCTTCTGTGTTCACCTTAAGTGACATGGACTTATTGTTTCCAGTGCTTTTGCCAGTTGATGTATGGAAACAGATACGGACAGTAGATGATGTGCCGGGGCTAGGGGACACATGGGTAAATCTGATTGGAATAGATGGGGAACGGCCAGCTGGTGAGAAACCACCCCAGGTAATACTTACCTTACCCGATAGAATAGTTGCTAAACTAAAAACTATAATCCCAGAAAAAAGGATTATTTGGGACAAGCTTACGGCCTGCGTCCAAGGAAAAACTGAAGGTACTACTGAATTCTTTAATAGATTTGAACAGGTGTTCTCTGACTTCAGTGGACAGGATTTAGGCACAGAGTCGGGGAAGAGGTTGTTTGTGGACAAATTTGTACGTGGATTGTTGCCCGACATCCATTCACAAATTATGTCCTCAGAGAGCGCTTGGCAGGCAAAATCTCAGTCAGAGGTTTTGCATATGGCTCAGTATTATGAGAATAGGGTTAATAATGAAAAAGAGAAAATAGAAAAAAGAAGGGGCGACTTGAAGACTAAGGTATTGTTGCAGCAAATTGTCAGAAACCCCAGAGGAGGTACGACACAGACTAGAGGTCAGTACATTCCAAGAGGAAATACTCCTCTGAATTCTATAAATATTAATCAGTGTGCTTATTGCCGCCAGGAAGGTCACTGGCGAGCACAGTGCCCTGCCCTTCGTCAGAGGTCAGGAGGCACATTTGGAGGTATGGGTAGGCGACCAAGGGGCCGCCCCGGAGCGGGGGGCCCTGATAGGGGTCAGCTTCTACAAGATCCACAACAACCTTTTTCACGGGAAAATCAGAGCTTCTGCCAGCCAGGAAAGTGACATGGAGTGTGCAGGGACGTAATTTCACCAAAATACCAGGGGTAGCGGAAGTGACATCACACAACCCTCGACCTCTGAGGACATCACAGGAAGTGATAACATTTGACCCCAACCAGCCAGAAGTGACATCACTGGAAGCGATGGAACACAACCTTTCACCCCTCTACAAAACAGGAAGTGACATCACATAGCCTTGTTTCTAAGTACACTAGGAAAAATATGGTTACGCTAACCCTGTAACGTGATATACATTTCATACAAGAATCGACCACCATATGTATCATTAATATCAGTGCGTATAGGCCCATATTACCAAATCATTGTGAATGCAAGCAGACGTCCAGGGCCAAATGATAATGATGTGTTATTATATAGCACTTACGCTAAGCCTTCTTGTAGAAGAAATACACGTACAATATCATGCAACCTGTGTTGGTACTCATTTATCAACCTCTGTAGGATGAAAGGCTGAGTTGACCTTGCTGGCAGTCGAACCTGCAACCTGCAAATCACACACACATTGCAGCAGCCAGCGTACAACCCACTGAGCTATCTTAACGACTATAGCTATCAGAAAACTCCAGAAACAAACAGCCACATGCTGCTGGCCACAGCCCATGAGACTCAATTAAAAAAAATATTTTTTAAAAATGAAAACAACTTTTTTTAGGGGTAGCAAGCGAGAACACAGGGGTAGTAAGGGAGACCTCTGGGGTCACAGTTGCGAGTGTCAATTATGAAGAGTTCCCTGTATGCTGGTCTACCAATGCCACTCACCCCAACAAAACAGGGTTCCCAGAGTTGATTTTGTCTATTTCCAGAACTGCTTGTATGCCACAGAAAGCTTAAAAGCACTTGGAAGTAAGACAGCACTATAAAGAACTCCCAAAAAACAGAGGGGTGGATTGTCTGAATGGCTCAGTAGATTGCAAATCGGAACAGAAGTGCTTTGCGAGAGTTTTTGCAAGTCTCAAAACCTGCATATTGTACATATAGATCAGGAAAGATGCACATTGGGAGAGCCTGTTGAATACCTCACGAGTACGATAGCAGTGCGCATGTGGGTCTGTACAGATGTGTATTTGCGAGAGCTCTATAGCTGGCATGATGTTGTGAGACAGAGGAACATTGAAAGCTGTGACAAAGATGCATTCTGTGCACTCCATACAGAATAGACCTGGTGCAAGGGAGGATGGGATGGGCAAGACAAAAGGTTGGCATATATCAGAGTGCAGTCAATAACTACTGGTATTGGCTGCATTCTGAACATTCTGTTTTCAAAAGCAGACAAGGAAACAACAATGAAATTCCAGGCAAGATTGTGTTTCAATAAGACATTTTCTCTTAGTAAGTACCTTTTTTTTGCTGCAACACGCTAATTAACACATAAATGAGAAAGTTAAAAACAGTGGAAAATGGTTTCACTTTCTTGTAGAGAAACCATTTACTTATGCATGACAACTCGTACATGGTCATGTTAAACCTGTTACAGTTCACCCAAGTTGCAATTAAAAAGCTTAACTGAAAGATAGCAAAGTTATTTAAATACTAGCCATTTTATCTAAATACTACACTACGAAACTACATTTAATTTCCTAACTAAGTTTGTCTATTTCCTTTTCTTGTACAGTAGGAGATGTAAAACATGTATTGCTACTACCACTATGTGCGAATAGCCTTATAGACCTCAGAAGGGGTCATTAATGCTTGGGATAATGACCCTCAGAATCGCCTTGTGCCAAACCTTGGTGGCAGGTAATTATCCCACGATAACAACCCCTCCCTCAATAGACAATAAGGCTATACTTTTGTATCTGTTTTGTGCAGCACACACAATAAGAAAGTGTTTACATTATGCACAATGAGGAGTAGCATGCAGTGCACTATTTCATTGCGCTGTACACGATCCCCTTACTCGTATTGTAGCTGGGTGGATAACTCAAGGACAACGTGCTTGCTTTAGGAATAGGATGGAGCCGGCCAACATGACTTTCATCCCTAATGCAGCCCTTAGAAGCTGGAGGAGTCCGACATGAAGCACTGATAGGGCGACCAGACGTCCTGGTTTTGCCTGCTGACCTGCAGACAGCACAGTCTGCAGAGCGACCACAGGCTTGTGCTTGCAGGTGACAACCCTCAGTCGCAAAGCCACCACCTCACGTAGGGGGGCGGGCTCTGCGACTAGAAGGAGCAGGGCCAGCCCGAGGCATGGGCAGTCTGTGCTGCAGACTAGGGCCTCGTGGTCATCGAGGCCGCAGAGGCACCAGTTGCCTCCCTCAAGCATATAAAGGGATATTGCTGTCAAAGGTGGCTGTGATCCCTCTGTGTACAAAGCACCCGTTTTGTTGTCCTAGTAAGGCAAGGTGCCACCCCTTAACCTCCTGCTGTGATGCTCTGTAGACAAATATGCCCCCCCTATCCTGCCCACTAGACGCTGCAGGCTGAAGCAGAGCATTTAAAGTGGGAGTGATTTACCAGTGATGGCCCATTTAAGAGACCATTGTTTTGTTCTTAACCTTTCTGTGTAAAGAACTGCAAAGGGCCATTTTTATTTTGAAAGCACACACAAAGCACCAGTTAGCTGCCTAAATCTATGCTCTCCTCCAGGACCATTACATATAGCACAGAAAACAGTTGAACTATCTGTCGTATTTTCACATGCTCATATTTAACTCACCAAAAAGCGTTTATTTTGGGTAGAGTGTAACATTTGCCTTGCATTACATTTGAAGCATGCATTTGTCAAACAATTTAACAAAACCAAGTCATCTTTTCACGCATTACCTTTTGTTGTGGGCTTAGGGGGCGTCATTATAACTTTCCCGCTGCAAGAAAAATGCTGGTAAAAGTGGCGGCAATACCGCCACTGGCACTTTTCCCACACCAGGAAACTACAAGTTTGCCAGTGGGGGTGACTGACTTACCTCCAGCCAATTGTAAATCAGGCCCCCACCAGCAAAAAAATGCCAGAATTAATGCCAACAAGTTCTGGTAATTCAGCCAATTCCCCTCCATGGTGTCCTAGGTGACTCCATCGAATGGGGAATTAGCAGCATTCCTGCCGCCTGTAATATCCTGGAAATACCGGGATATCAGGAAGCGGGAGGGATACCACCAAACTCATTATGAGGGCCTTAAGTCTTGAAAGTACATTTTCAAAATCCACAGGCCATTTTTTGCCTTAACCCGATTTACCTTCTGGAATTTGTAGTCTTCCATTCAAGGTGTTGGAGTAATGGCACAATTGTAAACTATTTCTATAAGGATTTATATATTTTATACTTGTGCAAGTACTTTTTTAAGGTTTGTGTACTTTTCAAGTTATGTTTATAAAACTTTATTGTTGAAAGCCAAACGTGGGGGTGAGAGAAGAAAGGATGAGAGGCTAATTGAGTAGTGCATATTGGCCCAGGATGTGATAGGAGAGGTCACAATCCTTGAGACTGGAGGGGTTATTTTCTCGGGCTACTGACCCTGCGCTGAATTTCAGGGCACAATTTGAGGATTTTCAGAGGCCGGACGCAAGTTTATTTCTTTTGACAGCCAAAACAATCCTTACCTTATTCTGAAGTAAAAGCATATTGCTAGTTTGGACAAGGCGGACAAATATATACACAATAAAAAAAAATATTGGGAAACGCCTGCAAAAACAGCAGCAAACTACAATCACCATATTTTTGCCACGCCTTTCACACTCAGATGGTGGTTTCAGACAAAATTTTCAAAAAAAACTTTTACAAACAATGTTTCTACCAATTACATCTGGGAAGAGATGTGTTCAGGTCAGGATCCTGAATTGCAGACTAGTAGCGAATACCGGCCTCTTCACTTAACCAAAGTGTGCGCCCCCGGGCCATAGCCTTTTCTCCCACTATGCCTTATCTGCCAAAATTAAGTCTATTAAAGGTTTTCAGCTCACAACAGTATTAATATTTACCGGCATGTTTACCGAACCGGCCAACTACAATGTT
The DNA here is from genome assembly GCF_040938575.1 of Ambystoma mexicanum. Classification (NCBI taxonomy): domain Eukaryota; kingdom Metazoa; phylum Chordata; class Amphibia; order Caudata; family Ambystomatidae; genus Ambystoma; species Ambystoma mexicanum. The sequence continues at coordinate 509,194,208 of NC_090939.1, forward strand.
GCCGGTAAGGATTTACCTCCAGCCAAGACCTGGAGGTAAATCTAACCCCTATTGGCAAACAAACTGCCCAGGACTGCATGGGATGGAGAAAACAGGCCCGTACTGGCATTTCTAATTTGCCACTTATTCTGGCGGACCAAGTGCCGGTAACGGCAATTCAGTTTGCCAGTATTCCGGCAGATTTACTGCCAGAATACCAGCAAACTTGGAATGAGGCCCAACCTCTGCTATTTCAAAAAAAGACTTGCATAGTTAAATATTAACAGCAACAATTCATACAGTGGACATCACAGTTGATTTCTCTCCTGCCTTACTCATGGCAACCTGCTTTTAATTTAACTTCCCATGATACCACTGCGTATTGAAGACTCATTCTAAAATGTCATTTCTGCAATATTACTATTTATGCAAATAAAGGGGTGATATGATATTTTATTTATATCGCGCTCGTACACAGGTGTTTCAGAGCACGACCAGGCAAAGGGAGGGGAACAGGGGAGAAAACAAAAACAGCAATCTTACTAGGCCCAGTGACATTGAGAACGTGCAAGTGCATGGGACGGGAAAAGGGGAAGTGCATGGGAGAGGGGATAAAATGGAAAGTGCGGAACAGAGAAGAGAGCAGGATAAATAATACGTAAATAAATAAAGTGATCAAAAACAGTGGTAGTGCAGCCTGGGAGTGGCAAAGTGCAAGGTTAATCAGTGTTTATCTGATAAGTGCAGAAGAAGAGTGGGGGGGGAGCTGTATGGGTACAGATACCAGTGCAAGGGGTGGCAGGATGAGCAGGTACCTGGGCCCGACGGACAGAGGGTGGGCAGGTGCAACAGTGCCGAGAAAGAAAGCAGATCAGCAGGGGAGAGGAGCGGCAAAGGCAGAGGCGAAGAGGAAGGTCTTGGGGAGCTTCCGGAACCGTAGATGGTTCTGCTCAAGTGGGGTGGGCCCACGCACCTTTGGCCGCCCAGAGCCATGCAAATCTTAGGGCTCTCAGACTGAAAGAGGGAGTTAGGACATTTCATTTGTATAAAGCCCTTCAGTGGAGCATTGGGGGTGGGGGGTGGGGAGGGCAGTGTTGGGGCTGCAGCGTAGGACCCTGGACCAGATCCCTATTGAAACAATATACTTGCAAGAGGGGTTGGGGGGATTAATAGGGACACAGAAGGAGGAATGCACGCCTGGCCCCAGAGCGAGAGCTGCGCCGTGGTGACTGCCGATCCGGAGAGCACGTCGGGGAAGGCTTTGCGGGCTCTGCGCGCCCTCCCTCCCCGGTCCTCTAGACACCAGTGGTGCCAAGATCCCGGGGTTTCAGGGTAGGAAACACCGACGGGACCTCGCTCACCGTGTCCCACGCGATAACGCACAGGCTGTGGAACACAGAGCCGCCGTGCCGGGTTCTCTTCACACCGCGCGCATGCATTGCGAATGGAGGGGCCGGCGTAGGCAAGCCAGCGACTGCAACCTCCCGGGCGAGGGGCTCGTGTTAGCCCCCTCCCCATGCCTTCAGCTGCTTGCTGACACAAAAATGAATGGTGATCACATATTTATGAGGGCCGGGCTCCCCGGGGAGAATTCCGAAGTGTTTTTACAGGCGAGCGGCGCATTTTATTAGCAGGCAATTACAGGCTGCAGCTCGGCCCTGGCTTAATGTGGGCCGGGGAAGATGAGAGGACTGGGCGGGGCCGGGGGAGCTGAACCCGTGACCCACAGCTTTATGGAGGGAATAGGGGACGCGGGTAGTCATGAATGGTTTGGCGGACTGGTGAAAAAAAGAATGTTGCATGAATAGCGCTTTGCTACATGGCCCTCTGGCCGTGCTGAATGTGCAGACTAGAGAGGGGGAGAGAGTTGCAGAGGGGCAGGAGCACAACGTGTGGCTTGTGTAGCGCCTTGACACCGCTGCCGAGCGGTCTTAAAGCGCTGAGGGTAAAGCGAGGAAGGTAACTTGGGGGAGACGGGGAAGTAGTGTGAATACCAGAGGCTATATTACAGAAACGTTGCACTGCTTCAAGTGCAAATGTGCATGCTATTAGCACTAGGGCAACGTTTGCCCAAGTGCAAATAACATTGGGGCCACATTAGAAAACCTGTGCATCACGGCACTTTTGCAAAGTATTTGCAGTAGGTCAGCGTTCGCTCTTAGGACAAAGCCTATTCTTTCAGTGAATATGTCCCCCGGGGCAGCGTTTGCCCGTGTGCTAATACCGAACGGTACTAGCACAAAGTGCAAACTTTGCCCTGGTGCAAACGTGCATTGAAAGTGTATATATTTTTTTTTTTTTGCAGTAGGACAACGTTTGCCCTAGTGCTAATACCGTGCAAATGTGCACGACGTGCGCCAGCAAACGTTTCTGTAATCTGGCCCCTGCACCAAATGTTGCTTTGCTGGAACCCCACCGCACCTGAAGGCGAGCGGTTATAATGTTACCAGAGCGCATTGCTTCACCCGTGAATACGAACGCACTCCCTAAACGTATGGCTGGCTTTGTAACGGGGGTTCTAAGCACGATGTCTGCTGGGGGTGTAGTGCCCCTGCGGAGGCCATATCCCCGGGTCTCTTTAACCAGGAGCCATCAGTCTTAACCTTCAACCTTTGCGGACGCTCGTGACTCAGAGGATATCATGCCCTCCCTCCTCTGTCAATAATCGGCATATGCGCCCCCCCTCGTCCCACCCCCGCCTCGCTCCATGCGCCGCATTTGCATAGGTTTCGTATTACCAGAGGGCGGCAGGGTGATGCCAGGTAGCTCAGGGGAATGGCGCAGTTCACTGGGCCATCTGCTCTGTGCATAGGGTTTACTGGGCCAACGGGACGCCTTAACGGCTGGGGGAAGGGGCAGGGGCTTCGGTAGAGGAGAGGGGCGTGGAGAACAGAGAACCAGTGAAGTGTACACTACTGATAGCATATGGGCGAAGGGTGTGTGTGTGTGTGTGTGTGGTGCTGTGTACAGTGCATTCTACTCTCCTGATAGCATATGGGCGAAGGGTGTGTGGTAGCATATGGGCGAAGGGTGTGTGGTGCTGTGTGCAGTGCATGCCACCCTCCTAATAGCATATGGGCGAAGGGTGTGTGTGTGGTGCTGTGTGCAGTGCATTCTACCCCCCTGGTAGCATATGGGCGAAGGGTGTGTGGTGCTGTGTGCAGTGCAGGCCACCCTCCTGATAGCATATGGGCGAAGAGTGTGTGTGGTGCTGTGTGCCGTGCATTCTACTCTCCTGATAGCATATGGGCGAAGGGTGTGTGGTGCTGTGTGCAGTGCAGGCCACCCTCCTGATAGCATATGGGCGAAGCATGTGTGTGTGGGGCTGTGTGCAGTGCATTCTACCCTCCTGATAGCATATAGGCGAATGGTGTGTGCGTGTGGTGCTGTGTGCAGTGCATTCTACCCCCCTGATAGCATATTGGCGAAGCGTGTGTGTGTGGTGCTGTTCAGTGCATTCTACCCCCCTGATAGCATATGGGCGAAGGGTGTGTGTGGTGCTGTGTGCAGTGCATTTTACCCCCCTGATAGCATATGGGCGAAGGGTGTGTGTGGTGCGGTGTGCAGTGCACTCTACCCCCCTGATAGCATATGGGTGAATGGTGTGTGTGTGTGGTGCTGTGTGCAGTGCATTCTACCCTCCTGATAGCATATGGGCAAAAAGTGTGTGTGGTGCTGTGTGCAGTGCATTATACTCTCCTGATAGCATATGGACGAAGGGTGTGTGGTGCTGTGTGCAGTTCATGCCACCCTCCTGATAGCATATGGGCGAAGGGGGTGTGTGTGGTGCTGTGTGCAGTGCATTCTACCCCCCTGGTAGCGAAGGCTTACTTGGATGAGTGTGCAGAGCGGATGAGTGTGCAGAGCGGAGCGGATGAGTGTGCGGAGTGGATGAGTGTGCAGAGCGGGCGAGTGTGCAGAGCATATAGAGCGGATGAATGCCTAGCACGGATGAGTGCCCAGAGCGGACGGAACAGGTGACGAATGCGGATGGAACGGGTGACGTATGCGAATGGAACAGGTGACGTATGCGGATGGAACGGGGATAATATGCGAAAGGTATGGAGAAGTATGTGGATGGTACGGGTGAAATAGTGGATGGAGTGCATAAAACAACTTTGAAATACACGGAGCGGATTGGAGAGCGTGGAGCGGATTGGAATGCGTCAAGCGGATTGGAGTGCATAGAATTGCGTGACTTACATGGAATGGTTTGGATTGCATGGAACGTTGGAAAGAGAATGTAACCCATCATATCACATCACCACACTTACTCTCTTCCTTACACCATCACTCAACTAGAACACAGATACTATGACACCATTCAGTATAGCTGTTCTCATAGCCACATCTGCCACATACGTCCCATCACTCTAATTAAACACTGCTGGTTACACCCCCCCCAGCCAGGCGTTCTCCTCAGGCCTAACGCAGCCACAATCGGTCTGGATAAATCCTGCAGAACGAACACATACTCTTGATCTCTCAACCGCAACACCTACCGCTAAGAAGCAGCGATTACACGATTGCAATACCAGCTGTACACATATCCGGTGCTCACACGCACCTATACCTCTCTACTCTCTACTGACTTGAACTTCGGTTCCCAAGGGCGTTCAACCTATCAGCGCCTTCAGACCATACCAATGGTACATAAGGCGCTATATAAATGCAAAGTAACATAACATAAAATAACATATGGGCGAAGGGTGTGTGTGTGTGGTGCTGTGTGCGGTGCATTCTACCTCCTGATAGCATATGGGCGAAGGGTGTGTGTGTGGTGCTGTGTGCAGTGCATTCTACACCCCTGGTAGCATATGGGCGAAGGGTGTGTGTGGGGTGCTATGTGCAGTGCATTCTACCCTCCTGATAGCATATGGGCGAAGGGTGTGTGTGTGTGGTGCAGTGTGCAGTGCATTTTACCCTCCTGATAGCATATGGGCGAAGGGTGTGTGTGTGTGGTGCTGTGTGCCGTGCATTCTACCCCCCTGGTAGCATATGGGCGAAAGGTGTGTGTGTGGTGCTGTGTGCAGTGCATTCTACCCTCCTGATACCATATGGGCAAAGGTTGCGTGTGTGTGTGTGTGTGGTGCTGTGTGCAGTGCATTCTACCCCCCTGGTAGCATATGGGCGAAGGGTGTGTGTGTGGTGCTGTGTGCAGTGCATTCTACCCCCCTGATAGCATATGTGCGAAGGGCTGTGTGCAGTTAGGAATAACCCCCTTATAGCAAATGTATTGTGTTGTGCAATGAAGTGTATCCACCGAAAGCAAATGTGCGAAGGCGTGTGCGGTTCCGAGTGCAGTGAAGTGTGCTCCTCTGCTAGCATAAGTGTAGAGGTGTGTGCTGTTGTGTGCTGAATGAAGGAAGTAAAGCAGCGAGCTAAGCCATGGAGGAAGAATTAAACGAGTTGGCTTGTATAGCGCACCCATGAAAAGTAAAAGACCTCAAGGCACTTTCTGCTGAAGGAATGTGCGAACGGTACATCTACTGGTCGAGTGTATAATATTTCTTGCTGAAGAAGTGGTTGGTCTGGGTGCGGAGTCCAAAGGCGCCACGTTTCAAAGGGGTCGAACCTGCTCCAAAAACGTAGCCAGCCCCTCCCAATAGCTCGCAGACTTGAAATAGAAGTTGCTTCACTCCCACTGGTTCTCCTCTTTCGCTATTTGCCCAGACCTTCACCTGTTTATAACGACCAGGGCAGGGGCACCGACTTCAGGTTTTCCCGGGGGGGCGGGGACGGGGGGGGGGGGGGGGGGTGCCGGCGCCTGAAAAAAAAAGTCCAATTTAAAGTATCGGGACTTTTACCCAGATGGCCTTTCCGGGAGGTGCCCGAGTGCCAGAGCTCCCCGTACTCGAGCTAAGTAGCGACTGCGATGGGGCTACTCAAACTATACATGGCAGCCTGTGTTTTCTTTCTTCGTGTTCTGGGGCTTGTAGTTCTGCTTTCTGCATGGCTGAGTATCTTCCGGGTTATCTGGGCGTGTTTTTCAAAGCGCCCACGCAACCCAAGAGCTGAGCTGCTCTCACTCATGGGGCTGAACAAGTGCTCTGATGTCTTTAGTAGTGAGGCTGTAGGACAAGTCCCAGATCTGGAAGGGGGAGTTTGGGCTGAGTGGGAGAAAATGGTAGTCAGTGGTCAATGTTATGTGATTTTTGTATAGCGCCTAATTGCCATTCTTATGGCCTTGAAGCACTTGGTGTAGTCTTGGAATTGCACTGACCATATTCTGCATTTACATGGTAAGCAGCGCTTTGCATTGCAGGAGAAGAGCCTTACATGATACTATACCGTTGCCATTGCCCGCTAAGGACAGGCTTTGACTGAGGTGACTAGTGCTTTAACGTTATGTTTAGACGTTTTATGTGTTGGGTGTGTGCGTGTGTGAGTGATAGGTCATTTCAGTGAGTATGTGGTTAGTGGACGCAGCCACGTAATATGGGGACGCTGTACTGAACGCTGGAGCGAGCAATGCGTATACATGCGGCTAAACTGACTGCACATGAGGATGGGCAATACGTTCCGCGCAGATGACATGCATAATCGGTCAACATCACTGGTGATTTACTTGCATGCCTGTTTGGCAGACTCATTTAAAAAAAAAAAAATGTTGCATTGTAAACACACCCACCCAATACAGTCTGGTTATTACCAAGTGAGAAGCAGAATCATATCCAGAATTGTCTAACAAGTGGGGCCTGAAGCTAACTTAGTTGTGCCCACCACAGTGACATTAACATCTGTAAATGCCCACACAGCGCTGCTAAGTGGGCATTTACATATATTGTGTGGGCCTTGTCTGCTCAGGCCCTACCATGTCTAACCAGGGAGAAGCCCCCCCCCCAACCTGTTCTGCCCCTCACCCCCCCCCCAAATGTCCTTTAACAGTTCAAACGATTAGGAACATGCTTCTGGGCGCATTTTGTTCCTTCCAGGCAAATCTACTATCTGGCTGCTCGGCTCTGATGATCAAGCAGGGCCCTTTCCCCAGAGTCACAGCCTCCCTGAGAGAGAGAGGGGCTGTGCCCCTGGCTCTGCAGCCTGCAGTGCCGTAATGCACTCAACACTACCATCAGCAGCATAGCCCTTCTTATGCATACAAATGCATTTCCAACTGAAAGACCACCAGTCACCTTGCAAATCTGTGACAGTTAAAGCGAGCAACACAATAAAGCACCCTTTGGAAATGTGTTCATACACATAACGTCTAATAACTTGATATGCTAAAAAGTAAAGTTTGCTTTGATGTCCTTAGTTGAATATTCTTAACATCATACATAACAACACTCTGGAGGTTTGTGACAAATCTCCGAACCTAAGTGAGTTTATGACACAACTTATTTTATTGTGTGTCTTAAAGCACTGAAAATAAAGTGGGTAAATAGATATTTTGCCTTTTGCATTTTATAGTTTTCCATTCAGGATGTGGAAAATAAAGGTGCACTGATATCATTTTGGTCCATCATGCTGCTATAAGGATTTGCTGTTGTCATGATGCTTTACTATGCAATGTGTGTATTTTGCAAGTAAACTGTATAGGGTATTATTATTGTAGGTCTTGAAACCCAAAACTTAAATATTTGTTCCAAGTAAAGCGTGGAAGACGGTAGCCGTGCCCAAATTGCAGAGTGGGTTAAAATCCCTGCTTTGCTGTTTAGCGTAAGTGTGTGATCCCGGGCCAATAATGTAATATCACCCTGACTTCAACTACAAAAATGGGAGTGCTTATAAGTGATTACGTTTACACCTTTACAATAGGACAGTTTTAATAAGTGTGGGGACACATTGGTGTACCCTGGTGCTCCTCTGCTAGTGGCTCCAATACTGTCCCATAGAACGCAGGGAATGGGTTCTAGAAAATGAACGCTCCTGTGCTGAGCTCTGTGTAGTCGTAGTTCTATTTTCTGGTATATCTTTGCAAGGTCACAGGGAGGAAGGGGCAAACCCAATGCCCCTTGTGGAAATTTCGTAAAAGGTCCTGGTTACCTTGCAGTAAATTAAATTATATTCGACCCTTGTAAATAAAAAGGATCTCACGCAGGTTGCAGTGTCTTCACATGTGGTTTTTATTGTCCCCGATGTGGACATATGGTAAAAGGAAAGTGGTCAGCCGACACGTGTTTCAACCCCAACAGGTCTTTATCAAGGCATAAGTAATATATCTGAGGGAAGTGGTCCCAAAATGTTCTGGCTGACGGTTGGCAATGTTTCTTAGTTATCTTGCAGAATCCCTAAAGCTGGTGCCAGTATCAGTGCAGGTCGCTCATCAGTAGGACCTACGTGTCAGCTGACCACTTTCCTTTTACCATATGTCCACATCGGGGACAATAAAAACCACATGTGAAGACACAGCAACCTGCGTGAGATCCTTTTTGTTTACAAGAGTGGAATATAATATAATTTACTGCAAGGTAACAAGGACCTTTTACGAGCTGTCCCATAGAACTGCATTATTCCTGAACTTGCCCTCCCCCAGTCTTGTATCACTTGATTTTACAGGCAGACATAGGGACTGATTCACAGAGCATTTTTCAATGGGGGTTTACCATTATAAAACGTTTCTGTGAATTAGGCCCATAGTCTCACCATCCAGTCAGTGCGCCAGAGATTCTAGTATAGCGGACTAACTGTGGTAGAACCAACATTACATTTTCTCGCCTGTTGTTCCCAGCCACTGAAGTTGCTTGGGCCATCCAGAGTACTGGCCCCCACTCTGCAATGTCCTGTTATGCTATGATATTGAGTCTTTCATTGCACACCATCAGCCATTTTCACACTTTCTAGGACCTTCAGGATCTGCAAGAAGTGCGTGTTTTCAGACTTAAAGGAGAGAGTTAACTGATTGTAACATTGAAGCTGCACTAGCATAGTCTCATTACAATCAGTAACAAAGTTAGATGCCCCTACGCAAGTAAGTTTGCCACTCCTACACCGTCTCTGAAGTTTGCACCTCTCACAAAATTTGAAAGGTTAGCCCCTGCCTACATTTTAGCCTAGGTGCACCCCTGGATGTGCGTACTTGAATTTTGTTAGGCAGAGAGGTGAGGGGAGCCTTTCCCCAAAACTGGCAGTGTTAAAGTTTTACTGTGTTTGTTCAGAAAATTGTACTTGAACAAACGCAGTAAAACGTTTAAGCTGCTACTTTCAAGTAAGACTTCCATCGCCTCTCTGCATATTGTGCTTTAAAATATACTATTTGATAGTTGGTCCCCGCACCCGACCATGGTGGGAGGGGAGTAGAACTGTGGGGGCGTAGCCTCCAAGTTTGCCTACCTATTTTCTGAAGTGGCCCCTCCCATCACCACTTAGACCCCCCGAAATGTAGGTTTTGTTGTGCCCCTGGTCTCAGCACATATGACATACGGCACAATGCATTGCAGGATGGCAGTGCAGTCCTGGAAGAGCCACCTACCTACCCCACCCCCACCTTAAAAGAGCACAACAAATGATCTTCTTTGGACCACTACTGCTAACCTATTATGATTTCACTATATTTGAGATAGCTCAGCTGGTTAGACATTCACTGCTGAAATCTGCATGTGATCTGGATGTTGCAGGTTTGAATCCCGACAAGGCCAACTCAGCCTTTCACCCTTCAAAGTTTGTTAAATGACTACCAATTTCGGTTGCGTAACAAACATTCAATATAAAAATGTTCAATAAAAAGTACATTGGCGAAAGCGTGTCTCAATAAAGGACAGTTAATATTATTATATGTGGTGTTTAAGAGTTAAAAGGCCAGGTGGTGAGCTAGCTTAGAAAGTCAACGTGTAAACTGTCAAGACATATGCACAACACTCAGGAGCCTGTCCTAGGAGTGTAAAATGTAATCAAATACAAAAGAAACTCAGAAAAATCACAGCAACATTTGCGCACATTAAAGCAATTGACACCATTATATGGTCATTTGCACAGACCAAGCACAAAGATATGCAAGGTTAAACGCCTCCATAAACATACCAAGCACATTCATTGAGAGGGACAGTAAAGGGGGTAAAATAGGGTGAATGAAGAAGGCAAGGGGGATGAAAGGCAGTGGCAGATTTAAGGCAAAGGGCCAGTGGGCAAGACTGACCCAGGGCCCTGGTTAGCAGGGGCATGGAGTACATGGGTGTTCTGGGGCCCGGCACACTGGTTGGGCAGGGGCAGAGCTTAGCGTGGGAGGAGTTAATGACTGTTGCGCGTGTAAAAGGGTATGACTCTGGCTGCATGCAATTTGGTCGGTCACCTCACCAGGTTTTTCTGACATGAAGTAATGTTTTCCGGATCACACAATTCATTCAAGTGGGTAATCTGCTCTCCCCTCCACTTGCTCATTCCTTGCAAAATCACATATTCTCCAGTAACCCATCCCAAAATCGTATGCTCTCCTCTTCTATCCTCTCCTTTGTTTCTTTCCACAAGCATGGCTAATTCCATTGGCCGTACTGAAGCTTGTAGTGGAAGGGAGACCCTGCCATCTCCACCACAACATCATCACTCTTCCATGCACAGCGGCGTTCTGATCCAAACTGGTTCGCTCTGCAAGGTGTAGCATAACACGGATCAGCCATCCCCCAACAACATCCGTAAATAACTCTTCAGGGACATGACCTGACATCCCAGGTGGCTCTGGCCATTATCACGGCACGTGCACCTCTTAAATTGGCAACGTCAGGCGGCTCTGGCCATTATCGCAGCATGCGCCTCTCAAATTGGCAACCACAAACCACTATCCACACAACTCAATCATCCACCAACTATGTACACACCAGGCTGTTGCTAATACTTAACTGCTATGGTTATGAAATGTGTCGGTTGGATTGCTGGGGGTAGGAAATATATTGCACTAAGATGGGCTGTGAGGGATAGCAAGCCTGTTAGACTTAGATGAACTGTTGGGGTGGGAAATGTCTCACACTTAGATGTTTTGCAAGGGATAGGAAATGTGTTACATTTAGATGGATTGCTGGGGTAGGAAATGTACTATACTTAGAAGGTTTTGTGAGGGATAAGAAATGTGTTGCACCTACATGGATCATTGGGGGGATGGGATTTGTATTGCACTTGGATGGATCTTGCGGTGGGAAACGTCATCATACTTGGATGGTTTGGGGTAGGGAAGGGCATTGCACTTTGAAGGCTGCACATGTAGGTCAACACGTGTGTTAGACAGAGAGCAAATGTGTAAGTTACAGCATGCACTCCACTTGAATATCTGAAGACTAGCAGATGCTTGGTGCTTAGAAGAGATTGGTAAGACAGCCTGTAATGCTAACCGGCCTTTACGCTCAAGATCTATTCTGGTAAGCTTCATTGCACCTAAAGATCGGTCACTGCCAGTTACCTTTTCCTATCGCTAATCACTTCCGGTTGTAAATAATCTGCTGCTGAGACACCTTTAAAAGATGCAACCTCACTGGGAGGCCTCATGCAGCCCTCTATGGGTTTGTCTTTGAGGGTCGAGAGGTAGAGCAGACCCCCTCCCCGTGGGCATTTGTCTGTTGTCTGCCTCTTACATCTGATGAAAGGGTATGCTGCCAAGGGGAAGGGGCCTTGGTGGACAAAGGAAGAGGGGTGTGAAGGGAGAGGAGGAGATGAAAGGACAGTGAATTGGTAAAAGGAGAATAGGGAGAACGAGGGCTGAAGGATCAGTGAAGAGGGTTGAGGTGGATGAAGGGAGAGGTGTGGTGAAGTGAGAAGTGGGTGAAGAAAGAGAAGTTGTGAAGGTTCAGTGAAGCAGGAGATAGGATAGGAGGGGTGGAGGGACAGATATGTTGTGTTATACAACAAAGCTTTTATACTGTGCCACTCACCAGCTGAGTGCTGTTTGAGTGTTGTTACACTGCTGGTGCCATGTCAGAGAAATTGCTGTATTCTGCCCAGCGTGCAGTAACCCCCGTAGTCTGTGGAGGAAGAAGGGACAACGATTTGCATATAGGCATGGGAAAGCCATTTCCAGGCACAGCTGTAATGGTTCCACCTGGCCATGAAATGACAATAGCTGGCAGACGATGTTGGTACCTGGGCATATTATGGTAGTACCAGACACATGCCTACAATGCACCTAAATAACCAAATCATTGGCTTTGCCAATGCTTATTTTTAACAACTATTCTTTGCAAGAGACAGATGTGAGGAAACACATATTGCTTACATGGCATCAAGTGGCTGAAAGCATACTCGGTCAAGACATTTTTTATTACACCATGGACATATTTACAGCTGCAATTAAGCCATTACCTTACAGAAGGCGTCTTACAAATAACAGTCCATCCACCTTACAGAACTAAGCTAGCACAAGGGGTTGTGCTTTGTGGGGATGGGTAGGTAAAGGGTGAGAAAAGCCATAGGGAGTAGCGTGGCTTTAGGCAAACACCACCCAAGAGCTGCGTGTCCCTCCTCATACCCCACCTCCCTCCTATTATTAATTCCCTTGTCAATAGTTTTGGCTTATGTGGAGTGCTTACAGAGCACCTAATAGCCAAAACTAAAAAGGGAAAAAGTTAGGGAAGGGAGAATCTGAAAGGGGTTCAAAGGAAAGAGGGGAACGGGAGAAGGGACTGCAGGCACAGTGGAGGGGGATCAAGGGAAAGGAGTGAAGGAGGAAGAAACGTGATGGGAGACGTGGGGTGAAGGGCAAAGAGTGGTGACGGGGTGAATAGAGAGTGAAGGTGTAAGGGGAAAACTAGAAAGGGTGAAGGTTCAGTGAAGGCGTGAATAGTAGTGAAGGGATAGGAAAAGTGAACGAATGGGGTGAAAGAAAGGGAATGAGAACAGTGTAATGGTAAAAGAGGGTTCAAGGGAGGAAGAAGAGGGGTGACAGTAGAGGAGGGGGGAGTTTTGAAGGGGTGATGGGAGAGGACGGGTGAAGGGGAGTGGAGTGACAGAATCAGAGGGGATTATAGGAGAGGAGTACATGAAGAGACAATAAAGGCGGTGAAGGGAAAAGAGTGAGGGAGAGGAGAGGTGAAAGGAGTGAAGTGAAGGGAAAGTAGGGAGGTTGAAGGGAGAGGAGAGTTGATAGTAAGAGTAGGGGGGAGAGAGCAGAAGGGGAGAAGGAGAAGGGCGAGGGACATGCACTCGCTCGCTGTGGGCTTGCCAGGACGGCAAGCTTGAAAGCTAAATTGAAGTGTTCAGGGCACATGGGCCTTCACAGTTAACCCTGCACCAGCCTGTGAAGGAAAGGAGCAGAGAAATGTGAGAAGAATTACAAGAAAACTGGGACCAGTGGTCGTTGGAAGGCTAAGAAAAGGCCAGACCCCCAGACGTCCACACCCTAATCCGTTCTAAATCCACAATGCAACCAGAACCGGACAATGGCCTTTAAGATTCATGGTCCCAGAGTGACACGTGTGCGCAAAAATGGCTGCGTCAAATAACGGTTAGTGTGGGGTTAAGGCACCTGGGTGCGCAAATGGATGGGTTAAATGGTGTGCTAAGTGTTGGGTAAAATACACGTTTGCGACTGTGGGTTCGGCAAGTGTCGGCATGCAAAGGGTGTGTCTGGTGGCACACTATGTGACCAATAGTCACATGGTCGTGTGATCGCGCGTTTGAGTTGAATGTTGTTTTACTGGGTGGTGTATGTGGGATTTGCATTTGTTGGATAGTGAGTCGTCCACTGTTCCCTTGTCATTTTATTGTGTTAGAGTTGAGTAGTTTTGGGTGTCCCAGTGTGCAGGGTCTCTTCCCAGCCGGAGTGGTTGCCCTAGTTGGTGTTTCCTCAAGCAGCTGTAACATGCCTTGCGTTGCACTGGAGGAAATGGTGCAACGCCACTTGGTGCATAGTAGGGCTGTTGGGCAAAGGGAAGCTTAGGTTGGCATGTCTGGGCTCGGCACCTCACTTGTGTCGATCACTGACAGTTGCATCCTGGGCCTGAAGCAATGGCGCCCTACGGTTCCCTGCCGGTATTGCCCTGTATGCTTGGAGCGTACTTCTGCAGGGATGGTTCATGTGTGTGGGGTGATCTATGCCCACTTGTATACCAGTGTGTGTGTTTATGTTCGTATGGTTGTATTGTTTATAAGGAAGGCAGATATTATAATTTGGTAAATGTCGTCTTGTCCCGCTGGTCATTCGTGGATGCCAGTGGAATGTTGATGCATGAGAATGACTGACAGTTCAGGAGAATTCTGTAGAGTGTTGTGCGCGCGAGTGTTCTGAAAGTGCATGTCGGGGGCTTGAGCTGGAGTGAATCAGGATGTCCGCGGGGTGGTTTCCGTGTATATACTATAGAGTAAGTGCAACCCTGAAAAACTGGACAAATGTCCAATACAGCTGCCTGGACTTTTCTATAAAGAAGCTGGTCTGCGTCTGGGGGTGCCCTTATTGCTTTATCAGAGGGGGGTGACGGGTGGAGGCACACAAAATCCCAAATAATGAAATCCCATATAATAAAAAGGAAATGAATGTCTAAAACGAGCAAGAAATACAAAGTATAATAGAAAACATGCCAATAAAAGACAAACACCATGGGCCTCATTCTGAATTTGGCGCTACGTTTAGTGGTAATTCAGCTGAATTACTGCCAAAAATGGTTACTGTTAACACCACTTGGTCCCATGTGTTTGCCACAGGAATACAAGTGGTGGTAGGGCAGTGTTAGTCCCTATTTTTGGAGTCCTTAGGACTCTGTGGTGTTTTTGGTGAATTACTGTGAGCGGCAATTCCGCTGCAGTAATTCCACTGATTGTTTGCTTTAAAGTGACGTATTTACCTCAAAAATGATGCTGGCAGTAAATCCTCCACTTGAATGCATAACGCAGGGTTTGGCGGAATGTTAAAAACATAGAGAAAACAGAATTACCAACACTTTTCTACCACTCTCGCCAAACTTGGAATGAGGCCCATATATGTCTTGCATTATCCACTTGGAACGAACTTGCCTAGGGTTATAACTCACACTTCTGCATACACTATAGGGGTGGTAATTGCAGCACACTAGAATGTACGACATGGAAGGGATGTGGGCCACAGTTAGTCAAAACAATGGGGGTTGGAAAGGGCACTCCCACTAACCAACCCTACAAAAAAAACTCAACCTTCTGCATACACCTCTCAAACTGTGAACTAAACACAACCATACCTATAGAGCACAACAAACCACACGCACTTCTCTACACCAAAACAAGGAAATAAACCACACATTGCCCTGCCCAACAGCACATGTCGGCTACCAACCGAAAAACACACCTACGCTCAGTGAACAGTGTCAACCGAACTGAAGCTGCCAACAGCACATCACAGTTCTCTTGCTCTTCCTTCACGCTCGGTCCTAACTAACTTACCCCCTGCCCCCTTGCTTTACAGATCTGCCAGAGCGCCAAGAAACTACGCAGGTGGCAACAGTGTGCAGTATAAGAACCTTTGAAATAACATAACATAATTTGCTGGTAGCAGGAACCTTTGGTGCTCATTATGGGTTTGCCGGTAACCCACTGGTAATCCCACCTTACTGTTACTGGCGCCTGATATTCAGCTATTACCGGGATATTATGGGTGCCGGCAACGGCAATAAGTTCCCATTCTATGGAGCCCCATAGGAGGCCTGCCGGTGGATCAGAGCCCCAACGGCAAACTTGGAGTGTGTTACCATCATTTTTTCCAGCATTTTTACTGGACTGGCACACTCGTAATGAGCCCCATAGCCTTGGATGTGTGAGCGATGATTGAAAGCTGGGAGGGACAGGGGCCACAGGTCCAAGAGGAACTCCCAAAATGGCGTTCATCCAGAGGAGGGGTTAAATCAAGAAAAAAAGCAACATACTACTAATAGAACTCCAACAGTATCTTGCATGACTACAATCAATTCCTACTAAGCAGACCATCCACCAGAGCGAAAGACCCTGCCCTTAATTTCCTCCCTCCTGCAGCATTAACCACATATTCATACCATTTCCAGGCCCCGATTCAGGTGGATCTGGCTGGGCACTGCTACACTCATCTGAAGCTCCAAAGTTCTTAAGAGCCCCAAAAGCTCAGGCCCAGAATTCCCAAGACTCACATCATGAATGTGGGATTAACACCCGATCCGGCGGGCCATATCGGGTGCTATCAGCCTGGGGACCGTGTTAAAGGCCTGAGTGGAGCGAGGTCCTTTAAAGAGGGTCCCTGGGCGCGTGTCCCGTTGAATGAAGGAAAGTACTTTACCAAGATGGCCACCATGGTTATAGAAGGCGGGGCTCCATACAGAACCCCTCTTCGATGACCATGGTGGCCGGAAAAGGCAGCTGCTGCAACAGTCAGGTAAGTGGGGATGGGGACTGGGTTTAAAAAATACAAATACAATTGTTACAGGAGGTAGGGCGGGGGTAAATATGGCGGCCCATGGCGGGTGTTAGCAGCCTGCTGGTTCCTTGTAACGCAGGCTGAGATTACAGGTTTCAGCTTGTGATACGCAGAACCTGATTGGCTGTCCCCCCCCCCCCCCAGTTGCTAATGTTGTGTAATTTTTAGCATTCGGGACATTGATCACTCCCTTGTCAACACTCCCGGCTACAGTGGAGTAGGTAGCATTCTATGCCGGTTTAAGGGGTCACAATTGCGCATAGAAGTGCTATGGAGAAGTGTCCCGGGCGCACCCAATTTACCTCTTTCCATCAGACACGCCCACAGGCCCATCCAGTTGACCCTGACCATACAGAGTAGGACCACAGAACCATTCATACTGATAATGTAAATCCCGCCTGGGCACCTGGAGATTTTCTGCCATGTTTCCGCCAGTACATTCCTGGTGTAAAGCGAGTGCAGTGCAAACTTAAGAAGTCATTTCGGCCTGGGGAAAAAAAACCGGCAGACCCACTACTCCAAATAAGGCCCACGTTCTATTATTCTCATTGACTCCTCTTGACATCGAAATCATTAATAAATCAATGAAGTGACAGCCAGATGTATTTAGCTAACATGCTATTTAATTAATTTTGAACATGCTCACGGAAAAAGATATAGGCAGGAAAGCAAATCAGGACCATTTTACCCCAACGGTTTAGAAGTCAATCTCTGATAGGTGTAAAACAGGGATGAAATAGCGCCCCCCGCCCTAGGCTGTAGTCAACAATATGCTCAAATGTACCCCGTGCAGTACCATTTTTAAATCCCTTTCAGTACCAGAACTCTGGTGTTTCTGTCCAAGGTACTGAACTGGAGTGGATGGATGTTTGTTTTGGTGCAAGCACAGCATCTCATAGTCCATTAAACATGCACTACGTTTGGGCTAGGGGCGGTCCTGGACCCTAGAGAAGAACAGAATGTGAACAGGTGAGTTCTAGTACAGCATTTCAGGAGCCAGAGCCGGACAGTGCAACGGCCCCCTGCGCCCTGCCCCCTAACACAGGGCGGTAAGAGCTCCCAGAAGACTCCTCTGTAGAGCCTCAGCGCTAGCCCTATGCGTTAGGCACATTAGAGCAGGGATAGCGTCCTGGCATTCACATAAGCAGACACAAGCTCTGGGGCCCCGGCAAGGGGGAGGGGCGGGGTGCAGGGGAGCCCTGCTTGATGCACCAGAAGGTAGCTGTATCAGTAACTCAGATCAGAAGGGTCATCTGCTATAGCTCCTCGCCGAGCTGCACTGCACAGCCATGCTCTAGGCAGTGACGCGGAGAAGCAAAGCACGCGGCTCTGCAGGAGGACGGCTGATCCCCACTCTTGGCTGCCTCGAAGCGCTGAGGGTGAAGAGGAGACTGTGCATGATGGAGGGGGGCAGTACACAGAGAGAGGATTAGTGTGGCAAACATTTAAGCTCTTTGCGATACACAGTGGGACTGACTCCCTCTCCCCCGGCTCTTCTCACTGTGACCCACACTTCAATGCATTCAGGTGTCTCTCAGGGGAATCCCATGTCTCTACGGGGGTGGGAGGGGGCAGGGGGGAGAGCATGTTATGGATTTGCCCCTGTGTCCTGCAAGCTAGATAGCCTTTTTCTAAAATGGTTAGTTACCCTAGACATCCCCCATGGAGGGTCTTGTGGAATTCTAGGAGTCTCCTTTATTCAGTGGTCTTCATCAGTAGGGTTTCTCCCTCCCACTCGCCCCTACGGGGGAACAAAGGATTGCCAGGGCTGGGTGCGAGGCTCTTCAGGAGTAAGCATGGTAACGGAACGACGTCCTTTCACCGTCAGGCTTTCTAACGCCTTCCATTTAAACGTGGAAATAATAACAAAAAAGTTAATAGAATTTTTTAGGGGGCGGGCTGGGAAAGGGCAGGTAAGGTTTTTGGGGGTTGGGAATAGTAAATAATAGGTGTGGGAGCAGGGACGTCCTTTCACCAAAATGCCTGGGGTAGCGGAAATGACATCACACGACCCTTGACATCTGATGACATCACAGGAAGTGATGTCATATGCCCCACCCCGAAGTGACATCATGGGAAGTGATGGAACACAACCTTCAAACCCACGACAAAACAGGAAGTGGCATTGTTTCTGAGTACACTATAACAAATATGGTTTTAACACATCACTGTAAAGTGATATACATTTCATACAAGAATGGATCACCATTTGTATCGTTAATATCAGTGCCTATAGGCCCATATTACCAAATCACTGTGAATGTAATCAGACGTCCAAGGGCAAATGATAATGATGTGTTATTATATAGCACTTACGCTTAAGCGCTTCATATAGAAGAAATATACATACACCTTCACCCAACCTGTGTTGGTACTCATTTATCAACCTCATCAGGATGAAAGGCTGAGTTGACCTTGCTGGGAGTCGAACCTGCAACCTGCAGATCACACACACATTGCAGCAGCCAGTGCTCAACCCACTGAGCTATCGTACTGTCTATAGCCATCAGAAAAGCAGCCACTCCAGAAATAAAGAGCCACATGCTGCTGGCCACAGCCCATGAGCTTCAATTAAAAAAAATAATGATTTTTTTTTTAATTGTTATTTTAGGGGTATCAAGGATGACCACAGGGGTAGCAAGAGGGATCTCAGGGGTCGCAGTTGCGACCCCTGGCGATCCCTAAATGACGTCCATTTGTGGGAGGGCTTTCAATAGGAAATTTGAGCAGATATGACATCTGAGGGGAGGAGGGGTCGTCAACACTATTTTTACTCAAGGCAGGCTCAGCATAAAAAGGTTTGGCTACCACTGCCTTTATTGTAGATTGATATGCTTGCATTCAGGCACACCACACACTTTTGACCAGGGGGGAAGTCATTCTTGAGGCCCTTTATTGGATTTCATGTACTAGGAGCTTCCACTGCGAACATCTGCCAGAGTCACAAAAGGAAAGGTTTACCTCCCACATAACAAGATAGACAATTATAAAGCTGCAACCAAAGTCACTGGTGCACACCTAGAGAGATAAGTCCCTAGAGAGAATGGTATAATTACCGTTGAACCCGCATGGTTTACAAGAAACCCATGGAATCTCTCAATTTAATTCTCCAGATGCTTTCCCTAAGGCAATCACTGATTAACTAAGAATTGGACAGATTGGAGAGCTAGAGCGCTGAACAGTTTAGAACTTGCAGTCTTACATCACGTTTCCGAATGCACTTGCCTCGCTCAGGAGTGCAGGTGTCATGCAACTACCTAACGTATGTATTATGTACGTTTACTTCTCCCTTACAAGATAGAGGGCCTCATCGGTAGTCTGGCGGTACTCCGGCGTTAATTCTGCAGAGCGAAATTAGCATTACGCTTGTGTCCTACGGCGCAATTTGCGCCGGATCACAACGTGTCATGAACGCGCACACCATTTCGACCATAGTGCTCATTCAATCTGGTGGAACCAGCACCGAAAAAAAGCCACATCACCGAGACCCCAGCGCAGTTACCATTACCGCTAGACAGTAGTCGGCACTAATAGCGCCAGCGGAAATAGGGTCATCGCCGGAACGGGAAGCATGGTGGCGGCCATCTTTAAAACCAGAATCCACCCTGAATCGCCCACTTCCTGCAGTCATCAGAGCACCAAAGGCACTGGGATCAAGTTGCAGGAGAGGATCCGAGAGAAGGAACCCAAAAACTAGCTCCAGAAGCCCAAATCCAGTAAGGGGGACCTACAAGTCCTCACTGATAAGGTGGTGGGACACTGTGATTAGCTTTACAAGAGCAGGCAGAGGAAAACATCGGCGCAGCGTAAGGCCGTAATCTGTCTGGCAATAAAAGTCACAGCGGTTGGCATGGACCGCTGGGATGCTGAAGACTGCTGCAAGCAGTGGAATGACCTAAGGGTCAGGGTGCAGTGCCTCCTCACCCAACACTGGCAGCAGGAGGCCATAACAGCAGGATGCAGAACCACAGATCCCCTTGCCCTCACCCCATGGGAGGAGAAGGCTAGCAAGAGCCTTGATATGGAGGAGATAGAGGGAATTGGCAGAGTAGAGGGAGGTGCCAGCACCCAGGAGGCAGGAGGTGCGTCACCCCCAATGCACATTGCAAATGACCAATGATATAACTGTCACTAAGCATAAAATGTACCAATGGACAGGGACACATGTCAGCAGGCCCAGCAGCTGGCCCGGGCAGACAGGGTGACATGTTGAGGTGCCACTTAGCCCCCTCCACAGCAGCCTGGGGGGAGGCCACCAAGTGCACCCCTGAGCTGGTGTGGAGTGTGAAGGTGTGGCAAGCGGCCTATCCAAGTGCAATGCACCCTACTCCCCTGCTGGCAGTCTCCGTGCCAGCAGGGGTGTGGCATGTGAGGATCCATGACACCAAGCAGCTGTCACACCATTATGTGCTGGGCCCTGTCGTTCAGCCTCATGCTGGTATGTCAGATGTGCCCCGTGGCAGCGTTCGATTCCCTGCACTAACATGGGTGCAGCGAGGCCAAACACAAAACCAAATAGAGCACAGCTGCTGGCTGCACAGCAGTGTCCCATTGGGACATGGCAGTTCCCTAGACGATGCAACTAAATCCGCTCCCACCAGTTGTGCGTCGTAAGGGGAGGGGCTGTGGAAGCATGAGCACATACCTTCATCACATGTGCTGCTAAACCAAAGGCTGGTCCTGGATGCCAGAACATGCCAGCAAAAGCTGTCACCTTGATATGGGGATTTGACCCCACTATACAACAGAGCTACCAGCATCAGATATTTTCACTGATTGCCAAGACAAACACCCATTGGAGGGAAACATACTTCTTGTATTACATACCAATCTGCACTTCACGACTTTGGACTAACGCCTTGATATCGACCTGAAAGGTCGAAACACGTGTCGGCTGTTCCATGACAAATAAATTGAGACATGAAGCCACACCAATCCATTGTTCTTTGGACTTGCAATAAGAATTTTGGGATCTGCGCATTGAACTTACCTTCCTTGCTCTACTCCATGTTTAACTGTACTGGTGTTCACTAGGGGACGCCAGCGGAAGGTTTCTTTTGCAGCAGGCTACATTATCTCACCAGATTTGTGGTATCAACTAGCGCACTGTCTAATTTCGATGACCCCTAGAATTTCCCTACTTTTCACAATATGCATGACCCTGAAGGGCTTCTTGCATGCATGGTTGACCCAGTCAGCTGCAACAACATGGACAGCCTGTGACAAATCAACCTCCGGGGCACCAGTGGTTCCAGGGAAGAATGTCAGTTTCTAAACTATCAATCAGCCCCACACCTATAGTAAACTAACCCACTATTCATTTTTTGGTTCCATTTTCGGTGGCTTCCTAAAACCCAGCACACCTTAAAAAACCTGGTGAGGCTTTCCCAGCACATGCAAGTGACAGCACTATGACACTGTCCTGTTTCTTGCTTTTCCTGCACAGAATGATGTTTCCTGCAGTATCCATCATTGTGGACTGAACTCCGCCACTTTCCACTCAATCAAGCAACCTCCAGTGTGGTTTGACTGGTTTGATCTATAAGGAGTGCCTGCCCTACAGCGAGATTTACTTCAAGGTTTCTGTGGTGAGTTAGGCATGTTTTCCAACCACTTCAGACAGATTACAGTTGCATTTCCTTGCACTTACGTAATTTATCTTCAGGTTTGCCCACCTACCAAATTCAGGTTTCTCAAGAATCCGAACACTCGGTTCGTTGCTACAATTAATTTTGTTTGTTACTAATTTAACCCAGTTATGTCCAGAAAGAATTAGGGTCTTGACACACAAGGATTTTACATTGATTTTCTCCCTTTTTTGTTTCTTTATTTCTATCTTCTTGCTATAGGGGCCACCCATTTGCCCTGATGAAGGCGGTTCATGTTGAACAAAATGTGTCACTCAGAAGCATTTCCTAATGGGACAATTCTTCCGCCGAAACGTGTACCATCTGCAAGGGGGCCGTATCGATCTATATGTTTGACTAATACCTATTGAACAAATATCCATAGGCCAGTAATTATATTCTATAAACTGACCTAGCTCCCCCTGTCACGTTAGGACCTAGATGCCTACAGGTCCCATAAACCTTCTTGACTCTTACATGCACTATACATGGAGCATGTTCTAAATCCAGAACTATTTGGTTGTCTAGACTATTGATATTTGTTTTTACACATATTGCCTTCAAATGTTTTTTGATATTCTCAAGTATTCAACTAAGTTATTCACTGTCTAGATTATTGAAATCTGTCTTATTCATATTGTTTTTCAAATGTATTTCCTTGATGTTCTTTTGCTTTAATACAAACCTTTTATGTTTACAACCTTTAGAAATTTGTCTCATACATATTGTTTCCAAATGTATTTTCTTGATGTTTCTTTGTTTCAATACAAACCTTTTATGTTCACAACTCTAGACATGTGTGAATTTCCTTATTCGATCTTTTTTCTTTCTGGACAATCCTTTGGGTTACTAACCTAGGAATTCATTCCATTAGTACAATCAAATCAGGCTCCCCGATTTCTATTTTGTTTCATTTATTGACAAAAATTGGGTAGGAGCCTTGATGGTAGCAGTTCTACTTCCTTTTTGTCTTTGTATCTTTTTGTGCCTGAGTCTGCTACCTGTCACCCTGGGCACACCGAAGTCCTTAGAATGTATATTACCACACCTATAGTACAGCAAAATGGATCCAAACAGATTGTAAACAGAAGCAAATTATAAACTTCCTTCTCCAATTTTGGTAATGTGGATGGAGCGGCAGGCTTATCTCTGCAAGGTCGTGGATCGTTGGTTAGTTGCAACACAGCGAAAATACAATTATTACCCAATGATAAAAGGGACTGTCCAGTCAAGGTTGTATAAAAATATCTACTTTAGTATTATCACAACAGGCAGTTCTAACAAACTACAAAATACAACCCACCGTGTAAAGGAATGCAGAGGACAGACAGTTTCAAGAAGGAAAAGAGTTGCACTCTGGATACTGACAGGAGGGTAGTCAGTAAAGTAATTAATCACAATAGTTCAAGTATACTTGTTTCAACACAAAGGGAGCAATGGGTTGTAAAATGTCTCTAAGGTCCTTCAGAGTTGGACAAGGGGCACAGAACCACAATGTACCTTGTGCTTATAGAGGTTCTTGGTGCTCAACAGGGTCCAGTCTGTTTCAGGGTGCTTTGCAGCTTCTTTGACAGAGTTCAAGATAGGAGACGGCTGTGGGTATCAGGCGGCAGCCAGTTCGGCGAGCGAGGCTGGATGGACGGCTGCAGGGTGCCCGGCACGGTGGCTCAGGGTCAGGAATTGTTGTCTCAGTGCTGGTTGGTGGGTCTGAAGCACTGGTCGAGGCATCTCGGACGGCGTTAGCAACTGCAGCGTAACAACAGTCAGCAGTGCAGTCTTTTGCAGCTGGAGGGGTTCGACTGGCTCGACGATGTCCTTTACAGATGTTGGTTGATGCTTGTCGATGCATTCCTCCTAGCATCTTCACTCGGCTTGTGTCATCCTTTATGGCAGACGGCCCAAAGCTGAGAGTGTTGCAGGCAGTTGCATTGTCCTTGGTTTGGTTCAGAGACTCTCTGGCACGTCCCACCTAGGAAGCTTGCTTGCAGAGCCTTGTAGGGCACGCTTTGTGCTGGTTTGGTACCGGTTCTGGAGCTGCTGGAGGGTCCTCTGGATTCAGTATCTTCCTCTGTTCCCTGGGAGATGTTTTGGGGAGGGATCTTGCTTTCCACTTCAGAAATCCTGGCCTTCCTTCACTGGCGGAAGCTGTAAGGGAGGCTGTACCTTCAGCCAGGGTCCAATGCTGAGTTATTCTTTTTAATCCTTGCAAAGTCTTCGGATGATCTGCCAAACAAGGGGTTCAACCCTCTTTTAAAGCCAAATTGGCCCCAGTGATTGGTGTAGGCTAAGCCTACCTTAATGAATCAATCCTGGGTCCACACCAACAATCTCCTGTATGTGTGTGGTCATAACCAGAGTGCTTTGCAACAGAAAAGGTAAAGGGACGAAAACATGTAATACTACGTCCCACCAATCTTCCTGCCTGTTGTGGATCAAATGGTCTCTCTGGTTAATTGAGCTCTATGTGGTACCTGATCAAAGCATCAGGTCTCCCTTGAAGCTGTGGCGAGACCAGGCTTTTGGTCACCGCCAAACCACATACTCGTACCTTCTGAATGGGGTCCCCTTGCAGGGATGACTACTGTAAATACTCTCTTGCGGAGATAAGCCTGCCGTTCCATCCACATTACCAAACTTGGACAGGGGCTCCCTTTAATTCACTTGTATTCCAATCCGTTCGGATGCCTTCTGGTGTGGGATTGATTGATGGTTTAGAAACCGATATTCATCCCTGGACCACTGGTGCCCCGGAAGTTGATTCG
The DNA here is from genome assembly GCF_040938575.1 of Ambystoma mexicanum. Classification (NCBI taxonomy): domain Eukaryota; kingdom Metazoa; phylum Chordata; class Amphibia; order Caudata; family Ambystomatidae; genus Ambystoma; species Ambystoma mexicanum. The sequence goes on from NC_090939.1 coordinate 509,218,846, forward strand.
TCACAGTTGTCCTCTGTGCCTCTCCATGTATCCAGGCATTGTAGTATTGTGTAGGACCATGGCATTGTGGGTGGAACCAGAGTAGTGGGCACAACAGTGGGTGATGTACAAGTTGGGATCGCAGGTCACCTGCATGATCAGTGAGTGGTAGTGTTTCCTGTTGAGGTACACTGCTTCGTGGGCCTGGGGGGCCACCAATGCCACATGGGTACAGTCAAGGGTTGTGATGACATTTAGCATGTGTGCAACCGCATATAACTGTGCCTTCATCGGGTGCACCTGTGCTGTTGTGATGGGCAGTGAGATGTAGCATGAGGCATGCTGCAGGAGGACCGCCAGCACCTGGACTAGCACAGCACAAAATGTTGGCTGTGCCATGCCGGGCAGCATGGCCACAGAGTGCGACAAGGTGCCAGTTTCTAGGTGTTTCAGGACGGACACTAGCTTTAGCAGTGGGGGCATAGCTGTCCTGATGTTGATCCTGCTCTCTATGTCCCCCTGGATTGTGTTGAGCAGCTCACATATGGTTGAGGCAGTACAGGGTTACCAACTGACTGTCAGTGAGGGCCCAGGGTGAGGGCTTGACCCTAGGTATTGGTGCATCCCTTGCTTGGCCTCTCCTCCTCTTCCTCTATACACCCTGTGCCCTGTGCTGGTTATCTGGCCTCTGTAGTTCCAGGCAAAGCATGTCCTAGCTTGCAATGTGTACTGGCAGCATGGTTTTGGCAATATATCAAATATATTGTGATTTGAAATATTTACAATTATGAAAGGCCTTAACTCCCTCTGTCAACCCAATCAACTACCCCCCACCCCCAACTATCCCTCCCACACACACACCATCTGTGTCCTATTTAGGTCCCCTTTTAGGCTGAGGGGTGAGTCAGCCGCTCTGATCTACGCCTTGGGCTGTTTTGAATGGAACTTCCAGTGGCCGAACTTGTGGATGGTGTCAGTGTCTTGGGCATGTGCTGGTGGTCCACGAGTGCCTGCACCAACACGGATAGGGACTCCACCAGGGATGAAATTACCCCGTTCCCCTCCCTCACACGCCATGCCAGATGGTAGATGGCTCCTGTGTCTCTGCCCTGCACCTGAGCAGACCGCCTGGAGGTGGCCTAGAGTGCCTCCCGCATGAGGTGGGCCTCTTGCAGGTGTTGTGACACCATTGTGGCCAGCGATTCCTGCCGTGCCTCCGTCCTAGACAGGCACCCCTCAATCTCCCTAATATTGCGTAGGGGTGTTGGTTGTGTGGGTTGGGGACTCATTGGACCCACAGGACTGAATCCCTCAGCCTCTGCATAGCTCTGGTCGCTATTTACACTTTGGACTCCACCGTCGTCCCCAATGGTGTCCGGGGACCCCCTGGCAGAGGGGCTGCAGATGCATCCTGGTGGGGTGGTGGATGTGCCCCAGGAGCCTCCTGGTTTGGTGAGGGATGTGCCCCAGGTGCCTACCGGCTGGGTGGGGGATGTGCCCAGGTGCCTCCTGGTTGAGTGGGAGATGTGCCCCAGGTGCCTCCTGGTGGGGTGGAGGATGTGCCACAGGTGCTTCCTCGTTGCGTAGTGGATGTGCCACAGGTTGACACCTGTTGGGTGTCCAGGCGGTGACCCTGGTTGGGTGGTGGCTGGGTGGCAGGAGTAGTTACCAGCTCCCGTCTGCTGCTGGATGCATTTGAATCCTGGTGGAGGTTGGGGTGGTACAGCGGCGGCGTGGCCTGGTGGTCCTGGATGTGGTAGGCTGTTCGACATCATTGGCAGATGATGTGCCTGTGTGGGCCAGAAAGGCAGGGCATCAGTGATGGGTGTGGATTCATCAGACAGACTGCTAGTACTTTTCCATGTATGGGCATTGCCATGGACATGGTGGTGGCCATGGCATGGTGCACACATTCATGTGTTGGGGATGCTCTGTCGGTGCATGTGTGGTGTGCGGACATGATGTGTGCAGTGGCTGTTGCTTTGGGTACTGGTGTTTCCCAGTATGTGTGGTATGGGTGTGCCACACACGCTGTATGACATGGTGTTGTGGCTGACTGTGACACGGATGTGTTACGCATGTGACTGCTGCCTATGGCCGTAGGTGCGTTGGTGATGATTTAGCGGGATGGGACATGGTGGATGGGACAAGTGGGCCACATAAATCAGCAGTTGTGCAGTGTCAGGGGGATGTGTTTCTGAGGGCCTGCAGGTGCATCTTGTGAGGGCGATAAGGGAGACTGTGTGATGTGTGAGTGGTGGATGGATGTGGGTTGTGGGCAAGTTCTATGTGGATGCGTGCAACTAGGTTGAAGTTGGGTGGACCGCCAGCAGGGCTGTTCTGGCGTTGGGTACGTCATACTTGACATGTTGGCTTACTCATTTGCATGGAGGGTACAAGGTGTGTGATCTGACATCGGGCTTATGGGGACTCACCAGCCTCATAAGGTGTTGCAGCTCCAACCTCTGCAGCTCTTACTCTTTCGATGGCCTCCAGGTGCATGATGCTGCTGCATGTTTCTTCCGAGGCCTGGAGTTTGATAGGTGATGCAGGTCCGCCTCTGTTGGCCGTGCCCGGGGAGCGCTGTGCGTAAAGGAGTTTCTGCACCCAGAGACGTAAATCGTCCCAAGACTTGCAGCAGTCCCTGACTCTTCTGGGGGTTGTCCGGACCGCTGCCACCTTCCGGGCCACATCCTCCCAGATGGACTTTTTCCACAATTGGGTTTGCCGGCGTAGATCAGTGCTGAAGACTTCTTCTGCATTCTCCACAAGCGTGTCAGCAAGCATATTAAGTTCAGCTTTGCTCAAACGCGGCTTGCGCCTCCATGCAGCTGGTAGCCTTGAGGACATCTCTGTGGTACTTTGTCAGTGCTTTGAATGTGGCTCTGACTGCTGTGCACTGAGGATTGTAATGAATTGTGTTTTGTTACTGGCCGCCATTACATTTCCTGTTCCGGCGATCACGATATTTCCGCTCACAGTAATTCCAGTACCGGTAACAACGGTGCCGGTATGTCCGGGAGCGTGGAGCCGGAATGAGTTAGCGAGGCTGCCGGTATGTTTTTTTGTGGTATTTGGTGGTGATTTCAGCAGCTGTCCCAAACGGACACGGTAGCACCGCCATGCCGGTAATTCCGATTTTATTCCAGCTAACTTGAAATGTGGCCTTCTGTGTTTAAAATGTGATCAAAAGTTAGAGGAAACAAAATGTAGTTATTCTTGCCTCATATGCTCAACCATTATACACCTTTCACATTTCTGACCTTTTATATGGACTAATGTGTACTTATTTTGAATTATATGTCTGTGTGACTTATATGCAAGTTATTTGCTTCTTTACTTCTGTTTTTGCAATGCTCAATATAATATGTTGTGTTAGTTGATTTGTACCACACACTGCTGCCATTTCCATGGTCTTTAGGCACTCTTCATCTCTTTAACATCCGCAAAGTTCGTTCCTCTCTCACCTTCTATGCTACCAAACTTTTAAGCACCTCCCTCATCTTTTCTCGTCTTTTCTATTGCTCTTCTTTCTTCTTTGGTCTTCCCGCTTCCCACTTTGCCCCCCTCAAATCCATTTATCGCTCTGCCATCTGCACCCTCTGTCTTCTCTCTCCTCATGACTGCATTTCCAACTCACTTTCTCAGCTAGGATGGCTTCCTTTCCATTCCCAACTTAAATTTCACTTCCTTTGTCTGGTCTTTAAATCTCTTCACGACCTTGCTCCTCCTTACCTTTCCTCTCTTCTCTCTTCTCTCATTTTACACCCCATCTTGCTCCCTTTTTTCTGCCGATCTCTTCTTACTTTCAGTTTCCCCACCCCCTTGTGCCTCTTCTCGTTTCCATTCCTTTCTGCTCCTTGCCCCCTTACACTGAAACTCCCTACCTTTCTCTATCCGTTCCTCCCCTTCCTAGGCTTCCTTCCGCTCCTCATTGAAATCTCTTCTTTTTCATTCCCCTCCCTGATCCCCTTGCCCCTCTTACCCTTCTTTCCCTCTTTGTTCTACCCTTCTCTTTGTTCTTTATCTTCCCCTTCTATTCTAAATCTCCCTTCTTCCTACTATTCACTTTACTCATTACTCTCTCCCCCCCTTCTTTCTCCACCCCCCTCCTCTCCTCTTCTTTCTCATATGTAAATTGTTCTACATGCTGCTTTTCTGGTTTGATTCATGTTTACCCTTATTGCTTCTACTTTTCCATGTTTAATGTATATTTTGTTGTTCATTATAAAGCGCCTTGGATTAAGGCGCTATATAAAACAATAAATACAAATAAATACAAATACTCACATGACTCTGTAATGTGAAGTGGGGTGGGTGTGTAAGGGAGGAAGCAAGGGATAAGACAGTTGTTGTGCTCAGATGTTGATGTATGTAGAACTAGGGGTCTGTGAATGTGTGCTTTCTGGGTGTGCTTTGTTTTGTACACAGGATACTTATTGTTTCTAGATGGGTGTCGTCCAGTGTTTCTGTCATTGGGTGTTGGAGTGTTTTGGGATTTGTGAGTTGGTTTCAAAGTGATGTGCTGTTTGGGTTTTTAGAGGGCGGTTTGCTAGCCATCTGGTTGTGCGTGGGAAGTATGTGGCGAGGGAGAGTGGTTTAGAAAATAAATGGTTAGTAGGTGTTTGGGTAGTCTCTGGATATTGTGCAGCTATGCTATTGTTTTTCTTCTTGTAGTGTATTCACGTATGCATTAGTATGTGGTTAGATTGGTGGGACAAGACTACAGAAGAAGGGTTAGTATACTAGTCATTATTGTGTTGGGGACTTTGAGCTGTCAATGAAGTGAACATTATCTAGAGAGCATGGGGTATGGGCTAGGGGTATTGGGTTGCCTGTGTCCTCTTTACAAGCTTGTGTGTGTATTTCTTGGAATATCGTCAGGAGAGGTGGCAAGCTTTCGGTTGCCAGGTTCCTTGTGATACATTCACTCTGGGGCTCGAGTTTCAATTCCTTTGTGGATGTGGTTTGGGCATTATATGGGGTTGAATTGGTGCCATCGTAAGGACGATCATTGTGTAGTTGTTGTTGATCCCGTTTTACCTTGGTGAGTTGAATAACCATGTTTTAGCCATTGCCAAAGGATTAGGTGGTATTCCATTGCCCCGATTTGCTTCAGAATTGAGTTCCATATTTTGGCTAAGGGAACGGAGGAGGCAGTGCCTCTCAGTTTAGTTTTCTCATAGTTTCTTGTTTCTATTTCGCTGTCATGCTACATCTTAAGGTTCTTAAGGGCTGGTATTGGGTGATTTTTGCTTGGAGGAATTTGGTTCCTTAATTGTGTAGTTCTCTATGGGAAATTCAGAGGGTTTTGAAATTGATTTTTTTCTTCACTGGTAGCCAATGATGTGGCCTCTTTTATTTAGCCTCAGGAGTAGTCTTGCCGCTGTGTTTTAAATGTGTTGTAATTATTTGGTGAGGTGTTCTGGCATTCCTAAGAAAATAATATTTGGGTAGTCTATTCTTGATAATGCCACAAAAATTATAACCAGGGTTTGGTGTGGGAACTTCAGGTAAGGGAGGATCCCTCTTATTAGTCACAGAAGGTAGAAACATGCTTTATGATTGCATTAACCTCTGGTTCCAGAGTGAACCCACTCTCCCTGAGTATTCCCAGGTTTTTCACTGTTGAGGAATCAAGTAGAGCTCCCTTTCTTGAGGGCCAGGTGAAAGATGTCTGTGTTAGGTTGTTGTTTCGTGGGGTCATTATTATTTTCGTTTTGGTTGGGTTTAGTTTAAGGTTGTTGTTTGCTACCCAGGTGTTTAAATTGTTGAGGTATTTATTGAGAATAGTGTCAGGGTCGTTGTTAGTAGTCATCCTAAAAATGAGCTGGGCAAAGTCTGTGTAGATGTAGGATCTCAGTCAGTGAGTTTTTATGAGCTTCATAAGAAGTGGGGCATGTATATATTGAAGAGAAGTGGGGGAGGCTTGATCTTTGTGCTACGACGCAGGTAATGTGTGTGGTGTTTGATATGAACGGCGGTAGGTGGGGTCTTTCAGTTCTGTCTACGAGGAATGATTTCATCCATTATAGTGCAGAGTTTTCAATGCCGGATTCTTCCAAACTTTTGATTAAGGTTGTGTGTTTGATCATATCAAGCTAATATGTCCTGTAGTTTGAGGACAGATTGGCTGTTATTGCCAGCATTCATCATTAGGTTGCCCCATATGGAAAAGAGTGAGGATTTGGTTCCTCTCATGGGTAGTCTGTTGGATTCCACATGGTTGAGTAGTTCTTTGTTTACACGGTTCTCCAAGATTTTCGCATTGTAAGGTAGGTTTGATATCAGTCTATAGTTGGCTGCGTCATCTGTTTTTCCTGCCTTGTTTTTTGGTTTAATATAGGCTGATTTGTATGATTTTTGTGCAATTCCAGTGTTCAGTGATAGGTTCATTAGTAGTTGGGTGTAGAGTGTTGGTGTTATAAGGGTAAGTAGCTGCTTGTAGATATCAGATATCTGGCTGGGCATGGGTCACTGGGGGTTCTTTCAGTAGGTTGCTGAAGAGTTCCTTGCTTATTGGTTTGAATTGGTTTAGAGTGGCGCTGGTTATTGGGGTTCTAGTTTCTGGCATGGTGTTGTTTGTGATCCCAGTGGATGCACCTATAGCCTATTGGATTGAGTGTATTTTTGGTCTGAGATGGTCCGCAATGCTGTCACATAACTGTTATGAGGCTACAGTGTTGTTGCTGCATGAGTTTTTTAAAAAAAGAAATCTTGATAACTCTGTACATTTACTTTTTTGGATTTGTTGCTGATTGAATTCTTGCTGTGTAGTGCGCGTTCTTGGTTTTCAAAACTGCTGCTTCGTGTAGCCGAATTTGCTGTTGGTAATTAATTTTAAAATGTGTTTTAAAAGTTATGAAACAAAAAATAATGAAAGTGCCCCATGTCTGTCATAACTCAATCTATTTGTTTTTGATACAGTCCTGCATTCTTAAGAGGAAAGCAAAACACTGTGGGTAGAAAGCATCAAACTACTCACTACTGGCAAAGTACAACTGGATTCTGCAAAAACCTATGCGAAAAGACCCTGGCTGGCTCTAACAAAGGAAAGAAAAAGCCTTGGCATCTTTGCATTTGGCATCGTTAAAACAAGAGCCTTTAAAGAGACTCGTATAAAATATAACCCTCTAGCAGGTCTATCAGGTCCAATTGGCACATTACTGGACAGCAGTGGTGCTGGGCTCTACGTGGCCTCACAACAGGAGGCCTGGCGTTGGCATCCTCGACCGACTCTCCCGCTTGGTTGAAGGGAGTAACAGCTTTCAAGCTCCCCGATGTCATGTGGACACATTCAACCAGGAGTGTTTTTTTTTAAAAGTCTTCAACACTTCGCATCCATCAGCTTGGATTCTTTCCCTGCAATATGAAAAGTAAAAAAAATCAAGCAAGTCCTTCCATAGAGAAGACTTGCTAAAAGTCCAAAAGGTCATAGGATATTTTACTATAGTTCCACACAATACCTAATTCTCTCATAATTTAGCAGCGGACACAGTGCTGCATCATTACCAACTTTATTCTACATCTCCTTTTTACTGCCTTGTCACTTCCTGTTCCTCCCACTTTACCAACCTGGCACCCTGTGCCCACAGGCTCCCTCCCTTGACACGTGACTTCCAAAGCTTCAGTAGTATGTCTGAAACCTAGCCCTCTTTTTAACAACATGTCCGTGTTAGTCCATTTCCTCAATGAGTCTCTGTGGTCTATTCCTCGGTCTATTCCTCGCCGTCAGAGGCCTGCCAGTATCACTCATCGGGCCTCGATCAGGAATCGATTAATCTGGGAAAATGGGCCATTCTTCACTTGATTCTTCATCATCTCCCTCATACGGGGCATCGCAACTATCTAGGTCTGAGTCCTCCTCGCGGGATCATTTCATGATGTTCCCTGGCATCCTTTTGGAATGTGAAGAGATTCGAGTCACACTCCTTCTTTCTCCTTCTGCAGTGATGATGGACCCCTTCACTTTTGTGACAGCCATCAGAGAGCACTGTCAAAAGCTGTGTTCATGAGTCCGGGGCTATCGTACGATCATGATGTCCCCTTGCACAAATCTGTCTTCACAGGCTCTACGTGTGATGTCCGCACGCCTCTTCATCATCTTTTTGGCTCGGGTGTCTTGCTCCCGCATTTCTCTGTCTCCCGCATAAGCTTCGCCCAGAACCACGACATGTGGTACCCTTGTTCGTATATTGCGACCAAACAATACCTACAAGGGTGCTTTGCCTGTGGTGCTGTGAGGGGTGCTCCTATAATCTCTTAGCAGTTGATAAAGTATCTTTTCAACTGGCTCTCCTGTTAGATGGGCAATCTGGAAGTTTCGTTTGATGTTGCTCATGAAACTTTCCACCGTCCCACTGGCTTGGGGCCAGAGGGGCGTCATCCGCCGATGCTTGAACCACATTTATTCAGCAAATGTTCTGAAGTCCTGCTGTGTGCGAGAAACCAGAGGTTGTCTTACCCACTAGTCCCCGGGGATCTCTCTTTCAGGTGCCAGGCCACGGCCATCGCCTTTGGATCCAGACCCTGGGGGTGGATCAGTGCGGGAGGATCGCCTTGGCTATCGGTACTAGGGGAGTGGTGGTGAGGTAACAGATGGTGGGATGTGGTATTCCCCGCTCTTTTATCTGGCCCATCCTATTTTTTAGGATTTTTCAAAGTCCAAACTCCCCCCAACCACTTTATTACACAAACACTGGGCTGAGGAAGAGGGCGACTGAGAATAACCAGACTAACTCTCTCACATTGTGCTGGACATGTCTTGTTAATCGGGTCAGGCAAAGTGCATACACCTAATACCAATTAGCTCTCCTCACACGAAAAAAAGGCAACACCTAAAGACACACTCTGAGCAAGGCAGAACATGAGTATGAGCAGAACTGCTGGGACAAAGGCAAACCTACTGGAGCAGAGCAATAGACCAAGGGAAAAGAGCAGCATGTCGAAAACCCCAGGAGTTACCTACTGGAGGTTGTTGCCTCTGACAGGCTGCTAAAGACATGTGAAGGAGGCCAGATATCACAAGTGAAGATTGGATTGTGTTTCAAGGACGCCAGCGCCCCTCCCGGGTGAACGGCAGAGTTGTGGAGGCAAGGCCAAGCCTGTGGTACTAACCTTGATTCGTGAATTGGAAATAGCAAAAACAAAAAAGAGTTGCTCACAGCCAGTGAGTTGGCAAGTGACCTAAGAGACCGGTGTGTGTTCAAGCAAATGAAGTAGCAACATTATTTTGCAAGTGAAGGCTGCACACGTGTGGACGAGACACAAAGAAAGGCAGACCTATGAGTGCACTTTCGATGGAAGGGTGGCTGTGAGATCAGCGATACTAAGTAACTGAGTGGTCCTGCGGAAGGAAGTAGCTCACTCGAAAGTCTCTGTGAAAGGTACATTGTTTGAAGCAATAAAGCGAATGAACAGCAAAAGTAAAGTAAGCAAGAGTAAACGTGAACTTTGAGTTGAAGTGGTCGTGCAGTGTTCTATAAAGAAAGCCACGCACATTCAAAAGTCTTTGACATCCGAAAGTGGTCCGAGCCCGACAGAGGGAGACCCAAAGCATAATAAGCTTGGGTAAGGGAGCCCCCTTGCATGTTTGTGTTACACTTTGACGTGAGAGGTCTGAGCTTGACAGAGGGGGACCTACGTGAACTGTGTGGTGACAGGTCTGAGCCCGACAAAAGGTGACCTTTGTGAACTTTGTGTTGAAGTACTATTTTGAAACTCAAGAAAAAAGACTTTAACGTGGAAGCCAAGTGGGCCTCAATCCACATTTTGGAACTGTTTACGGTGTTGCATACCAAGCCAGAGTGTGTCATTCTGCCTACAGGGACAGCCTTACGCTGTGAGGTTTAAAGTGGGGAGGAGAGCTGGTTCAACCACACTTATTCTTTTGTACACTGATTTTTCCTTTGCATGCATTTCTCCTTTTTACACTTTTTGTATAAGAGGTAGGGCAGCCATTAGGTTTTGTTAGCATATGATATTTTGATTTGACGGGCAAAGTAGGCGTTTCTCCAGTCCGAACATTTTCAATAAAGGTTTTACAAATTCTATCCATTGTGTCAGTGTCATACTTGTGATCCCACGCCTCCCCTGCACCTGTGAAATGGGGGCCGTTATCTGATTTGACATCTACTGGTATTCCATAGGCAGCGAACATCCTATCTAGTGCCAGAATGGTGTTGTATGCTTTTTATTTATTTGCATTTTTAAAGCGCTCACACAGCCCGGGGGCATCAAGGCGCTGTTACAGGAATATGTCTCTTAGTTGTTTATTTATAACGTGCTTAATAACCTGAGGTTTCTAAGCGCGGACCCGGGTATCGAACCTGTGTTGCTTCGTGTTGTCTTGTTTCCAAGGTGAGCACATTGCCGCTGAGCTATCCTCCCGGGACGCTGCTGTTGAGCTCACCAATTGGATATCTGGGAAACAGGAGTATTCGTCCATTGCTACTAGTATGCATTCCCCTCCCTCAATGGGTCTGAAATATTCAATAGCTATCTTGTCCCACTCTTTTTCTGGTGGGTCAGTCATGCGTAGAGGTTCAGGTCTGGAGTGGGGGCTGACAACTGTACATGTGGGGCACTGCTTAAGTAGTGTTTCCACTTGCACATCCAGTTTTTACCTTTTTCCTCAGCAATCTCTTGTGTGCTTTGTGGGCCAGCTCTATTATCCTTCTTTGTACAGTCCGGGAAATGACGATCTTGGTTCCTTTTAATTGTATCAACACAGGTAAGTACACTTGCACACCAATTTGAATGTAATTTAGTTAGGTTTAAACAGAATGGTAATCTTTAGTAAATAATTCGAGGTGCGGGGGAGAAAGACACAGCCTTGGTACCTAGGCTGGTTATATACAAAAAACAAAGAAGAAATCCAATGTGGATAGCCACGTCCCCTGCACACTTTCTAGACGGCCAAGATAGGCCTTTTGAACATTTTTTGTAAATTGTTTGAAATACAATATTGATAACTTTCAATCAATTCTGTAGAAAATGTCCATAAATGATTCGGTTGAAACTTTCTGTTTTATAAAAAACATTTTTTGCTTTTTATTTGTCTTTTGGTGAGCCCAACGCGTTTCGAGTATAAAAAACTCTTCATCGGGGGCGGCATTTTTCAACAAATTAAAGTCTACAAAAGAAAATACATATATACTTCAATTAGTTTGAACTTAAAGCAGTTTTTACACAATTTTGAAAAACATCATATCAAACTTTTAGATCAATAAGTTTGATATGATGTTTTTCAAAATTGTGTAAAAACTGCTTTAAGTTCAAACTAATTGAAGTATATATGTATTTTCTTTTAGAAAGTGTGCAGGGGACGTGGCTATCCACATTGGATTTCTTCTTTGTTCCTTTTAATAGTATTCCATCTTCTGACCTGGTTAGGTCCACTTTGACTACGACTAGGCTTCCAATGCCGCGTTGTATTTCCGGCCTGGCGCCTTCACTGCCAGTTTGGCCTGCTTCCACCGGCCTGACGCAATTCTCTTGAAGATTACCTGCATGGATTGGTCCTTTTCTGTCTCTTCCGCGATGAGTAACAGGTCATTGCACTTTGGGGTAGCCGCCTGGACATGGTGGTGTATGTATTGATTGGCAACTGAGGGGCTCGAGGCAGCTGATGCAATGGGGTGTAGGGATAAGAAGTCTGCAGGGTTCTCGTCTTTTCCCGGGCGATGGATAATCTGGAAGCTGTAGTCCTGAAGCCTCAGACCCCATTGTGCGATTCTGGGAGGCATTTTTGCCTGGGGGTTTTCATAGATGAACAATAAGGCTTTGTGGTCTGTGACCACTGTAAATGTTTTGCCATATAGAAACAAATGAAAGTGTTAGCAGGCCCAAACTACGGCCAGCCCCTCTTTCTTGGCCTGCGAGTAAGGCAGTTCTGTTTGGGATAGGCTCCTACTAGCGTAGGAAACAATGTGGCGCTTCCTTATATCAACTGGGTCTATTGTGTTATTATGGCACCCAGTCCCAGGGGGGTGGCATCCACAATGAGCTCTGTCTCTCTTGCAGGGTTGAAGTATGCCATATTATCAGGAGATGAGATGCGCTAGCGAATTATCTCGAACGCTTGTTGGCAGGAGTCGGATCAGACAAAAGGTACTTGCTGTTTCGTCAGAGCTCTTACCGGTTCACTCACCGACTCAAAGTCTTGAATGTACCAAGTGCAGTAGCTGGCAAGTCCCAGGAAGGATTGCACGTCTAACACATTGGCCAGAAACTTTGCACTATTTAGTGCAGCTACCTTCTCAGGGTTTGGGGTCATGCCCTGTGCTGAAAACGCATGACGAAAGAAACGAAGAGTGCCTTTTATGAACTCACATTTTTCTCTGTTGAGTGTAAGGTGGGCTGATTCCACTGCCATGCACACTCTTGCCAGTGTGTTGTCGAGTTGTTCTTGATCTTCCCAAACACCAGAATATCGTTGTTGTAATTGAGGCAGTTGGGAATATGTTTAATGATGTTGTGGATCTCAGCTTGGAAAATGTCTACAGCTGATGATACCCAAAAGCTGAGGCGTTTATATCTGTAGAGACCCAGTTGAGTGACAAAGGTAGTTATGTACCTAGAGTCTTCACTCAGTTCCAGCTGGAGGTAGCCTTTATTTAAGTCCAGCTTGGAAAATACTGTGGCCTCATTTAGGAAAGGGACCATATCTCTGATTGCGGAGCTTGGTGCCTCTCCCTCATGATGGCCTCATTCGGGTGGTGCATGTCTACACCTATCCTGATGTCATGTGAGTCTTTTTTGGGAACTGGAACAATTGGTGACACCCACGGCGTGGGTCCAACTGCCGGTTCAATCATATCTTGTTCTAGGAGTTTAAATAGTTCTTCAACTTGTTGTTGTATGTTTAAAGAAATGCCACGGTAATGATGGACCACTGGACATATCTCGGGATTGATGTGCAGGGTGATTTGCCGTTCTTTCAGCTTGCCAAGACCATTAAATAGCGTGGGGGACAATTGTTCAATCTTTGCTGATGGGCCAATATATTTGTGGGTCATGAGGCGGTAAAGTATGTGTATCAGCCCCATGTCTAATGCAGCCTTAAAACTTAGAATGCACCCACTGTCAGTGGCAGCTTCCAAAATTGGCATGGGTAATCTTTTACATAGGGTTTTATGCTTGCATTGTGCTAGGAAGTATCCTTTACATGGCAGTGGGGTGTTGGATCCGTACGGGTAGATGTTCACTTTCGCTGGTCGTAGTTGAGGAGCATGTGGCAGGTTGACATAGACTTCCTCACTAATTACATTTACAGTGGCCCTCGTGTCAACTAGAAACTCGGCAGGGATGTCATTCACTTGGAGCAACAACATAGGGCTTTGTTCTTTCACTGCAGGATTTCCCAGAGTGTATAGATATCCATTCTTTCTCTTGTCATCATGTGGGAGTTCTTTTCTTTGTGGTTCTTCCATCAACGATATACTGGACCCGCAGTCTGTTTGGGATTGTTCTAGGAGGTATTGGACGTATCTTTTGGGTCTTCTCTTGGATCGTGAGGTTGATGGTCGGTTATACCGCCATTCAGGTGGTGGTCTCCCTTCTTCTTTCCTCTCCCGGTGTCTTTGTGGAGGTGTGAGAGAAACCAAAGGTTGTTTCACTTACTAGTCCCCGGGGATCTATCCCTCTCAGGTGGCTGGGGCACGGCATTCACCATTGGATCTAGACCCTGGTGGTGGACCAGTGCGGGAGGATCACCTGGGTGGGGGGATCTTCAGGGAGTGGGGGTGAGGCAACTGATGAGATGTGGTATTCCCCCCTTTCCTGTGCCCATACCCCATCCTATTTTGTAGGATTCTCCAATCTTGCACACACCCCTTTTCTACACAAACACTGGGCCGAGGAAGAGGACGACTGAGAGTAAAGAGGCTAACTCTTATATATCTCTTTGGACATGCTCCGTTAATCAGGTCAGGCACTTGACCGTAATCACATATATCTGATGCCCATTTGCTCCCCCCAAATGGATAAAAGGCGGAACATAGAGACACACTCTGAGCAAGGTTAGACGCGAGAAGGAGCAAATCTTCCGGGGAGATGGTCGAACCCACTGGAGCAGGACAACGGATCGAGGGACCAGAGCGAAGGGTTTGGAAACCCTGAAGATCCCTGCAGGAGGTTGTGGCTTCTGGAAAAATGCAACGGATACGGGGAGAAAGCTAAATCTCAGACAAGAAGAAACTTGGATTGTTTTTCAAGCACGCCAGTGACCCTGCTGGATGAACAAAAGAGTTAGGCAGGCGAGGTAAAGCCTGTGGTATCAACTTTGACTCATGAATCAAAGCCGCAGAGACAAGAAAGGAATGCACACAACCCGTGAATTAGCGAAACACATGGAAGGCTGGTTTGTTTCAAGGAAAGATTGAAGCCGCAACAGTGTATCTCACAATTGAAGGTTGCACTCATACTGATGAGATGTGAAAGAAAGAAAACCAGAAGTGAACTTTTAAGTTACAGATAACTGTAAAGCTAGTGATACAGAGTAGCACAGTGGTCCCATGTAAGGAAATAGCCCACTCGAAAGTCTCCACAAAATGTTTGATGTGTTGTTCTAAAGCGGCAAAGTGAACAAACTCTGGAATGCAGAATGGTCAAGATTAACCCAGACGAAAGGGGAAGTTAAAAGGTGATTGCTTTAAGAGGATAATTTCTTTGACCTTTTCTGAATGTGGTGTTGAACTACTAAGACCAAGAGATACTGGGGCAAATAACATACAGGAGAGATTAAGTAAAAGTCAAAGTGGTACTGCGCAGGTCTATTGTAAAAGCCTCACACATTCGAAAGTCTTTAACATCAGTAGAAGGTTTTGTTGAAAGGTCCGAGCCTAATTGAGGGAGACTGGAAACATGAAATAAGTTAGGGGAAGGGACCTGTAACGAATGTGAATAAAGCTTGGGGACTGGAATCCCTGCAAGTGCTGTGATTATGAGGTCCAAGCCCGGCTGAGGGAGATCTACATGAACTTTTATTGAACTTTGAAAGAACATTTAGCAAACTGGAATAAGTGACTTTAACGTAGAAGGCCAAGTGGGCCTCGAACCACATTTTTAACTGCCTTTTTTAAAATAACCTGAGTCACAGTGTCTCATCCTGTTTGCGGGGTCGCCTTACTCTGTGCTGTCCAACGTGGGGAGGAGAGCTGACTCAGCCACCTTGATCCTTTAGGTTTTAACACTGACTTTCCTTTGCATACACATTCCCCTCTACACACTTTTTGTATAAGAGATAGGGTAGGCATTAGGTTTTGTTAATATGGGCCATTTTGATTGGACAAAGACTAACTAGGACTGTGTTTTCTTTATTATTTGATGGTAGAGACTACTCCCATCATAGCTATAGGGCAAAGTAGGAGTTTTTCCAAACCACAAAAATTTAATTAAGGTTTTGAAACTTGTAACTCTTGTGCCAGTGTTATACTTGTCATACCATGCCTCCCTTACAGGTGGTTTATAATACTGCTTAATTCCTGCCAGAGGTCCCTGAGATTTCTCTCTTGGGCCAGTTGTCCTGCTACTATTCCCTTCACCTCGTGCTTGACTGCGGTATGTGCGACAAACGGCCTTCGAGTGGTTATCTCCTCCACATGCTGAGCATTGTTGGCGTAGGGCTGGGCATGCACGTCACAAGGAAACTCATATCTGCATTGGTAGCAGAAGGTTTCTCGGTTTCCGTTGTGTAGTGGTGTGGCTTCCATTTTGTTGACGACTTGTCAAATTGCTCATGCCCTCTACCTGGAGGGTTAATGCCACATGTGATCTTGGTAGGCGCAGGATTTATTTCAGCAAATGTGACTTTTGAAGAAGTCTTTTCCTGAAGTCAGCACATTCACAAACCACAATTATTTGGGATTGCAGTGCCTCCTCGTTAGAGTAGTTATTAAAGTCACAGTGTTTTAACGAATGCAAAGATGCATTATGAACGCATCCATTGACTCTCCTTTGATTTGTTTTGTCGTATGAAATAGGTTGCATTCATAGTCTACATTGGTGTGTGCTGTGAAATATTCTTTAAGAGCAGTCTTTAGCTCTGCATAGGTGTCAGTAGATCCTGCTGTGAACTTGTCTACGATGACACACACATTTGGGCCAATGGCCCGTGTCAGGAGGCTGTGCTTTTTTCCTCATGCAGGGGGCCTATGGTCTTAATGTACACCTCAAAGTCCCTCGCCCACCTTTTCCACCTGGGCCCCAGGCTGCTGGTCTTGGATAAGTCAAAATGGGTGGGTAGTTGCATGGCAAGATTGTCTTGGAGTTTTGAGAGTAGCACCCCAGGAGGGGTAACGGGTACTATTAGGTTCTCTGTGTCAGACATGATGATTGTGTGGTACTTTCAGACCTGTATGTTTGCCTTTCAGGTCAGCTCAGTAACCTTTCTGGCATACGCATTTTTGTGCTTGATTTAGCCCTCCTTCCACCTGGTAAATGGTTCAACTTTGCCTTTTTTGTGAACGTTTGATGTCTTGCGTCAGTGCTTATGAACTTATTGAAGTTTTCTCCAGATTAGGGAAAAGAAAACTGGGTCTCCTGCCCTGCGGCACGTTCCTTTCCTTTACCGAGGATGCAGAGTCTCTGAATAGTGAAAGCTTGTTTGAGCTGTGTCACTGTGCTCTCTCCTTTCTTCTTAACCAGAGCGACGCTGTGTGTGACGAATAAACTTCCGATGCACCAGTGGTCCAGGGATGAACATCAGTTTCTAAACCATCAATCAGCACTACACCTCTTTTACACCAGAAGGGATCAGAACAGATTGGAAACATAAGTCAATTATAAACCTCCTTGTCCAATTTTGGTAATGTGGACGGAACAGCATGCTTATCTCCACAAGGTTGTGGATCGTTGGTTAGTTGCAACACAGTGAAAATACAATTATTACCCAATGATAAAAGGGACTGTCCAGTCAAGGTTGAATAAAAATATTTAATTTATTATTATTACAACAGACAGTTCTAGCACACTACAAAATACAACCCACCCTGTCAAGGAACACAGAGGACAGACAGTTTCCCGAAGGAAAGGGATGCAGTCTAAATACTGACAGGAGGACAGTCGGTAAAACAATCAGTCTTAACTGTTTAAGGTTATTAGGTTTAAGCACCAATGAAGCAAGGGGTTGGAAATGTCACTGGGGGTCTTCCGAGAAGGACCACAGGGACAGAACCACAATGTACCTGGTGCTTGAGAAGATCTTGAAGCTTGACAGCATCGAGTCAGTTCCATGATACCTTGCAGCTCCTGTGACAGAGTTCAAGACGGTAGCCAGCTGTGGGTATCAGGCGGCAGGCTGTTCGGGAAGGGAGCCTGGACGGAAGGCCGCAGGCTGGCCTACACGGTGACTCGAGGTCAAGAATCATTGTCTCTGTGCTGGTTGGTGGATCTGGAACGCTGGTCAAGGCGTCTCAGACAGCTTTAGTGAATGCAGTGTGACGACAGTCAGTGTTGCAGCCGGACGCCATTCGAGGACTCAACTGCCTCAAAAAATGTCTTTAAAAGATGGACGCTGGTTGATGCCCTTTGTGGCACTCCTTCTAGCTTCTTCACTGGGCACCTGCCGTTCTTTAAGGCGTACGGCCCAAAGCTGAGAAGAGTGTTTGCAGGCAACGGCCTTGTTCTTTTGTCAGAGACTCTCTGGCACTTCCCACCTAGGAAGCTTACTGGCAGAATCTAGCAGGGCACAATATGTGCTGGCTGGTTACGGGTTCTGGAGCTGCTGGACGGGTCCTCTGAGGTTGGTATCTACCTCTGTTACCTGGGAGAGGTTTAGGGGAGGGATCTTGCTTCCTTCTTGAAATTCTGTCCTTCCTTCACTGGCGGAAGCTGTGAGGCAGACTGTACCTTCAGCCACGGTCCAAATGAGTTTCTTCCCACTCCTTTCGAAGTCATCGGATTATCTGCCAAAAAAATGGCTCAACCCTCTTTTAAAGCCAAATGGGCCCCAGTGATGGGTGCAGGCTAATCTTACCTTAATGAATCAATCCTGGGTCTCCACCAACAATCTTCTGTTCTGCATGAAGTCATAACCAGAGTGCTTTGCAACAGGAAAGATGAGGGGTGACAACATGTCCCACCCATCTTCCTGTCTGCTGTGGATCAAAGTGTCTCTCTCTGGTTAATCGAGCTCTCTGTGGCTCCTGATCAAAGCACACATCTCCCTTGAAGTTTGTGGCGAGAACAGACTTTCTGTCTCCATCAAATCACATACTTCTTCCCTATGAAAGGGGGTCCCCCTGCAGGTGTTGCCTACTGTAAACAATTCTCCCAGACATGACATTCACCGCCCTTCATACAGAGGTGTGGGAGCTAGCTTCAAGTTGACACATTGCATATCAAAGAGGTGTTGGTTTCCTGCCCCCTTTTGTCAGTTCTGTGATCAGGCCTCTCGCAGGCCTGTTCCAATTAACTTTGACAATAGACAGGGCGCATCCATGGAGCCTTTGATATTTAATTAGGCTGGCCATGGCAGGATAAAGGTGTTGCCTTCTCCCTTCCTGAGATGCTTTGATGTACCCATGGCTGTCACATTCCAGCTGAACATGACAGGGGGACTACGCCTGTAGGCTGTGTCCACCCAGATTACACGTGACTATGTGTTTGTTGTGCGGCAAGCATAGGAAAATGTGTGCGGTTTAGCCCCACACATTTTCCACGGTT
Organism: Ambystoma mexicanum; assembly: GCF_040938575.1. Taxonomy (NCBI): domain Eukaryota; kingdom Metazoa; phylum Chordata; class Amphibia; order Caudata; family Ambystomatidae; genus Ambystoma; species Ambystoma mexicanum. The sequence continues at coordinate 509,237,491 of NC_090939.1, forward strand.
CATCTCCCACCATTCAATTTCTTTAAAAAATATCAAAAAAGCCCAGGCGTGTCCACACCCACCGTGCGGATGGTCGAATTCCTCCCACTGTGTTTCCAATACAGCTCAGTTCTGGGAAATGTAGTGGATCCTCGCTCTCGTAGCCACAAGGACCGCTGGATACTTTATTCCTCGACTGCATCACCTCCAGATCAGACTGCTGTACCGGCAGAGCCGTTCTCCATGCTGATATGCGACGCAGTGACCGTTGCGTAGCTGGCCACGACACACTATAGAAGCAGCATGGCACGAATGAGCCGATCCCATCCTCATCGCCAGTTTACTATAGTTCCACATGGCTACCTAATTCTCTCATAAATGAGGAGCGCACAGTGGGTGCTCCACCCGGCTACCTAATTCTCTCATAAATTAGGAGCGGACACAGTGCTGCATAATTACCAACTTTATTCTACATCTCCTTTTAACTGCCTCGTCACTTCCTGTTCCTCCCACAGGCTCCCTCCCTTGACATGTGACTCCTGCCAAAGCTTCAGTAGGAGTCACAGATATGTGGGAAGAGTGACTAGAAGACCCCATTTCACCCAGTCACCAGGGCTTTCCTTTCTTCAATAAGTCTCAGAAGCCCGATACTGCCACCCAATTTGTTGAACTGAAGTTAGACAAGGCCACACATTCCAAAACACAGGAATGCATTAAGATTGTCCTAGGGTTGAAAGTGTCGCCATAGGCAGAAATGGGCCGCTTAGAAGTGGGTCGGGGTCGTGAGGCCACTCTGCAGCTGGGGACCTGGGTGGTGGCCCACGGTCAATGGGGGGCGGACAATACAGTGGTACTGACAGAGCCGGATACGCTGCGAGCTCTGTATAGCCATTGCTTACATGCGCGCTGCCTCCCGAGGGGCAGGGAGAGGAAGGCGGAGGGGCCGAGGATATCGGCAGGGAGGCGCACTCCACGGGAGTGCTGGCAGGTGGGATCCCATTTCAACTGCGCGCAACCCTTCCGGGCCTGTGAGCTTTGAGAGAGGGCGGAACTGCTGGCGATGAGCCAGCGACCGGCGAACACAAAACAGAGAGGGAAGGAGGAGGGGGTGGCGTGTGTCTCGGAGCAGCGGAGCAGATGTGGCAGAGGCGAGAGCAAGGCCTCGGAGTGTGCGCAAGAGAGAGGCAGCTACAAAGGTTGAAGTCTCTGCCTGGGCCCGAGGTTGGCGAGAGAATGTAAACATTAGGTTGAGACTCACAGTGAGACAGGGAAGCCAAGTGCGGTGAGTGAGGCCGTCAGTGACCCAGAGGCGGATTTAACACTTGGACTGGGTACACATGCCCAGGCGGGGCCCCCTGCTTTGTCTTTCTCACATCAAAGGCACGCAGCCCGAGCTGCCCAGGGCCTCCCACTGACATCTTATCCTTTTAACAAGTGCTCCATTCACAATGGGAAGTGGTCAGTGATATTAGCAATTTACGATGCATAGAAAATGTGTCCCTAAAGTTTATAAATGCCACTTATGAAAGCCCTCAACTCCTCCTCCCGCCCTAAACTCCGACTATCCAGGGCCCAGGGGCCCTTTGCCTTAAATTTGCCACTGCAGTCACTATCAACATAAAAGAGAAGTGTGTGAGTGAGTTAACGTACCAGTGAAGACAGGACCACTCATTGTGACGCTTGCAGGGTCGGACTGGGCCATAAAATGGACCTGGGGGCCAGTGAAAAAGTAGCCCACGACCGCACACACGGAGCTTTTGCTAAAATGGTTGCAAAGGGTGTTTTGGTAGCAACATTGGTCTAAACTAGCAGCCGCACAGCGCAGTGACTCACCACACTTTGCCCGCTTTGACCCAAAACTGGCCACCCTAGCATGTTGGGCCTGCTCTTTGTGCATTGCCCTTTGGGCCAGTCCGAGTCTGCACGCGGTGTTGCATGTGAACCCCTCCTGGGAGCATGGTAGCTCCCAGGATGTTGTAATGGGTCACGTGGCAGTAGCCACGCGACCAACACAATAAAAGAGGCGAGCCGCTTCCGGCTCGCCAGTCACTCCCATTCTGGCTCCAGCGTCGTTCCTTCGGCACCAGGCTGGTGCTACGCTGTTGGTGCTGGGCCCACGGACGGGGCCCAGCTTAAGGACGGTGCCCCTGCCGGGCAACTCCGTCCGGACGGTGCCCCTGCCGGGCAACGCCGTCCCTGTGGGTCCCCCAACCATGTGAGGCGGGTTGGGGAGCGACCCCGGCCTGGGTGCCCCCAGAGCCGGGGCCGCGGTGGCCAGGTGGACCTGGCCACGTGTGTGGAGCTCCGGTGTCCCGGAGCGGGTGGGATGAGCCCCCACCCCTGAGTACGCGGCATGGGCGCCGCCAAGTGTCTATGTTGTCGGGTGCCACCCGACCCGAGTGTGGGGCTGCCCGGTGGACCGGGACAGCCCCTAACAATGGCGACGAGGGCTGGAGCCCTGCGTGTGAAGCGGCGTCGGCCGCACTGGGTGGAGGAGCGCCTGCTCCCACCGCCACCAGGAAGGAGGAAACTGTTTTCTCCCCTTCCCCGGGGGAGTGTGAGTGCCCCGCGGAATCCGCCGCACAGACGATGTGCGGAAAACATCGCCGCACACAAGCGATGGATGCGGGCCCATCTCCAACTGGGCCCGCTAAGGAGGGAGAGGGGCCCCGCGCGCCCCGAAGAAGATATGGGGCGGGCCCATCTCCAGCTGGGCCCGCGATGAGGAGGAGCGAACAAAGGCGTGCGGGCCCAACTCCAACGGGCCCCGCGATGAGGAGAAGTCGCGGCGTCGGCCGCAAGAGGCTGTGTTCCCCCTTATTCCCGTGGGGGAGGGATGATGTGCGGCGTCGGCCGCATGTGGAGGTGATGCGGTCCCATCCCCAACTGGGCCCCGCATAGGGGCTGCCCGCCTGCAAGAAGGAGGTGGTCGGCCCCCCCCATCACCTCCAAGGAGAGTCGCCCGCGGCGTCGGCCGCAAGAGGCAGAGGCCCTGCCCCTCCCCCACCCGTAAGCCGCGGGGACAAGGGGCGGCCAACTGCGCCGCAGAAAAAAAACAACGATGCGGGCCCAACTCCACTGGGCCCGCAAGGCAATAGGGAGCCGCTTCCCACCCGTGTGGAGGAGGATCGGCGTCGTTGGCCGCGCGAGCGGATGCCCCCCCCTCTTCCATCTGAGGGAGACTGCTCTGCGGCCTCAGCCGCAACGGAAGGACAGGAAGTGGCGGGCTCTAATCCAACGGGTCCCGCAAGAAGGTATGGTGCGGGCCCGAGGTCGAAAGGGCCCACAACAAGGATGCAGGCCCAAATCCAACTGGGCCCGCAATGGGGAGAAGCGGAGGAGCCTCTGCCCCACCCATGAGGAGGGGGAGTGCCGGCGGCGTCGGCCGCACTGGGTGGCGAAGTTGACTGCCTGAAGCTGCCCCCTCGCCCATCTGGGGGGGGAATGCCCGCAGCCTCGACTGGAACAAGGGAGGCGCTGCCCCTCCCTCAACCGTGACACGGAGGGGAACCGCCGGCCACTACCCCAACAGAAGCCAGGCCCATCAAAAAAAGGAGGGGAGTGGATGCGGACCCACCACAAACTGGGCCTGCAATGGAAAGGAAAAAAGGGGACAAAGGCAGCGGGCCTAACACCAGCTGGGCTCTCAAGGACACGGGCCCTGAGGGGTGTTGCCCCCATACAAATGGACCTAGCCGATGTGGCCCCTGGGCCTCCCCAGGTGCGGCTTTGCCGGTGTTTGTGTGACCGTGTTGTAACTGTCCTAAATGGAACCCTGGTGAGGGTGTGAGCTGGTTTCCAGCAACTCCATACGGAAGATGGACATCATGAGTGACATTCCCCGGAAGACTGTGAGCCGGCAGACACGGACTTGCTTAAAATGGCCCGGTTAGTGGGTAATGGTGTGTGGTGCAAACCTGCAGACTCGGAGTGCTTTATGTGGTGCCAGTACCCCCCAGTGGTGCTGTTTAGTGACATGAAACCACTCACCCAGGTTAATAAAGGGTGTATTAGTAGAGTGGTTGTAGGAGTAGTAGTGGGCAAGTAGCGGTATGTGTTTTGTTTTGTTGTTTATTAAAAAATGGAGTGGTGTTGCATGTGAACCCCTCCTGGGAGCATGGTAGCTCCCAGGATGTTGTAATGGGTCACGTGGCAGTAGCCACGCGACCAACACAATAAAAGAGGCGAGCCGCTTCCGGCTCGCCAGTCACTCCCATTCTGGCTCCAGCGTCGTTCCTTCGGCACCAGGCTGGTGCTACGCTGTTGGTGCTGGGCCCACGGACGGGGCCCAGCTTAAGGACGGTGCCCCTGCCGGGCAACTCCGTCCGGACGGTGCCCCTGCCGGGCAACGCCGTCCCTGTGGGTCCCCCAACCATGTGAGGCGGGTTGGGGAGCGACCCCGGCCTGGGTGCCCCCAGAGCCGGGGCCGCGGTGGCCAGGTGGACCTGGCCACGTGTGTGGAGCTCCGGTGTCCCGGAGCGGGTGGGATGAGCCCCCACCCCTGAGTACGCGGCATGGGCGCCGCCAAGTGTCTATGTTGTCGGGTGCCACCCGACCCGAGTGTGGGGCTGCCCGGTGGACCGGGACAGCCCCTAACACGCGGGAAGTGCGCAATCCTTGAGACGGCTTGGCGTGGGAGGCAGAGGAGCGCGCGAGAGAGTCACTGCCGATATAGGCAGTGTGTTTGTCGCTACGTGTTGTGTGAGGCCCGCATAGCACGAACAGCCCAAACATGACCCTTCTTCCCGCACAAACCCTAGGCAAACGTAACACCCATATTACCTTCCTGCCAGCCGCCCACTTTTGCCATTGCCACAGCCCTACCCCACTCTTCTCACAATATCAGACGCACCAGTATGCGTGTGTAGAAAACGATGCGGGTGCACTATGATGTAGAAGTTCATTTACAAGTGATCCGTAACAAAAACGACACAACTCCGGGATTCGACACCGAGCTGGCCCCGTAGCCAGCCTATTCCACCAAGTAAGGAGTACACACTCATTCCGCACGGGGGTCTCCCCAATCGTACTGCTCCCTAGCTGCCCCTCTCTACGCATTTGCTTTATTTGTTCACTTTACATTTCACTTCCTGTTTCCCATGTAGTTTATCTTGCAGTACTTTCTACTTTACCTTTCACAATAATTTCATTTTTTCTTTTCACTTAACTGTTTCCCTTTTCTTCCACACACAACATTTACAGAGCAGGACATTTCGGCGCCGCCAGTTCGGCGCGGACCGATTTGGCGCCTACGTTTCGCCGCAGGAGCCGGTGTGGCGCGGGAACTTCGACGCAATTTTAATTACTTTTAATAGAATCCCAAAATATATAGGGAATTAGGGCTGCCGCAAACCCTGTCCTGTAGAGCTGTGTGACTGATCACAAGGCCATAGAGCTCTCAACAATGTTCTATGTACCGGTTACTTAGATTAAACTGTATGAGCGTTTTTCATGATCAATATAAGTAACTGGTGCAGCTGAAAACTGAATAGCCAACTGGTTAGCTCTTCGGTCTTGTATCCTTGCAGGCCAGGGTTCGAGATAGTGTTAATATTTCATTTTTAATTTTATTAAAAATAGTGCTGTCATGCCGAGATTTGCTGGCGCCAAAAGATGCCAGTCGCGCCTAACAGGCAGCGCCGAAACAGGGCGCATCACAACATTTAGGAGACTGGAAGGATTTGCAGGCTCTGTGGTAAACCTCCTGCAGCCCCCCATACATCCCATGACCTCCCCGCAGTCTTGTACCCGTGAGTGCCGGTATTTAAAATTGTACTTTATTTTTTGGTACTTTCCACTTTACTTTTCATCATATTTTCACTTCTCTTTGCATTTAACTGCCTCACTTTTTTTCCTTCCCAACCTTTTGGAGTTTGAAGAAGTTCCAGACCCCCACACCCTCTGCTGCTCCCATACGATCTGTGGCCTCTCTGTCTTCTTGTACTCCAGAGAGCCATTGTGCACAAAGCACTAAATCCGGTACCTGTTGATTGCTTTAAAACATTTAATATTTATTTACCCTCACCCCCGAATGCACGATTTCACTTATCCACAATAACCCCCAGCAACCAGTACTATGTTTACGTATAAACCCCTGCATGTCATGGTTTCTATTCATCAACGCCCCCATGTTGTTACCTTGCTAATCCAGGGGTCTCACTCCCTTTGCCCCGGTCATACACTCCCACGCAGCTACACCTGGTAGTAGCATTTATTGTTCCTATTCTTCCTACCCCTTTGACGTCACCAGTAAGCAGAAGAAAGGCCACAACTACGAAAACCAATAAACTGGCAACTGCAGACGGGTACGTACCACACTGCATGCATTTGCGAAATAGCCTATGGCAAGGCCACTCCCCCACACGCATCCGCAACCATACTCCATTAACAGCGACACATCGCACATCACCCCTGCCATTAGAACGCAGCTATCCCCCATGACAAAAATGTGGTCTAGCTGGACCCACAACGAATCTGCTGACCTTGCACTCCCTCTTGTCAACTTCAAAGCACCCATCCACTTTCCAGCTAAGTATGGCCAGCTAGTAGGGACCTGGCCGCCCCTACCCAAATCCGCTTTGGCAAAAACACACACACGCATTCTAAACTCCTCTGACGATTTTCCCATACATGAACTTCGGTCGCCCGAGGGCGTTCAACCTACAGCGCGTTGGGACCATACCAATGGTGAAAGGTACAAATGACAGCTGATGATGACGACTACCTTACTAGCCATCACCCTATTGCCATAAGAACCCAAGCCCGCCATGTGCGGAATGCGTCATCCCTTATTCTTGTTATGCACAAATAGGCCCTTTTCATAATAGAGCTTCCCCCCGTGTGCCAGTTTCCCAATGGTGGCCACATGTCTTGATTCCAGCTACTCGTCTATAGACGCCCCTTGGTATTATTACTGGTGTAGAAACTGAACACTCTCTACCTGCCCCAACCCCCACTCATTGCCCACTGATCCCTCTGCATACACTACTTCAATGCATGATCGCTAGAGGTAGGCGAGCCTGGCGAGGCCCGAGCCGGCCCGGGCTCCAACGCAGGCTCCAGCTTGACCCTCCTTTTGAGAGGTATCCCCGGATGCCACGGGCCCTACCATGGCAGCCCAGTGCAACAAAAAAAAATAGAAAAAGGAGCATTTCTTTCCATTCTGCCGGTGCCGCGTGGGCAAAATGGAAAGAAAGGCCAATATATGAAAAAAAATAAACGCGGCCCTGATGGTGGCTCGCCAGGACCGTGTTGAATTTTTGTCCTTTTTCTGGTGGTCGCCAGGGGTTTCATGGGCTCGGCCCACAGTGGGCTCCTAGAGCCAGGCCTGACTCCCAGGCTCGACCATGGCTTGACCCTACCCATGAAATCCCTGGCTCCCCCAGCTCTAATGATCGTACCCCACCCTCATTTACCTCACCCTGACCAGAGCACCCAACTCCTTTGCACATACACACATGTGCCAGAAAGTGGCCCAGCGCGGCAATGTTAAACTGCCACCAGGTACTCAACTAATGTGGAGCCATCATCAGCACCCCTTTTGTGTAAGGTCCCTCCAACATCTCAAATCTGCTCCAACTACACAACCCAATTCGAATCAGTAATAATGTCACAATCTTTAATCTCCCCTTCCACTACTCTCCCTCATCCACTTATTTTACAGAGGGTCCTTAATAATTAAAATTGAGAGAGCGAAACAACCATAAAATGCTGTCGTTGTTCGAACGTTTCAACCATTTAAATTCTGGAGACACTTTGTGCCTGGCCGCGGTTTCGTAATACTCACAATTCGTATAAAGCTCTCACCATATTTGCCCAGGGTCGGACAGGGGCATAAAACAGTCTCGGGCCCCAATAAAAAAGTGGCCCACAGTTGCAAACGGCAATTCATTCCTTTTGTGAAAGACTGGATGGTACCCAAGGGGGAGTTTTTTGATGAAATGTGATGCAATTTAAATGATATTTATTCAGCAACAATGGTCGAAACTACTAACCACAAAGTGAACTAACTCATCAAACTGGTCCACACTGGCCCAAAAAGTGGCCCACGTTGACCACAAAAAAACTGCCCCACACTAACATTTTGTGTTTTTGGTTCGAGCATTGCCCTATTGCCCTATAGACCGGTCCGAGCCTGTATTTGCCCCACCATGGGGCAGCAACAAAAGGCATCCTGGCTTTCTGTAACTGGTACTCGACCTGACGACCTGGGAAAGACAAATAGTTGCTTTGTCCCTGAAGAATACATTTTTGGGAATTGGAGACCAGGGGCAGCCCCGCCTTATGACCTCACCTTGCATGGCGTTGTCCAGAAGGTTTACCTAATTTCATAACCAACCTTCCTACTGCTTCCATGATGCTTTCGACATCGTCGCGATTTCCCCTCCGGATACCCTCAAATGTTCTTTTTTTCCACAATCAACCCCTCCACAAGTAAATATCACCTTTCTACATGTTAAACGCTGCATTTCAAGTTCCCGTTGTTCACCAATGCCCCCCACCATGTGCTGTTACCTTGCACAACCTAAACACTCAATCCCCTTGCCCTACACCCCAACCTAGCTACGCACCAGTAGTGTAGTTTCTCGTCTCCTTGTTCCAGCCCTACATCACAGGCCAGCTACACACCAGTGGTGGTGTTCCTTGTTCCCTGTCCTTATAAAAATCCCACTTGCATTTCTGCATTACAAGGCCCCATCCTTCTCCGAAACTTAAAACCCTGCGCCGGCTGCATGCCAGTGTGACCCATGAATGAAGAAAAAGTGCATACGGGTTCGGTCTTTGCTTGGAAGGCGCTAGAGCCCAAATAATAGTTGGTGTAGTGGTAGGCCGCGTGTACCCAGACCCATAGACCACCCGTACAGGCCTATTGTGTGTGTCACACCGTGAGAGGGAAGGGGTTGGGCCTTGGAAATCAGCGCCCTACCCTACTGGTTAGCGTTAATAGTGTAAGCTTGAAGATGCTGAATAAAGTACATTTGTCACAAAAATGCACAAGTTTACAAAGAAGTTTTAATATTTTCAATGACCAAGTTTTTCAGCCGACACGTGTTTCGACCGCCACTCGGTCCTCCTTAAGGCAGTTCAGTCTATGTTGTCCAACCTAATCCCTATATGAGTATGAAATAGAGGATGCGTTGTGGCCAAAAAATCTGGCCACGCTATCTTTCCAAACCATCTCTTGGTCCAAAGAACTGGAAGGTTTCCCAATCAATATTCATCAGTCTCTTGGTTGGTGCGGAAGAGGTAGCAGAAGTGCTATGGTAGAGTCATAACGTATTGGCTTGCGGTGGTCCTAGGACTGTGCAGCGGTGTGGGGACTGGGTGAATTGGTGTAGTATTATGTTATTATTGAAACAGAGAAAGGGCTTTGCCAAGAAGCTCCGTAAAAAAAAGGCATATTGACGAATGGACCAATACCTTTTCTTGAAAACCTTTACAAAGTAATAACCAGCACATTATAGCTGCTGCTGGGCAAGAAGCTTGAAACTGTACGTAGGTTCTGCGTAAGACAGACATTAAATACATCTTGTTTAAATGCAGCATTTACAGATAAATGCAGGGGTACAATGACAATAGTGGCAGGGGTTATGGAGTGGGGAACAGCCCTCAAAGAATCTGGGGCTCCCTCCTATGTGAGGGTACAATCTTGAAGACAGTCATTGTTGAAATGTCCTTCGTTTCAGCGGGTAGGCATTCCAGTGATGAGTAGCCAGGAGAGCGAAGGAGCGGAAAACAGCACAGGGTGGGTGGGAGACCTAGGTTTGAGGAGAGATTCAGAGCATTGAATTGAAGGGGTTGTGTATTGGGAGATCAACACAGCTCGCAGGGTCAGTATAGCCAATGGCTGCATTTAGGGGTACATATGGTCAGGATGTTAAGTCTGGCGGCTGTGTCAGTGGATGTGATGGAAGTGGGAAGTTTGAAGTGACTGTCAAAGAGAACCCACACTGAAAATATATTTTCTAGCACTCCAATGATACTGCGCATGGGCAGTTCCCCACCACTGCTGCCACTATGCATGACTACTCCCCACAGTGTCACCATATTTGAGGTTACGCTACAGCTCGCGCTTGTTCATTGTGGTTGATGGATGCACTATCAACACTTCATAATTAAAGGGATTCTGAGACAATAAGTGCCGGGGCTCAAAAATAAGTGCCAGGGAAACATCCCCACAAATTAAGCACTGGATAAGGGTCCAAGGGGAAGGCATAGAGATGGGGTTGGGAGTGTGGTGTTGGAGGCCAGGAGAAATATCACTGCACGACTAGAGGAGTTGTGCATGAAGCAACGCAGTACTATCCAGTGATGGATGTCGCACAGACAGTGGCGAAAGGAGGAGCGGGTGATTTGAGGCTCCAAAAGAGGACTTTGCAGCAAAAGGAGTTGTAGACTGTATAGAGGAAGTGAAAAGGGGAGACCCTTGCAGATCTCCTACCAGAAGTGGGAGATTGGTGAGGTCCCAGTGTTCCAGGAAATGGAAAACGAGTGATTGGCCAGGGAGGGAGATGTCCTCCCAACGCGAGGATGGCTCCCGAAGGGCCAGATGCCAGAGAGGCCGAAGGAGTGAGGATGGTCAACAGTGTCCCATCCAGTTGAGATATCATGGATCCAACATAGCTACCTTCCTCAGAAGGGGCTGGGAGCAGATGAATGTAACAGAGTAAATAAATAAAATAAAATAAATAAAAAATTAAATAAGAGTCAGTGTGCTAGGCTGTAAGAGTCACAGTGTCACGTGGGGGGCTCCATGCTTCTGTGACAGCTATCTGGGTAATTTGGGGTGGGACTCAAAAGCATAGGTAAGACAGGAGGTGTTGTTACAGAGAGATTGGGAAGTGCCAGAGGGAATACAAGGGGCTTCCTGAGGGAGTCTATGGGTATAGATGTGACTGGCGTGGGTGTAGGCCCTGGAGAGGGGAGAATTATGGTGATAGAGATTAGATAGGGACAGGGGCGTCATTTGGGGCTCACCAGGTGTCGCAACTGCGACCCCTGTGGTCTCCCTGGCTACCGCTAAAAAAGTTTAAATTTTTTTTTTTTACATAGAGACTCCTGGGCTGTGGCCAGTGCAATGTGGCTCTTTGTTTCTGGAGGGACTGGCATTTTTGTTGCGGCCTCTTAAAAAAAAAACAAGGGGTTCCACAAGTGTAACACTTCCAGCAGTGACCCTAAATAAGACAGAATATGAGTAACACATAATTTGTCTTTCTGGAATTCTATACAATAATTGCTAGACTCATTAAAGAGGTGAAAGGTCATGTACCACTGCCCATGATGTCAATTTTGAGTGGGGTCAAATGACATCACTTCCTGTGATGTCATCAGATGTCATGGGTCATGCAATGCCCCTTCCGCTGCCCCAGTTATTTTGGTGAAATGACGTCTCTGGATAAGGAGAGAGGAGTGATCGTGTTGTGTGTAAGGGGTGTAGGTTTTGAGGAAGGTGTAGCGTGGTATTGTCAAGGCTGGTGTATGTGTGCTCCTCTCTCTGTGTAATCCAGGGCACACGCAGAGCCGGGGGGCGCAGCCAACACTGCCCCCCCTGCCCCTCCTATCTCTCCAGTTGCTCATGACAGCTCTGCTCTTTGCAGGCGCCCACTTCCCTGCCACAGACTCGCCCTGGCTCTACGTGACCCGCGCATGCTTTCCTCGTACAGCTGCTTTAATGCATGTGACGAAGCCGAGGTGACGCAGGCCCTGGAGCCTGAGGGGGAAGGAAAACGCGCGAGCTGGTAATGTTTGTGTCAAAACTTAACAGGAATTCCTGCTTTTCATGTCTGGTGTTTTCAAATCGTTCTTTACTGATTCTGCCTGAGAAAAAAATCAAATGCGTGAGGCGAAGCAGGGAAACGCCGTGCCATGTGTGCAGGCTGCGAGTGCAGACAAAACAGCCGCCCCCACCGTGCTGCCGGGGAAGGGCGAGAGTGGGGAACCTTATTAGCATGACGAGTGAGGGGTAACCAGCAGCAGCCTCCGCGAGCGCTGTAAAACAGACACCCGTACTTTCGTGCTTCTGATTAACTATTGCATTTCCGGCGGGGTGTTTTAAATTCCCCGCTGTGCGAATTACGGAACCCCCCAGTCCTGGCTGAACATGTTTGCCCCCCCCCCTTGCTTAGAGCGGAAAACAGTCTCAGGCACCCATGGGATGCATACATTACATTGAACAGGACACAAAGAAAATACAGCCAGGGTTAATGGCCGCCGACGGCCCTTTAAGTGGGATTAGAAATCGAGGGGGGCTCTCCTTAGGGAGCGTGGCCTAAGTACAGCCCCTGTCACCTAAGGTGGAGGGTGGAGGGGGGCCGGTAAAAGGAGTACTGCTGGGGCGCACTGGCATTACTTCCTTTGATGTGCCCAATACCCCTTCCATATGAACCAATGAAGGGTCCGGGCTCACCAAAGGTGTGACCCCATTGAGCCACAGCTCATGTGCAGCAGGCCGCCCTTTGATTCAGTGGGCCAAGTGGTACAATGCTTTAACCACAGGCTCCTTGAATGAAAGGACTTCCTGCTGCTGATGGCTCTGTACTCAGAAACAGGAGAAGGGCTGGACTGCCCAGCTCTCCTTTTGTTTTCGAGTAAAGTCATCAGGCAGCATGAAGCCAAGTTGCTTAATGCTGTGTGATGACTGTTTACTTGGAAACAAAAGGAGAGCTGGGCGGTCCAGCCCTCCTCCTGTTTCTGAGTACAGAGACATCAAGCAGCCTGTGTAGAAAAGCACTGCACAGTTACACGGGCTGCTTGCAGGTGTTAATACTTTGGTTTACAAAAAAGAAAAGGCGATGCCTAATCCGAAGTGCTGACAGACAGTCTGTGTAACGGCATAGCAATGGCTACACAGGCTGCCTCAGGTGTCAGCGTGGCAGGGGCTAGTCGGGGTGGGCCCCGGCAGGGCCTCTGCCCCAGAGCCGCTTTTGGAGACTGCCGGGGCTCGGCTGCCGGCTAGCCCCAGCCAACTTAAAGCCCTGGCCGCCAATTATCAGGAGACTGCCAACCAGCAGGGATCTGAAACACCAAATTCCCACTGAAAAGCTATACATCCTTCTTATTGAGCAAGTGGCTGATGTGGATGAACCAGCGCCCGTCAATGGGCCGGCTCTTGTCGGTTTGGAGATCCGGCATCAGATGTGTTCCCGGATCTGGGACCCGGCCTGCCTTAGCCCTGATATGGCTTTAACCAGCTGAGGGAAGCTGGGGGCTTGGGATCTAATCTGCTGTGTGCTCCTTTCCCCAGCTGTCATTCAGCATTGGCAGGCTATATTTGCCTACCATGTTTTTTTTTTCTTCTGGCCTGAAAGGGACATCATGGGAATCCATGGGCCATGATATCACCGGGATGGGGGGGCATTACTGTTAAAAGCAGGCCTTCAAAATGCTGGGCACGCACTTTTTTTTTCTCCAAATGTGCATCTTACACTTTCATAGGGAAAATAAGTCAATTCCAAACTCAAACATACTGGTTAAACTTGCATCCACTAGTTTTCTTTGAAATGTGTATCTTTTTTTTGTTGGACTACCACACAAATACCCTGTAATTTGTGTGCCCCTTCCTTTGTGTTTTATTACAGGTTATATTTATAAAGATGTCATATGCTTGTCAGACTGCTTAATCACAAATACATGCTTAGGCTGTGCTGACAGCCATTATTAGGAAATTAAACTGTGGGTTCATGGGTGTCAACTTTTGATTTTCACTACAGTGTAAGAAATACCCACACCTCTGTCCTAAATATAAGCAAGTGACCAGGCCAACCCATCCCCTGGCCAAACACATTTTATAGGACTTGGTTTTTTTAAAATAAGGAATTACAAAAAGTCATACGATTAACAGTTTTTAATATATAACTTCTCAGCAACTGTCTCGCAACCTGCTAAGCTACCCATATAGCCTTTTGCTGTGGACTGTATCTATGGATCCCTAAATGTACTAAACATCACTGCATTTGGGTGCACCACTGCAATGGAAGTGATTTAAAGTGGAATTGATGTACAGTGTCGAGTTTGGAAAGAAGCAGCATGAACAAATGGCATAATTTTTAAACTATTATTTTGAGCATTTCACTTGAGCAGAGTTCAATTGCCAGCTGTGCCCCCTCAGAACTCTGCCCCCCTACAAACTACGTCCCACCACGGCCCTTGTGGGATGCCCCTTCACATGTTTTCCATTTCCACCAATGGGAGGAACCAGGACTAAAGGCAACAATGTTATAACACTTCTGTATACCCTGACGTAAGTGGCTGCCGGAAAGGCACAACCAAACGCAGCTTGTAAGGGCAGCGCACATTTAAAGCCCCAGAACAAAAGTAATATAGAAAGGAATATAATACTGTGTTATAAGACTGCTGAGTGACAACATTGTGGCTGTTACAGGGGCCTACCCTGAGACTTGAGGCTTCTTTCAACTGAAAAAGTTGAAAGACCCTGACACCATCCCTGCCCTAAACAACTAAATACACTGAACCTACATAGCCCATTCAAAGAGCTCACATATACAATCCTCTAACCTTTCTTCCTCCGGGACTGACCCCGATGTTTGCCTTCCGGCCATATTCTATTTTAACCAGGTCGCGCCGCCTTCTCTGATATATTTATTCAATTAAAGCAGTAGATTTAAAAATGTTTTATGCCAGGCCCCTCCCCCCCGCCCCACCTGAGAACATATGTCCCCACCAGAGGTTGTGATAACAATAATAGCAACTTGCTTTTATTTAGCGCATAATAACATGTTCATAACATAGTAGAAGGTGTTACTATTAAACAATTTAACAGTAGACAAGATTTACCGATTTTTGAAGGATAACATTTTGAGTGAGCCCTGTGAACAGACAAAAAGCCTTAGTTGGCCATGTTGGGATTCATGCTAGCGCCCTGAGAGAGTGGTGGGAGGCAGTATGCCCGGTGGCCCCCTGACTCCACTTTTATGCTCCATTCTGGGTGTTTCCTCCATCTTCTACACCCAATCTGATCCATCTTCTCACTGTGTCATTCCATCTCATCTCTCCGCACCCCCACCCCTCCCGAACGCCCTCCTGGGCCGGCTTGGTCTCTTCTTCCCCACTTGCTCTGTCTTTCCTCTCTCTATCCCTCCCGTTCATGGTCTCTTCCCCTCTTCCTGTTCTCTCTCTCCTCTATCCCTTCCATGCTGGGTCTCTTCTTCCCATCTTGCTCTGTCTCTCTTCTATCCCTTCCATGCTGGGACGCTTCTCTCGATCTTGCGCTCTCTCTCTCTCTCTCTGTCTCTCGTTAGCTGTCTGGGACGACCTTTTACAGGCTGCAGATCGGGGGGAACTGTTCCTTTTGGTATTGCTAGACTACTTTGCATCTTTCGATATGGTAGATCACTGTATCTGTTATAACTGCCAGTAAGTTCAGTCTGAATAATATCAACACACCGTATTCTTCAAAGGGTTTACACTAACCTGGTTGAAACTGATTGGTCTGGAAGCAGCAATAGTAGCAGTCAAGAATTGCCCTGAGATCCTTGCTCCTCCCTCCACCAGAAACACAGAACCAGTGGGGAAGAGGCACAAACCCCAGGGAAACCCTCTGGGGAATAAAACCCTGGGTGGCGATGAAGACACGTGCCTCGGATGGAAACTTCTGACATGTGAGAGCTTGGCGAGTCTGAAGCTGGAAGTCTCCTGAAGAAAGAAATGACAGGTGAGTATCGGAATATGGTAAGTCCACGAAAATAGAGGGAAGGGAGTACGGATGCTTACTGAAGGTTCACAGATGAGTTTGAATGCTCTCGGAGAGAAGAGTCTTTTCGAGGGAGAATGGCGTGTGTAGGAGCAGCTCTGAATCCTCCTGGATATACTAAGAGAGTAGAAGGGGTAAGTAAAGCAAACAAGGAAACCAGAAAAGAGATCTTGAAACCAAGAGGGAAGGAAACTCACTGCTGGTAGCAACTCAGGGATTTCTCTATTTACTGGAAGGAATTTTATGGTGGGTGGAACGGGAAGCAAATGCAAATCCGGAAGCAAAGATGGATTCAGAAGCATTCCTGAAGGCAAGCACGGGAGGGAAATTCTAAAGTGAATGTCAGAGAGAATGGGTTAGTTCAGATCACAGGTTACTCAAAGGAAAGAAAGGAACCTAGGCTTCGAACTTACGGAGCATCAACCGAAGTAGCGACGCATCGCAAGGACCGTTTCCGATCCTTAAATATGATCATGTGATTAGTCGTCGACTTCTGTTGGAAGCGTGATGACATCATGTGACTTGTATCAAACGTTCCTTGAGAACGTGAAACAACTAGACTGCAGATACTTGAATACTCCGACTCTCCAACTCTTAGTAATACATCAGGACGAATCGATCCACATATTCGCCTTTGATGTAACCATGTCCAACGCCGGAAAGGTGTAACAGTATCTTACTTTGTCATCTGAGAGAGGTTGGAAATGTATCAGAACAAGCCGACAAATGGTTTAAATCATTTCTAACAGATCATTTTCCACATGTAAGAACTGGTGGCCACATCTGGGACCCATCACCTCAGAGCTGTGGAGTACCTAAGGGGTTTTCATTTTTGCCCCTGCTATTTAATTTATATCTTTGCCCATTAATGTCCATAATGGACAAGCCGGTAAGATAGCTCAGCAGGTTGAGCGCTCGCTGCTGTGATCTGAATGTGATCTGCAGGTTGCTGGTTCGAATCCCGGCAAACCCAACTCAGCCTCTCATCCTTCAGAGGTTGATAAATGAGTACCAATTACGGTTGGGTAATATTGTATGTAAATATGTGCTCTGTAAAGCGCTTTGGATTAAGGCGCTATATAAATAACACATCATTATCATTCAGAGGAGTCACACAGTAAATTTCCACTCGCATGCCGATGACACCCAGGTGTTCATTAAAATGGGCAATGTGGACGGATCATTTAATAGGGTCTGCCAGTGCTTGGATGAAATCAGCAAATGGATGTCTTCAACTTAATCCTAGTAAAACCGAAGTAGCACTGGTTGGCCCTAAACATCTTCTTAACTCTGAGAGGCGCCCTCATCTACTATGTTTTCTTGGCAACAAATTAAAATTCGCTGCTAAGATCAAATATCTTGGATGTATTTAACAGGACAATTTGAGTAGTGGAGCTCCGGTAGGGACTACGGTGCAGGCGATCCATTACTCTCTGCGCCTGTTACGGCAAGCCCTCCCGTTTGTGCGGAATGATGATCATGGAGTAGTAGTAGGAACTCTAGTGAATACACGCAAGGACTACTGCAACAACCTTCTTGCAGGTATTCCACTTAAACAGCGTCAGCGGTTACAGGGAGCACACAACGCTGCAGTTAGATTGTTTTTTTAGAGTGAGGCAGTCTTCCCCTATCTCAGCATTGTGTCGCTCTCTTCATTGGCTTGCTAATGGGGACAGAATTAACTTTACGGTCCTATGTTTGACATGCAAACGTTGGAACAACCTTGCCCCATCATACCTGGTGGACAAAATCAGTAGATATCAATCTGCAAGGGCTCTCGGTCAGGGGACAAACTGCTTTTGACAGTTCCATCCTCCTCCAGTGTCTTCAGGGGAGATCGCAGATTTGCAGTATATGGCCCTACACTACGGAACAGCCTCCCGCTGTGGATCAGAGCACTAGAATCCTTTCTTCAGTTCCGTAAAGCCCCTAAACGTATCTCTTTAAATAAAGAGATCCTGAGGAGTACAAGAGCCGGATGTTGCCTTGCTCCCTAGTTGAGCTGCTCTCTTTTCATTGTGGTCTTTGTAATATCTGCGCCTAAATATGGTTAAGTCCGTCCAGTGCATCATATACACATATCAAATCAAATCTCCCTCTCCTCTACCACTTCCATGCTGGGTGTCTTCTCTCGCTCTGGCACTCTCTCCTCTATCGCTTCCATGCTGGGTCTCTTCTCTCGCTCTGGCACTCTCTCCTCTATCACTTCCATGCTCAGTCTCTTCTCCCCCTTTTCCTCTGTCTCGCTTCTATCCCTTCCATGCTGGCTCTCTTCTCCCTCTCTTGCCTTCCAAGCTGGTTCTCTTCTCCCCCTCTTTCTCGACACGGAGCACCACGGGTTCGATACCCCGTCAGCGCTTAGAAACCTCTGGGTATTAAGCGCGCGTTATCATATCATACCTGGGCCTCCCTCCTGGATTCATGTCCAGCCCCAGTGCACACAGAGCGTAGGGCCTTTCCATCAGCAGGCCTCTACACGAGCAGAGCAAATCTTGCCCTGCTCCCAGTGTCCAAAGCCAACGGCCCAGAGGCCAAGAGACCGTGAAAATAACTGCAGTGGGCTGGCTATATAAAACCCCAAAATATAGCAGAACTTTCCATCAATGGAGGTGCCTCTATGTTCCAAGATGGAAACAAATGCATAGCAGCTTTACAGTATTATTCTGGCAAAGTGACTTTCAGGCTGGTTAGACAGTCCAGGAGTTGTGATCACTTGTGAGGAAACCAACTAATGCCCAACTGTTTATGCCACAGCTAGCTCCCTCTCTCTACTTCCTTCTGGGCCTTGCTAAAGCAGTGACAGCTTCGAGGCGTGCACACACACTGTCCATTCACCTCTATTTCTAGTCACATTTCATGGCAATTACCAAATCCAAACCTGTTTCTGGTAATAGGGCGTTCTCCTGGACATGCATTACCAGAATGCTGGGCCTTCCTCAAAAACCATTGACCACAGTCGTCCCCATCACATTACTCACCCCTCCCTCCCGGTCCAATAACCAGCACCATCTCAATGCCCATCCCCTACTCTCTGCCATAGCATCCCTTATCCGTGCCCACTTCACAATAGAGTGAGTGCAGTTCACAGGCCCCCTATATTTCTTTTCCTTTCGTGAGAAAAAGAAAACATTAACACCCCCCTGCCGTCTCATCATCAGGATAGAACCATGCCAGCCTCTATCTCTCCAATTCCAGCAACCCCGGGCCGTCCCCCTCACTTAGCACCAGCGGGACTGCCTCTGTGGCCTCCTCATTTTGGGAAGTACTGTATTCTTTTTTTGGTCCATCCAATCTTTTCCAGCACTTCTGCAGTACTGCCATTAATGCTGGGTCGCTCTTCATGGCTCCCAAAACATAGCTACATTTTCCCCACCCTCGTGCTAACCATCGTTGGTCACCCGTAACTTGGTCACCTTGCGTCAACGCTGTCTTATTGTGACCTCCTACCTTTACTTCTATCTGTGACCTTCTCAGCCTAATGCTTAACGACTTATTCTTACAAATCAACAAGTTTTCTGCAGGCTCTCCTCCTGTCAGGGGAATGATCTAGCAAACCCTGAGTCTTAACTGGTCTAACTGGTGTGCAAGCCCACTTGAAGCAACATATACATAACTCCATTCGGTTCATATGGATTCGCAACACTATCCCAGTTTGTTGACATTCACCTTTCATAAATATAGTGTGCGCAAAATGAATCCCTCGTAACAAAGGGGACCCTCCTTGACCACCCCGACACCTACACATTTAATCCGCCATTATGTCAAATCAATATCCTGTCAACACCCCTTTTTATTGTAATGCAGAGTTGGTTAGTAAAATAAAAAAATACTATTTTATATATAAGTACTTCCACTTTGGTCTTGAGTTCTGCCTCATTATGTACCTCTGGTAGAGTTCCATTGTTGCGCTCAGCCTATGCTATCACAAGGTGAGGGAAGGATATTTGTAGTCGATTTTTGGTCTAATTGTTGCCTTAGACCCTGTATCTGGCCTTGTGGGAACGTGGCTAAAGCATGTACAGTGTCCAGCCAATTTCATACTTCTGTTCTAACCTCCAGATGCATACCAAGACCCCACGCATGTCGGCATCCTTGTGCTCATTACTTACCATCAGCCTGCACCTTTCAGCACTAAACAGCTACTCCAAATCATTCAGCGGTTCATTCCACCTGCCCAGTTTCATGCAGCCACGTCATCTTTGACAAGGCACCGACAGATGATATCACATAAAACCTAGAAGAGGTAGGCTAGAGAGTAGCCTTCTTCCTGCAGTGCTGGGGGAGCACTAAAGGGGGGCTTTACTGAGCTAGCTTGATAAACAGCAGTCTTTCTGGGCGGGGCTGTGAATATCCGTTTTTTCCTGGTGTGGAGGAAGGAAGTGATAAAACGGACGTATTTCAATCGTCGTGGATGTTTTAAAGTCTTAATGGTCCTGCACTCTGCTCGCTTTGCCTGCCCCAAGCATTGGCACAGCTTCCCAACCCCTGGGGGCAGGTTCTTAGACAACGCAGGAGACTAATTCGGAGATCAGTCTGGAAGAGCCCTGTTCTCGTTCGCTTATTTTAGTATTTTTTTTTTGCTTTGCATTTTGGATTTCAAATACAAATAATGAAACCGGATGGCACACTGTTTGTCAAATATGTTCAACGGGCTTGTTTAGGTGCAGCATTTAATATGGACATCAATTAAAGTTAGATGGCTGTAGATACAGCAGTGAGTGGGCAATTTAGAGTGACTATTGTTAGTGGGATGCCCTAGTAAGAATGCTGCATGATAAAATGGCGACATGCAGGTGACCGCACCATACTTTTTTTTTGCGGTGTGTCTTTAAGTTGCAATGCTACAGTTTTAAAACCCGGAGTTTTCCAGCTCCTTCTGTTGCATATATGTAACAACTTGAACTGGGAAGATGTGTAGTCAAATGTCTACATTGCAGACTCCACTGAAAGCCTGACTTTGCAATTTAACTAAAGTCTGTGATCCCAGCCAAATCATTTAATCTCACTGTGCCTTCATCTGTCAAAATGGGGAGTCCCAAAAGTGATCTTGTTTGCAGTGTATGCTTTTTTTTGTTTTTTAAAGCCCCTCTGATGGTTTGGAAGTCTACAGTGTAGCATTGACGAAGACAACAGTTATGACTTGTGAATAGAGTACCTGTTTTCTCTTTTTGGAACACAGTCACCGTAACAAGAGACATGCGTCGTTCCCAAATGCATTAGTCACCAGGAGGCACTTGGTTACAGGGGCTGTTGCTAATTGTTGAGCAGTTTCAGCGCATTAAGACTGATAACACATATATTTACAGTCTTTCTAATGTCTGAGTAGAGACTATTAGCTGTAGTCATACTTTAAGTAGAGGAACAATATTACCGAACCATACAATTATGCAACAGCAATAAATGCTTGTGTGGCAGCAAAACCTAGCAGAGTGCACTTTAGAAAGTGATCATCT
Source organism: Ambystoma mexicanum (assembly GCF_040938575.1). Taxonomy (NCBI): domain Eukaryota; kingdom Metazoa; phylum Chordata; class Amphibia; order Caudata; family Ambystomatidae; genus Ambystoma; species Ambystoma mexicanum. The sequence continues at coordinate 509,258,632 of NC_090939.1, forward strand.
ACATGACGATATGAAAGCAGACACACAGCCACCAGTGGCTCAAGTGGTAAATGCTTGGTCTTGAAATGCTGGAGACCTGAGTTCTAATCCAATGTTTAAAATCTCCTAGGCATTTTTAAAAAAAAAAAAATCTTTTTTTTAAATCGAAAATGGGTATGCATTGCCCTGCGAGATCAGCCAACAGCTAATGCCCCTTCAACAACTGCATTCCTACTAACAGTTTTGCCTTTGTTTTCTGCACTCTCGCTTTGGTAACGCTCATTCAAAAGCCTGTCTTTCTGGTCCCAATTGACTGGAAATAAATGAGGGGAAAAGGTGTAATCTACGGGTCATGGTTGATACAATAATTGCCCTGGGACTCAAACAGGACGCCTTCTTGAGGTGCTGTGGGGTGACCACCGGCCCCTGCATAGCAAGCAAACCTGTATCAGCATCTCACCAGCAACTGAATGTGTCACCTGCAGGCTACACATAGGAGGCTGCAGTAGGTGCATTAACCCATTGGGCTGTCGACTCTCCTTCCGCTGAGAGCAGGAAACTGAATTTCCATGTGGCCTTCCTTTGGCACATTAGATCTATCTTTCAACCCAATTCAGAGGATGTTTTGCTTCACAGAGAGATGATAATCATTGTGAGGTGTGAGCCACTAATAGCTAAGCAGGCCAGTTAAATCTTTGACTTTGTCATTGCGGTGTACTGATATGCGCAGGGCAGTTTTCTGTCCTCTGCTACTGTATGCTTTCTTATTGCTGCTTGTTCATGATTCCTAAATGTAAACACTCTGCTCTCAAAAGTGAAAGATTTGAAAGACTCTTTATGTAACAAGCCTTTCCCACTCTTTGCCCTGGGGGTGAGAGGGCTGCTTTCTGCCTTTAACACCCTCAATTCTGGAGTGGCTGGCTCCACCACTGAGAACCAGGGCCCAAGCCTGGAGGGAAACGGGCAGAGGTCTGCGCCCTCCACGCGTCCCTAAGGCTCCCAAACGCGACCACAGCCCTATGTCCGGTGCAGCCTCTATGGTGCAGCCACCCAGGTAGCTTAGGGTTAGGATATGTGCTCTTCAACATCAGCCTGGCCAACCAGGCCCCGGAGAGTGTCACAGCATGCTCTGTACTCCCCGAGTGATGGGGGCCTTGGTGACAATGATCTTGCTGGAATACTGATGCCTTTTTTCCTCCCAAAAGCCCCAGAAGCCTAGTGAAATGAAGGGGTGTGCACCTCTCCCTGGCCTCTGTTTACCCTCTGGCTAACTGAAATTAGTTCTGGGCTCTCCAGGCAAATGTATCCATTCAGGAGAGAGCTGGGAATAGGAAGGCTCTTTCAGCAGGCACGGTGGGGAAGAGTCAGAGAGCTACATGCCTGAGGCATCTTTCCTCCTCCCTGGCTCATTGTGTTCCCTAACTTCTAACTCTCTGCCAGGCCAGGCCCTGTTTCTTTTACTGCCAACCCCCGTGACCCCTCGTCTTCCACCTACTTCCCGCTCTATTATGCCTTCTCCTTTTTTGCTTTCTTCTATGGCCCTTTGAAAAGGAATGCAGGCCTAGCTAAGCTTCATGAAGGAAATCTACCAACAAAAGATGCATTCCTCGTTTATGGGAGGTGCTGGGAGACAAGTAAGAAGGGCTGAAGGGGTGATTGGGTTGTTGAGTTGGGAAACACCAGAGGCGTAGCCAGGATTGTCTAGCAAATGGGGCCTGATGCTAATGTAGTTGGGCACACTGCACTGACACAAATATCTGTAAATGCCCACACAGCGCTGCTGAGTGGGCCTTTACAGATTTTGGGTGGGTCTTGCCCCTCAGGCCCTACCCTGCCTACGCCTCTGAAGCCAGTTCTTTTTTTATTGTAGTATACTTTGTTGCATGTACTTATTAAGTTAAGTACTTAAACCGCTTTTGTTGCACTATTTTGGAGTGTTGTTGCAGGATAGGGTTTGTGGTACGGCGGCGCATTGTAATGTTGCACCCTGGGTCCGATATTGTCTAGGTATCGCCCTGCGTGTACTGGCGAGTTGCCATGGGCCTGGACCGATTTATCTCTAGAACGACTGGCCCCGTGTGATCGGATTCCCAAACTGCCCCCTTGGCGCGTCCGTCGTGAAGGCCTCTCTCCATTTGTACTTCTGGTGTGAGAGCGAGTGCAGCGCTGCCTGTTCCATGGCCGGCAAAGAGTTAAACCCGGCAACCTTCCCTACAGCTCCGAGTTAATTTGGACGAGCTGAGCCTGCACAGCAGCAACAAAAACGGTCGCAGGCGGCACGCTCAACCACAGCCCTCCTTTCAAACGCTGCAGAGAGCACACATGCCGCCTGCCTGGCGTGCAGACACAACAGCACTCCATGAACCGTGAAAAAATGACACATTGCCAGGCCTCTAGAATGCACACCTAGCCATGGGACGCACACACACACACCGCGTCAACACCACCGGAAAGCTCACGCTGAACTACACCCGATAAAACACCCAACACCCTCTTGCAAGAGGAAAACCCACCCCGACACTAATCCAGGATAACACACACAATACAAAACGCACAGCTGCTCGCCACAGCATAGCTAATTTTCCCTACTGGAGCAGAACTCCTTTTTGTTTTTCCTTAAGGGGCACATTTTACAGCACACTTAGCGGCAGGAATTGGAAAAAAACAACAGGATTTACTGGCACGTCTAACGTAGCATCTCAGCAACGGTCGTCTAACTTGCTGAGCTGTCTTTGCATCCATAGGAAAATGAGGCAACCCTAAAGCAGAATGCCGCAAACAGCTTTGGCCTGTCCGCTGCAAAAAAAAAGAATTTAAACCTCAGGAGGTCCAATGATATGGTGGCCTTCCCACTTTGTAGTGAGCAGCCATGCTTTAAGTGGCTTGTAAAATTGATCCTGTGCTCCGATGGGGGGTGTGGCCGAAGAGGGGTATGGCCTGGCAAGGGATCTATGCTTCAATGACTAATCTGCCTCACTAGCGTGAGAAGGGGGTTTAGATTCTATTAAAGACAAGGAGGCGAGTATTATGCATTGCAATCTTTACTTCTGAACCACAGCAGCAAAGAAAAAACGTTTACACACAAAAAAGTTTGAATTGCAGAACTAAATAGAGTTCAATGTCAATGTAAGGGGGGGCTCCCCAATCCATCATGGAGGATTGGCCATGCCCTGCAGGAGACCAATGAGCAGGCACCCTCCTCAATATAAGTCCTTTACTCCAATCCCAACTCCTCTTTCTGTAGCTGTTTTGAACCAAAAGTCCACTGCACAGGCCAGACGATAAATGATGGAGACAAAATCCAGCAAAGCTCCCGGACCATGCACTCTCCACATCTCGTAACTGTGACCAACGCTCCTGAACAGAACATCTCGGCCCAAAGCTGTAAGAACAACAAAGAACTGTGAAGAAAAACAAACCAAAGGAGGGTGGGTGGGTGGAACAACAAACCAAAGAAGGGTGGGTGGGTGGGATAATACTCGTCTACTTGTCTTTAATAGAATCTAAACCCCCTTCTCACACTAGTGAGGGGGATTAGCCATTCTATGGCAAGACAGGAGGCTCCTATTATGCAAGTTTGAAGCCCTTACATCATATTAATTACAACATGATCATACAATAGTGACAAACCCATAAAAGTAGAAGAAATGTTTAAAATGTTTCTATTTTGACCCAATCAACTGATTGCAAAATTTCTCTCTATGCTAAGTCCCCCCCAGGAACTGTCCTAGAAGGCATAGCAGTCTTAACTGCAAGAACGAGGAAGATGTGCCAACTCCAGTATTCCTCACATTACACCAAATCCACCTGGTTAAAAAAGGGGAAAAAAGGGACACTAGACAAAAAGGTCTTTCTAAAGGAATAACAGGAAAAAGGCATTAGGAGTACACTTAGCTCCTCTGCCTTCAACACAAAACAAATAAAACACTTAATGTCATACCATCTTCTGGTAAACCTAGATAGTAAACGTAAGATGATTTCTCCTGGAAATAAAGAAAATTCCCCCCGAGGGGTAAACGCTTTGTTGGCCCCATCCCATGTGCTGATGAAAGAAAATCGTATTAGAAAACAAGACATATCACATGGCTACCCTGGGGAAACAGTGTTGGAAAGATAAATCTTCATTAGAAGGTCAAAGCGGGAGAAAGGGACACTTTATTGACATGTCACAGGACAAAACCTAGCTTAGGTGGAACTTAAATGCAAATAGACTTGAGGGCCCTGCACCCATAAGAGTCTACGCTGTGTCCTGCCCTTAACTACACAATTGCCCCAGTCGTATGTAACACTTTTATACCAGTAAACCTTTCTAAACCAACACACCAGAAATGTATTACATCTACAAGAGGCAGAAGCAGGATGGTAGAACCTCTTGAAGCCACCTGAAGCCCCTACCTGCGAGGTTAAGAACCTCGGGTCATCTTTGACTCCACACTTTCCTTCTCCGCCCATATCTCTGAGATCTCTAAAAAGTCAAACTTCCTACTGCACCTCCTCAGAGGTACTTTGCCTTTCCTCTCCTTCCCTCAGAAGCTCACTGTCTCTCAAGCTCTGGTTCTCTCTAGGTTGGACTATTGTAACAGCCTCTTTCTAAATCTACCTGCCTCTAATCTCCGCCCTCTGCAACTTATCCAGAACAAGACTGCATGACTTGTCCTTGGCCTCAAGCCCTGGGATCATATCTCTCCAGCTCTGAAATCTGTTCATTGGCTCACAGTGGATGCAAGGATTAAATTCAAAACCCTCTGCATTGTCCACAAGGCTTTCTGGGGCCTGTGTCCAAAATATCTTCAGCTAGCCCTCTGCAAATACCTCCCCTCTCGAGCTCTTCGCTCCTCTAACTCCCTCCGGGTTAATCGTTTTTCAAAGAAACGAGCTGGGGGTAGATCTCTATCTTCAGCTGGGGCCTCCCTCTGGAACAGCCTCCCTGCCCCTCCAAAACTTGAGGAGAATCATCCCCGGAGCCGAAGCACCTAAAGACCTTTGTCTTTTGTTCTGCCTTCTCTCCCCCTCTGACCTGCTCTCTCTTGGCACTGTGCACCTGGCCACCCTCTTTCCCCTGGGTCTAGGTACCTGCTCAACCTGCCGCCATCCTGCACTGGATGGACTGTATCTTTACCCATACAGCCCTCCACCCCATTTTCTTCTTTTCTGCACTTATCAGACTTACCGAGTCTGTCGCCATACACACAGCACCTGCCACTTGCTGGCTGCACTATCACTGTTTATTGCCTCCATTCTATTTTTTATTTATTATTTATTTATCTACTCTCCTCTGCTCTGCACTTTTCACTCTCCCCCTTCGATGCACTTTTTCCCTTTTCCCCTCCCCATGCACTTGCATGTTCTCCATGTCACTGGGCCTAGTAAGATCATCGTTGTTTTGTGTTCTCCCTTGTTTCCCCTCCCTTGCCTAGTTGCACTCTGAAGCACCTGTGTACGAGCGCAATACAAATAAATTATCATATCATATCATACAGAGACATTCCTGTGAAATCATTGAAAACACCAGGAAGAGCTAAATCAGCCATGCAATACAGACAGAGACACTTAATGACCAGTTGGAGGGACCTGACGAGTCAGAGAGAAACCTCGGGAGGAGAGAGCCAAACCGTATGCACCACCAATTCCAGAAGTTGAGAAAAAATGCACCTAAAAAGGTCAAAAAGGGGAACAACAGACGCTAGCATTGCCGCCATCCTGAGCCCTTGAACAAGGACTCTGCTAACATGACAATATGGAGATTTACTTAAACCTGACCCTTAAGAGACAGAACTTGGCGAGAGAAAACTTGTTTTATGTCCAGTCACTCCCTTCATAGTGATTCCTGAACTCCCATGTTAGATGTGCTAGGTGCTTGGTTCTTATTCCCCCGCCCATGGTTGATATATCCCCTAGAGGAAAAATAGACCAACCGAAGGTGTCCAGTCCTGCCTTCTGAATCCGCAGCGGATGCTGAGCCCCACAGATCCCTCAAGAACGTTGGATCAACAACTGAACTGAAACCCAGTTGAAGAACTAACTCGTGGATAAAATAAAAATATGACAGACTCCTACTTCTGGACTGTGGCAATCTGTGGAGGAAAAATAAAGATTACCAAAAATCTTAATCACTTACTTACTTTAATTACATTTAATAATAACCTTTCACAACCCATACCGGCCTAACCTCCTTTTAGATTTGGAGGCTATTTTGAACTAATTCCTCACTTCACTTGTCAGAGGAACTAGTGTTTAAGATGTTCTTTCTGTTGTGGAATTTGAGTCTCTTCTGAGGATAAAAGTTCATGCCTTTTAAAAGAGTTCCCACTTTTGCAATAACTCCTATTACGATGACTTAAGTTGCTTAAATATTTCACAGTTTTAAGCAGTCAAATATTAATATAACCTTTCTCCTTCACTTGAAAGACACTTGCTCATCCTTGATAATGGCAGTTGTTTATAAATGCACTTTCCAATGTCTAGCGTTCATTTATAAATATGCGCTGCACTGCCTTGTTTTTCAAGTTGTCCTTTGATATGCATGCGATTCAGATAGCAATTACTAACGTTCTTTCACAAAGACGTGTTGCCCAAAAAACTACTTGTAGTCCATTAATGTGCATGCAATTCAGCGACTAGTGTTCATAAAATAAGACGCCTTGAAAAATATGCGGTCCATAAGCGCGCATGCGCAGAAAGAACAAACTCCTTGAACACAGAGTAAGTGTTCCTTAGCACATTAGTGTCACTTGCTCCCTCGCTGCTGTGAAATTCTAACCTTAATTTCACGGTTCTTCAAATGAAAACCTTCTGACTTCGAAACCAGGAAGGTTGAAGTCGGAAGCGTAACGTTGAGCAAAAATCATTCCATCGTACTTAATCGCGCATGCGCGAGCAACTGAACTTAACTAAAACCTCAGACACTGACAAAAAACAGCTGCGCAATACGTTACCAAACGAGAATATTGATCCCTAATCGTATTGCAAGATCAGTGACTCGATTCCCTGAACATAGATCACCATAACATGAAAACGCAGCGCAGCCAGCAATAAATTAACTAGCACATTAAAAGTCTCAGTTTTAAACACAGTTGCTTAATGGTCTCAGATGATTCTTTAAGAGACAATTTCCAACTTAAGCTCAAATAATTTAAGATTTCCAACTTGGTATTGATCCAAAGGTTGTCAATAAACCATACTAAATACCTAACTCACTAAATACCTATAATAAATCAAATGCTTGAATTGTATTAATTCCTTTTCAGGTCAAGAAACTCTGCGCTCCCACCAATTGATGAGCTGAGCTTGTCCCACGAAGATCTGAATCTCTGGAATTGATGTAGACTATATTTTCTCCACCTGAATTTCTCCAAAGGCCTAAACACAGGAATTCAGCTTAGACAGGACCTTCCCTCTTGAAGGTGAACAATGAAAGGCAGTTTAGAATTCCGAGAGAGGTCTGAATATCTAGATACCACCAATCAGGGATCAGCACCACCTACTCCATGCTGGCTTGGGAAGCCCTCACTCTGATGAATAGTAGTTAAGAACAATTAACCAAAAAGACATTTTAACAGCATAAGATTCAAATATGATGAAAAACCCAGTTCACATTCCCTCCTAAACTCAGAACCAAGAAAACATTCCCTAAACCAGTGGTCGAAGTGAGCGGGAGCGGTTGGGGGTGGTGCGTTTTACAGCTCCTATACTTTTTTAAAAAAAGAAACCGTTCCGGAATGGTTTCGTTTTAAAATAAAAGTGTAGGAAGAAGTTGAAACTTTCACTGTCAGTGCAGTGCACTGGACGTTTCCTTAAACAGCAGAGTCAAGTGTTTGGTGGGTTGTACTGTGTGGGGGAGGGGCGTGGTGATGGGGTTTGTGGGGAGTGGGTGCAGGCCAGCAGTGAACACAGTTCCACTACTTCTTTTTTGTACACCTCGACCACTGCCCTAAACCCAAGCTCTCTTCCTCAGAAACCATTCCCCAAACCCAAACTCACTTCCTCAGACCTGACAGAAGGAGGACACACTAAATTCCATAGTCTTGAGAAAGATTCTAGACTGCAAAAGAAACTGAGCACTAAACAGTTAATATGAAGTTGCTTAAAGGAGGAGAACCAACCTCTGTCTGAGTAAATCCGAACTATCCTGGCACCCCTAGGACACTGTGCTGGCACCTTATCTCAGAACAATCTCCAGAGGGAACTAAAAAAGAGTCAATCACTAATGAAGTGTCTCCCTGCCCTCGAGGAAACACGCGGACAGACTCTTGAAGGGATGATTAATGCTGAGGCGTTGTTACGCCCTGTGGTAGAGAGGGCCACAATAACTTGGATGGAAGATGAACACCACTCACAGTCCCCTCTATCTTTCTGAGGGATATCCTCCCTTCGTAAAGGAGGAGATAAACCTAAGAAAAAACCTGCAACCCAGAAGGAGAAGGATGCAAAGCCTGGGATCCACCTTGAAGCCCAGAAATCGAGCACCTTATGCCTCTTTAATATATCTTGCACTTATAACCAAACCCCCATGACTGTAGAAGGGGGGAACTAACTCCACTGGAGACTGGAAAACTGAGAATACTTAACCAAAAACAAGTATATCATCCGGACCTCTTAGGACCTGAGGTGAGCCAGCAGCGGCTCCGGTAACCTGGTGAAAAACCAGAAAATTGGTGAAGAGAAAAGCAAACAGACGGGAGGCAAAATGCCCTGTGGGAGCTCTGTACTGGTCATGAGCTAGAACTCCTGCTAAAGGGAAAAAACAGAAACCATCAGGTGTTCCTCCCAGAGGTGCAACTTTATTATGCAAACCACCCGAAAAGGATGGCGGGGGGGCGGGGATTGGGTGGGGCAGACCTTGGGATAATTATCGTGCTCAGTAATTGAAAGGCTGTGAAGGGATAGTGGAACCACTGTCCCTTCAAAATTGAGGTTTGGACCTCTGCATGCCTGAAAGGTTGACTGGCATCAATGGACATCAGGGGAAAATAGAATGAAAATAAACAGCCACCTACAAACTGGAACGAGAAACAAACTCCCTTGAGGGCAAAAAACTGGGCTTGTACTCCTCGAGCAGAGGAGAAATTGTATACACCGCTAGATGTATTAGTGGGGACAGGCAAAGCCTTGGGAGGAAAAGCTATAGGGGCGGACTCTAGAATGTTTGGCAATCCTTTGCCCTTTGCCCTGATACCCGCAAGTGTTTCCCAAACACTGTATCAGGGACGAACCTGGGTTGCTCAATGTTGTCTTGCTTACAAGACTAAGGAGAAATCCCCCCGCCCTTTAAGGAAGGGTAATTGGAGTTGCTGAGCAGGCAAACACCATCTGCACAGCAGCCTTACCCATCCTTCCAGTCCTCATCTACCCCCTTTTTTGGGGTCTTTCCCTTTCCTGGGCAAAGAAGAATACCAGGACTGTTTATGAAAAGAAAAAAGAAGGGGGGGTCTAATATTTTTAACGCCTTATGAAGGCGAGTAGAGACCTCCAATTATCTTTATAAGAAAAAAGGGACTGAGGGAGCAGTAATGGAAAAAATGTAATCCAGCAGGCCAATGAGTAACAGCTCTACGCTAATCCCTGACCTCTTCTTGGGGAGGAGAAATGCCTAAGGAAGCGGACATACTGAGTTGTCCTGTAATTAACTAATCTATGGGGAGCTCCCACCTTATTGGAAAAAAGGGGGGGTTGGCCGACAGAATTTTATTTAAAGGGCTAAGGTTAGCGTCTGAGTGATGGTTAAAAGGAAGGTAGGGCCCCCCTATAGGTCTGTTAATGACCTCCACCAAACACTCTTTTCTTTGAAGTATTAAATAAATAATAAATAAATAATACATCAAAGTAATACTTCTTGGAAGTGGGTTACGCCCGAACAGGATTCCAAATCCTGGACCCTTATAAAAAAAGGCTGATGCTTACTGGGTCATCCGTGCTACTGCAACCAGGAAAAACGTTAATGTGCTTCACACACAGCGTAAAAATATATTTAGCAGAGGAATACACTGAGCAAGTGCACCTTAAAGTGCTCACACGAGCAGGGTGTGATAACCAGCAGTACACGAGGGGGCAATCTTGCCCTAGAACACAGGCAAACCCTGCAACCGAGAAGGTTATGGCACACCCACAGTGAAGACAAATCACCTATGCAATGTGCAGCGCTTAAACAAAGCTGCAGACTGGCAGCGCATCATCAGGCACTTGAGCAGGCAGGTCATCGGCCAAATATATATTGTAAAATATCATTATTGAAATATCAAATTAAAAATATCAATTAAAATATATATATATATATAAATATGTATACTGGACATGGTGGGAAACAAACCCAGGTCCTCCTACATGGTAAACCTGCAGCTCAATCATTGAGCTAACCAGCTTCTGGACTGAAGCAAAAGCTTTTGCTACAGTTCAATACAATTGAGGCCCACACTGAAAGACACAGCACCTGGTATTCCCAGGCATCCTCAATCAAAAAGGCCCGTGCGCGCCGGGTCTGAAACACAACCTTCTTTCCGGCCGGCGTGCATCGGGAGCGCAAGTTTATTATTGTGGCAGTGACGTGTCGCGTCATCGCCTGCCTAATGATAGGGTATGGGAGTTAGTAAATGCCATGGCAAGTGACTGCAAAATGCCCCAGAGAGCTCAGCCGCTGCCCGAAACCAGGCCCAGGCACGAAGGTTGGGCCAAGTGCTGGAGCTCCGCACACCACTGCTCAGGGGGAACCAGCTGCAGTGCACGCAAGTAACTGTCAACGCACACGCGCTGTACGGTGCAGGCTTGCAGCACGAACTGGCAAAACACACCATACTCGGAAACACGCAAGCAGGTACATGCACTCGTGGAAACCCAAAGGTCAGCGCCAGGCAAATTAACAAAACAGACACACAAGCTCCACATGCAGACCCCTTAATGAAAGAGACCCGCGCGCGCCAGCTCTGAAGCAAAAGCTTCCGTTAGACCGGCGCGCCCCAGGCTTAAATAATTTCTTGAAATTAACAGCTATTTACAACAGGCTTAATATGCAGCGGTTTCTAATTGCGAGCGCTAACATTCTAACAAGAGACAAACAACTTAATAAAAGCAACGGCCGCACGCGGTATCCCAGATACAATGTTACCAAAGCAGTTAAACTTCCCTTATAGAATAAAAGGTACCCTAATATATATTTCCAAAATACATTTACACAATTTAAGGCCAATGTACTGTTAAGGCCTACTACTGACTAACATGCAAGGCAAAACTAAAAGGAGTGACTTAGCTGTGGTGTCAGCAGCAAAGAAAGAGTAGTTGGGATTGGAGTAAATGACTTATATAGAGGAGGGTCCCTGCTCATTAGTCTCCTGCAGGGCATGACCTGTCCTCCATGATGGATTGGGGAGTCCTCCCTTACATTGACATTGAACTCTATTTAGTTCTGTTATTCAAACTTTTTTGTGTGTAAAAGTGTTTTCTTTGTGGCTGTGGTTCAGAAGTAAAGATTGTAATGCATAATAGGAGCCTCCTGTCTTGTTATAGAATTAAGAGGCAACACTTGCCTTGCCCGAATGCCGCCTGTTTGGCCACACCCCCCGTAAGTGCACAGGCTCCATTTTGCAAAAAGCCGATGACCTACAGGAGGCATCCAAATCAGGTAAGTGTTGCTGCTTCATTTAGGCACCGACCACCTGCCAGGCCCCACTTTTCATTGATCATCACCCTCGGAGCTGGGGCTCTAGGGGAGGGTGATGATGTCTGCATTTCAAATGAAAGGGGTGTCTGGCGAGGGTCTGCGAAACAATGAAATAGCAGAGGAGTTATTTTTTTCTAAAGCCCGAAGCGCTCTTTCATAGGCAGGGGCTTCTGGCTTTAGAAAAAAAAGCCTTGGCTTCTAGTGGGCTGGTGTTAGCAGGGGACTTGAGCGAACCCTGGCAGGGCTAGTTCCAGACACAATTTTCAGAGTGTACAGGCCTCTGCCCGGGCCCACTGAAAGCACTGGTAAACAGCACTTGCTAATTTTGTAAGATGCATGCTAGCTCTTCACTAAGCCTAAACCCAACAGGAGAGGATCCAGAAGCCTTCGGGGGCCAGTGATTTAGAAGAGCATCGCAATCAGTACAACTCAATGGGCCTCATTACAGGTCCAGCAGTAACCCTGCCGTTTCTACCAGCGGGTTGCTGCCGGACCCGTAAAAAATTACCGGCATCTGACTTCCCTGTGCCACCCCTGCTATTCTAAATCCAGTGGCCGGGAAGTCAGGCGCAGGTAATTTCGTGAATCCCCATTCCCACAGAGTGCCATAGTACTCTATGGGAGTGGGGACACGGAAGCACCGGCAGCATTGTTAACGGTGCCAGTGTTTCCGTGACAGCTTTGCCTGCCGTGACCAATGTTCCTCGGCAGGGGCAGACCTGTCGGGCATAGCAGCTCCCGCAGGCAAACCCGTAGTTTGCCGGTCCTGAAACAAGGGTGCTGGTGAGCTTACCGGCACCCTTTTTTCTGGACGGGAAACTTGAAATAATGCCCAATATTTCTTGTTTTCGTTGGAGAATGTCCACGTGGCAAAATTACACTCCTGCCTCCATTGTTCAAGGAGAACACGGGCTGTATAGTTTTGTATTCCTTCTCATCCAGGTTTACACTATGTTATCCACTCCCACAGACTTTAAAAAATGAAATGCATCCCAAAGCATTAAAAGATGCACCCACATACAATCTTTGCGAGACACCCCACATTAGGCCAATCTACTCTGGGTTCTCCATTTTTGAGAACACAGATCCCAATTCCATATTTTACAATTACATTGTGGAGAATCAAACTGGCTCCCACCAGTCTGTCCCCTGATTTTGTCTTTTTTTTAATAGTTCCTTAACATGCAGGTGCATTCATTCTTATCATGTCCTTATCTGCCCTCTCTCACAGTTCTGATCTGAAAATGCTGTATTTTTTTGCATTTCACTGAAAACAAAGCACATTCCTTGTAGCAATTTCGTTTGGGTGATATTGCAGGTAAATATGTGCTCTGTAAAGCGCTTTGGATAAAGGCGCTATATAAATAACACATCATTACCTCACAGTTCAGTGGGGGAAGCTGCAAAACAAAGCCACGTGTCCAATTCTGAAAGAAATGGCTTTTTAAAATCACAAGCAATGTATTTCACATGTAACATTTTACATTGCATCTGGGCATTTTGTCCATGTGTAAATATATTTCTTTAATCTGACGGTTGAAAAGACATGAGCGTTTCTTCTGAATTGTCCACACATAGGCCATTATTTAGCATGGGAAACCACTGCACATTTTAAAATCAAGTAGGCCTTGCTTAGGGGAGATTCTGGGACCGGCAGAGTTGTACCTGGGGCCTGCGGACTTCCAGCTCACAGAGGGCCCTAACACCCTCCAATGTCCCAAAGAAGTCGAGGTCCACACAAGGAGCAAAGATTAACTGCTGTTTTATTATATCAAACGAGCAGGGACAACATATACGGCATCCAGTTTCATCCAAGCACATCTCGCCAATTTCGGGCACGCAGGCCCCTTTTGCACACTTATGACATCACAACTGTCGTCACTTACCAAAATCCTTCCCTGAACCTAACGCCACCCTGCGTTGGCTTCCAGAGTGGTAGGTCCAGTAAAGAGACGTATGTGTTACTGTGTTATTGGTGGGCATTCGGTCAGGTGGTACGCATAGGTCATCCCTAAAAATTGCTACCTGACAATTGTTACATTAGAACCCCTGATGATTGGCTGGAGATTCCCGCCGCCAGCCTCCGTCCCCCTGTGTACTGATTGGTCAGGCCCCCCAGTCTGGGACTAACGTTGTTCCTTGACCGCAAGACACCTGCTTTTGTATACTATGTATCAACAATATATAACTATGTGACAGTGTGTAACAATGGAGTCTATGCTAATGTCATGAGAGCAGTCCAGTTCCAGCGTACATTGTAGGTGGATTGTTGCAATTATATGACAAGGTTCAGTTTCAGATGTGGGATGGCTACAGCTTCCCAGCTCCCAGGTCTTGGCATCATGTCAGGTAGGCCGGATCATGTGTGAGGAGACCACTAGAGTCAGTCGTATTACTTCGATTTGATTTGTATTTTAGCTTGTGGGGTCCTGTCCTGTAGCCGGGCTCATCGTGCCCCGTGAGCGAGGAATGTCACTTGCAACATTATGGCCTTGGCAGAAGCAGTCCTTGCCAGGGCGATTCTGCTTGCTCAGCAGCTTGCAGCGTCGAGATCCCTGCAACCTCTGATAGGCGATAGTTGTTCAGTCGGGGGTGCTTTTTCCAGTTAGGGACCCCATCAGAAGGGAAGGGACACTCCGATTTTCCCTCTTCACCTTTCCATTTAAATAATGTCAGTTTGTGTGTTGGAAATGTTAGCATCACATTTTACAATCTATTGACAGAAGCAATTGTTAATTCCTCACAAATGAACTCACTTCCCCAGCTGCACCCTTATCTAGCCAGCATGGGGCACCTACCCCTTAAAGTACCCATCCAGGCCCTAACGTATTCTACCCAGATCAAACCAACTGCAGGGTGCATGAAACAAGGGAGAGGGAGGGTGGGACTTCGAGTGGGGGCTGCAAAAAAAGTGAGTGGGCCCAGCAGCCACAAACCTTATGAGTGCTCCCATAGGAGCCCAGAGCCAGATGCGGCCGGCCCCCAGGGATGCCCCTTCTGCCTCCCGGGAGGGGCGAGGTGTTGGATACTTCTGGGGGACAAAGGGATGGGCTGCTATGCAGGCTTTCACTTTAGCACCCCCCTCCAGGGGCTGGATAGCCTATTAGAGGGGACACCCCCTACTATGGATTCCTGCCCAAAATCTAGACATGGATGCACTGATTACATTTCCAATCATAATAACCACAGAAACAATGTATATTTTTTGTAAACAAAAGGTCACATTTAATGGATTCAAGCAAACAAATTGGAGGCGGTCCCAGCCACCCAAGCAACGTCCTACAGCACCTTCTAAGGTAGCCCTTTAGATTTTCCAGGGCTTGCAACAAGATGTATTGTCCACAGGTGACACATGCCACTTCCGGTTTGCAAAGTAGCGTACGTCAGCCTCTGGTTAGCTACTGCCAGGCAGTAATAGACCCGGGAGCACTGCATTCAGTTGATGAGGAGTCTCAATTGTCTGTAAGGGAGTCAGTGTCTGTCGCCCGAACCTGGCTCGAGTGTAGCAACTGGGATCCGCTCGTGGTCGAAACCACAGCATCAAAGCTCCTTCCGGCTAGGACCACCCTGTAACTCCCCCAGACTTTTGGGATGGCTCCTCTGCTGCCCTAAGTCATACTCATCAAGGAACCTACTTGCACCCTACCTTTCTTAAAGACACCAGTATTGCTGCAAGGAAGAAATACAGACCTGTGTTGGGTGGTTTCACACCATCACCCGCAAAATGTGACGGGAGCTGACCAAAACAACAATGCCTAATAAATCCCATGCCCTCGGATTTAGTGAATTTTTCTAAGCTCCTTGTCTTCATACACCTATACTCCAAATGTCTTCTTATGCACGTTCTGCCCATTTTAAAGCTGTGAACAACACCACGAGGAAATCCTTTTCCTGCATGTTTAACACAAATCCCTGCCCTGAAAGCCTCTGGTGTCTGACTGCCAGGACAGTCACTCTCATAACCTTTGAATAGACACTCCTGTTTCCATTCTTGCGAGAACCATCTCTTTGGTATCCGACTGCCACACCAGGCACTCCCATAACACTGCCCCCACCAATTTCAGGCCAATCTACTTCACTATACTCCCTTATGGGTGTCCATTTACCATGGTGTCCCTGGCCCCTATCTCCCTGGGGCCTATTCCTCTGCAGCTATGCTGATACTTGGACTGGACTCCTGGCGTGAGCATATGCTCCCAGATCGTATGGTCCATGTCCCCAGCTGTCATGATATCTTTCTGAACTGCTCCCTTCCCACTGTGCTTACCAATATATACCCTTTTGCAAAGCAATATGGCCATGGCTCTATACAATTATCATTACACAACAAAAAGTTGCCATTTATCTGCCTGGACTGGATAAAAAAGGGGGAGCAGTGATCCGTGCCCATATTCGATCCTGTGACCTATTAACCCCCCCACCCTATATTCCGGCTGTGGTAATGCAACTCGCTGGGCTACCGTACCTGGAAAAAATGCCACGCAATACTCCAGGAACCGTATGCGATCCCCCCACTCTGCCACCTTCCCCACCTGATAGTTAGGCATTCTTACTTACCCACTCTGTTGTCCTCCATCCCAAACCATGCAGTTTATTATTTTAATTATATTATACATAACCATATTGTTTATTATTTCAATGACTGACTGCTGCCCTTCCATCTTGGACTGTACACCCCGATCCTACTGCTAATTCTTCAGAACTTGTCTCACCTGGAACAGCAATTCCACTCTTTATCGAAGTGCGCGCGGTGTACCTAGACCATGCCGACATCGCAATGGGACCTGCGATCAGCCATTGCAGCTGCCACCACACTTTCTTGAACTGCGCCCACTCTATGGTACATTCCTCATTTCAGTGATGTTACCTTTTACATGACAATGCAATGCTCCTTGTAACCATGCTAATACCTACCAGGCAAAGGCCTGCAACCTTGGTACCTGTGCCTGACCCCTCCTTTCTACGATTCGGCTGTTACATTATACAAACCTATCTACCGCTCTGCTGGTACATTCTCCTGCGTCATATGCTACAAAATTAACAATCACATTAGTTCAATTAGACCTCATTGGAAAACCTTCGGCAAACACGGAACTGTTTGCTTGGAAAATCCACCTGCCTCTCACTTGCTCTTCTCAATGCCTTTTCTCTTTCGCCTGCCAGAGAGTTAGCCTGAACCCAGGGCCTAGCAGTTGCTAGAACCATGCTCTACCAGCTAGGCTATTGGGATCCCCAAAAGTGAATAGCCTCACTAACGGGTGCAACGGGAAGTGAAACCGGGTCCTGCCCGTTAACTCCAGTGGCTGGTTGCACTGTGTTATTTCACAGGTGAAATCAATAAAATATCTTGCATGTCCTACTGATATCAATTAATTGATCTTATGAGGCATGCTTCTGGCATGGAACCTGAGTTGCTCATGTTCTGGCAGGTGCTCAGCATACCTTATTTCAATTGTGCCCATTTGTTGGGAGGTGTACTAATAATCATAGCAACATGTAAAATAAATAACCAGATCATGGCCAGTAACTGGAGCATACCAGAAATTAAGTTGTGAGTCCTTAAGTGGGGAGCACTCTCATTACTCCACTCAATGGTGGCCCTTTTAGAGAGAAAAAGTCTCAGTAGCATGTAAACATGCAGTGGTTCTTAATCCATGTCCGGCTTGTTGCTCACTGGTGCTAAGCTCACTGAGTTGCCATATCGGTGTGCAGTATCAGCACCCTCGGCCTGGGTCCCTACATCCACGTCGGCCCTCTTGGAACTTGAGTCCCAGCCCAGGAAAACCAAGTGGCGGGCTGTGATATTTCAATCCTAGCAGTGGCCCAAGCGTCTATCTATCCTGTACTATTGCAAGGCCCGTTGACCAACTGAACTCCCAGTAACACATAGGTTACCTGCTCCGTAGGGGATGCCAGGTCATTAGTCCCAGCCGCGTCCATCCATCTTCTTACACGTGGGTGATGCTGCCGTCATCATCGATCACAATGCAGCCAAGTAGCAATCATATTGCAAAAACACATCTCTATCTATGTAACAGTGCACCTGGTATGAGCAGACAGGGGCCTGGGGGTAAAGCCAAGGTCATACTGACTCACACACTTCACTCACTCCCAGACAAACCACCCTAGTTCTGGAATATCATTTCATCCCTCCCTGCACCTTGCAGCACAAATGATGTGATCTAGAAGTGAAGGCTGGAAAGCCCTGCTTTCTGATCTTTCTTGATCGATCAGGGATCTACCAGGTTTATGATCAGTGGTCTGTGGCTAGCTGGTACCTTGGAATTCAGGGGTCCTAAAGCTAGGGCATTTGGGTGCTATAACTTACAATTGGGACTTGTGGGGGTCGGAGGCCCATGCCCTCCCTCTCTTGGGATCATATTGTACACAGACACTCAGCCCTCCTCCCATGGCCTTGCAGGGCACATTCTTCCCAGGGCGCGAAGTTTGGTAACATTTTAGGACAGTGAAGGGTTTATGGATTTGTGTAGCTCTGGCCTTTCTTAGTGCCTGGGATACAACCTATTCCTTTACTCATGTTCGCGGCCTAGGCCTGGGGTGCTGACTGTCGCGCTGCGTTTAAGGTTTGTGCTATAGTATAGCTGCTAATATCTAAAATGGCTGCTATTCCCGCATGCACATTGCATCTATAAAGCAATCAATAATGTATTTCTGCAGGAGCCTTTCAGGCCACCTTCATTTCCCCTGGTCCTTTACAGTACCCGTGGCAGCCTTTGCCAGATTCTGAAGCGCTACGGGGTGCAGGAAGATCATGTCCACTTCCCAACACCAGTGCTGCCTAAAGGCACTGTAATGCTGCATAGCCACAAAACTGCACCCCACAGGAGCACACAGGTGTGGTGCAGCCACCTCCTAGAAAAGGACCACCAGCTCGTTTTGTGGTTGGGCTCATACTTACCGTACCACGGCTCCTGTGTGCACATTACCACCTCACCAGTTGCCTGACTGGCCCTGTCCTTACCACCCATGTGTGATGCTGGAAATGCATTGGAGGGACAGGTTCTCCTTGTCCTTGTACTCCCTTATCATGTGTGTTCAGTGTTGTTTTCTGCACAAGCAGCTCTTCCTCTTTTTGGTTGTAGTGAACAGAGACCCTTGGGGTACCCGTATGGCACCCATGGGTGGGAGTACAACCCTGTACCCCTAGTGTATGTTTTTGGGCCCCTGTGTGTGGCCCACTGAGCAGGGTATGGGCTGGTGGCAGCTCTGTGCTGAATTTGACAGGTGCTCTGAGTGTCCTCCATTTTGGGATACTCAGGCCCTGCCATGGGAATCAGGGGATTCCCGATTGAAGGCAAGGTGGCCTCTGTGGCCTCTTGGTTTCTATTGCCTGTTACCTTGTTTTCCCAAAGTCCTGGGAAGCCCTGACTCTGTCCCTTACCTTGACTGGCTGTTGGGTGGAAGAACCATATATGGTATTGTGGGAAGCCCAGGCCAGACTGGATGGAGCCTTCCCGGTGACTGTAGGTTGTGGGTAACCCTTGGGGTGGGACCTGTGTGAATAGATTGTGTGACCAATATGCATTGTATGTTATGGGTGTTTGGTTTCTGTGTGCGTGACACAAAGAATGAGAGAGCCCTGCCTGAAACTGACATGAATCCAGTGTGGTGTGCTGAAAGGCTGGGTGCTTGCCCCAATCCACACTCCTTGTTATGGGTGTCTGGGTGGAAGTGAATGGCCGAATGCACTGTGAGCCTGATTGGCTGCCTGCCTGCATGAATGCCCTTCTGTCTCAATGACTGACTGAGCATGGCTCTTGAACCTTATTTTTATATAAAGAACTGTGTTAACACATAATATAGTGTGTGGACATTCCTTTGTGGGGGTTTGGGGACTACACTGTACTTAAGAACCAGCCTGCATCACCTCCTGAGAGCTTAAGCCTTGGTTGCTCGTCCATTGCTGCCACAATAGAGAACCCTGTCTGGGGTGTTCTGTGCTTCTACTCTGCCATATAGAAGGCTTGAGTACAGATAACACCCTTCCAGTCTTTACACCATGAAGGACACCCAACCCTGCGGGTCCTTCTGATCCCATATCATATCCAGAACCATTCACATCTTGGATCTAAGATCTCAGTCATAATCTATCCACCCAGTGGAGCCATACCTCTTTTGCTCATTGACAATAGTGTCCCTGTACTTCTGTAATCCTGCCCCCTGCTCTGGATATGTTTCCATCAATACTGCAGCTAACAAAGAGAATGCCTTGTTACAATTAGTTATGTTCTCTTCAGTCCTTTTTCTTGTCTGCCTCTTTTTATCTTCCTCTTTGCCAACAGTAATGTCTGGCCCAGCCGTCTCTACCGACAGTAATAAAAATATGTCGAAATACTCCCTAACCCAAATTCTCTCCTTCACCTGCCTGGGAATATGCCATGCTAAGGTGGACCTGCCAGACAGTAGGGGCCCGATGGTCACTAAGGGGGTGCCCCCCACATCAGGTACCCCCTCCCTAATCACAGTGGGTCTTTGTAGCCCCACCAATGCATCGGACTGCCGAGGTGTGGGTACCCCTGTGGACAATGTTGAGGCTTCTACCGCTTTCTCCCTTTGCCCCTGCGCACCTAAGTCACCCACTCCTGTGGACCCTTGTTGCTGCACTGGTGCTGTAACCTCCTGTGCGCTGACAGCCCAACATCGGCAAGAGAGCTCTGTGCCCACATGTCCCCCATGATCATGGTAGGTTCTGAGGAGCCTTCCCAAACCACTCCCTATAATAACCTCAGCATTTCCTCCAATGCCGTACCAATTTGACAGTTTTCACACTCATTAACTGTCAGCAGCTCCAGTGGCACCTTAATGCCTCATTGCCCAACTGGTTACCTGTTGACGGCACCAATGCATCACCTATTGCACCGGCCCTAACTCGAGAAATGCTGGCAGCACCGCCTGCTGCACTACACCAGAGAGCTGTGCGGGTTCAGCTGCAACCTGTACCAACATTTGTTCTTGTAACCTAACCATGCTTCCAAAACTCTCAGTTGACACACTGCTCTTTTTCTTTTTGGTTAAGCTTTGATGGGCATCTCGCCTGGGGGGTGGTGGGGTTATCCATTGTTGTGGGTGGGTAGATCTGGGCCTGAACTACCCGGTGGTGTTTAAGCACCTCCTGCTCTTCCTCCAGCAACTTTTGTGCCCAATTATTACCCTTGTTGCGCATTTCCTCATGAAAGAGTGGCCACAATTTGGCCTCATCCTCAAACTCGTGACCACTGGGGCTGTTGGAGCCACCCTCGATGCTGCCGAACATGTCTGGTGACCCTTCTTCCGACATTCCAAACTGACCTAAGGTGATAGGAACAGAATTCAGCTGTTATAACGTGAATATCCTGGCTACCCCTGCTGGGTTCCCTGATCAGCACAAAATGCTCCCGTACCCTACAGTATTACTACTCGGAAGTTACTCAGAGGGCACCTCTTTTTTTTTTGTATCAGTTCTGCAGACACTTTCCACCTGAGAAGCACACAGAAAACCATACCAAGATTTTCCTTTGTACTGTGACCGACCTGCCAATGGCCCTCTGCCCTTCCAGGATATCCTCACACCTGTGTTAGCACATAAAATAATCCAGTATGACTAGAAAGTCAGATATTATAGCATTTGTGTGGGACTCCTAATTATTGTCTGCAACCTTGTGTATAGCCCATTGTGCTCCGAGACCCCCAACCACCCCATAGAGTTGGGGTTTGCTCAGAAGCACTTTAAGACAAGATAGCAGCACCCGTGCGATGGATGGGGGTGCAGATTTATACTTCAACATCAATCAATAACAACAACTCAACGGTTTGGCAAAGGGAGTCCGTTTAATGACAAGTACAAAAAACGGGGAGTCTCATGAATATCAGCGGATGCATGATCTTCCTTCTCGCTTCACAACTCCAACGATCTTCACAAAAATCATAACATTTATACTGAAAACTCATCATCATTGATGTTTTAACGCTTAAAATTGGCATGCATTTCTATTGGTTAGGAAAAGTTAACTTTAATATAGGTACTATATCTGTATATGGTAATGGAGTAAGGGGATTGGGTAAATACAGTCAGGTGGGGCATCTAAACCCTACCTTCAAAATGGCTACTGTAGACGCCACTAAAAGTACGACGTCTCATTGGTTCTACTGACTGTTGGATCCTAGATTACTTGGTCCACTGTGATTGGGTTGCCATCAACCCCATGCATACTTTTCCACTTCGCTTAGCAGCACGCAGAATGGTCGGCCAGAGGCTAGGTGCCCCTTAGCTGCCCTGGCCTTCCTCCAATTATTGTTACAATAAATCATCACTTTAGTGGCCATGTGTCAATTATTTCACTGTGGTTGGCCTCAAACCTTCATCTTCTGTCTGGAAAAGTTCTGATATCTTCACCTGGCTTGCTGCCATGCGTAGGTGTTACTGCTCGCTCGCTTGGTCACGTGCTTCAGACACCGTGAATGTGCCTCGTCCTCACGTAATTTGTGTATTTTATTTTTGTTTCAGCCACCACCTGCCTCCAATTTCTTATCTCGACCTTTCTGAAGCAGGATATTCTGTTCTTTATTCAATTCATTATAGCTACTGTTCGTCTCTTTCACTGATATGACCTTGGCTTTCCTGGCACGAGTTGCCTCTGCTGAGTTTCGTTTCAGCCGTCTCTTCTTGATTTTGCTAAATATGAAGCTTTTTCTCGTGTGGCCTCTAGTAACCCGTGGATTTATTCTGCTTCTTGTGCAAAGTGGAAATATACTTTTATAATGTGGTTCATTGATGTAGATATGTATAGGTGGCGCTTGCCGCACTATCTTTCTACTAAGCATAGCAAGCTGCACGATTTTCTTAGCTTTCTTGCGGTTCCAAGCATATGCACATGCGTAAACTGGTCGACTATCTTCATCATGCTCGTGGCTTAAGCTTCTGCATTTGACATTGTCCTTTCACTTTAGGCTCATGATATCATTTATTCATGGCGTTTCGTCTCTTTATGCCGTTCTCTGGTCGTCATTTCTTCTACATGTGAGTCAGTTTAGGTTTTTGTGACGTCACCATTCGTCTTCCATTAAGACCTTTTTAGTGTCCTCAGGGACTGTACTCAGACGATCTTCATTTAGTTTCATTTGTTGATACGGTTTTCTTAATGGATACCTTACTGTCCATGGTTTTCTTGGTATCGGTACTTCAATAGGTGCTGTTCTTCTGATAGGCACTGGGCAGATCCCTACTGCGGCTCTCTGCTGGTTTATTTGCTCATCTTACGTCACATATTTCGGTGTGAACGTTCCTGGTACTTCGAAATGGGCAGGTGGAGTGCAGGCTATATTTGGGACCTCCTCTGCACCATTATAAGTACCCAACAAATAAGTAAATAAATCCGCATCAGTGACCAGCCCTTTATTTGTCACGCCTAAGTACCCCTTGTCTAATTTACCTTGCTGGGCTTACTTTGTAACTGTGGTAGTAAAATCCATCATCAAAAACATATACCTCAAAATTGAAAAAAATGGGCCGGTTTAGTGCTGCCCCAACCATTCTTGATGTAATCCTCGGTATATAAAACAATTACTGGTGTGACATACTGACATATTGAAATGAAACGCATGCACAGATTAACCTGCCAAGCCCCCATTGCGGTGCAGTGCTCTGTAAACAAGGGTGGGGTTTGGGAGGGACTATATCTGTTTAAGTTACCTTTGGAGTGACATTGACCCCATGTGCCCCCTCCAAAACAGAAAAGTACTTAATGTAGAGACCTTGCGGCCTGTAACACGTGGCTGACAGGACTTGCAATAGTACTGCCAATCCGCTAAAGCGTGTGGTACTAGGCAGCAGGGCCGCAAGCCCCCGCGGGCATGAAACAGCGATTTGGATGTGAAAGGCACTGGTGCATACCATCATTTCACTCCGCAAAACCGTTGAGCAATAGCATGCAAAGGGGATCCTATTTCGCAAATTAAGCATTTGTTAAACCACCATTGGCGTGAAAGTCGCGAAGATGTTGTTTGTTGCGCATTTTCTGAAAATACAATTGCCGTGAAAGTCGCCAAGTTGGTTTTTGACAAATTACAATTGGCACGAAAATCGCCATGTTACCCACAACATTTTTTTATTTTCCGCGCATTTAAACAAATATCTCCTTTGATGAAAAAAAGCACTGTTGCACTCGCCACTCGGTGGCACCTGATGCAAACAGCATCAGGTGGCCAGGTGACCGCCTTGAGAGCCCCTCACTGGTACACGGCTATCGCCACAAAGAAAATACCATATTTGTGGGGCGAACCCGGGACTCTAAATGCACAAAAGAAAGCACCGCACATTTGGTGCAAAAAAACTGCCATCTTGGCACCCTCCTTTGAAATCCCGCTCCCCAGAGAGCCGCCATGAGCCACGACCGAGCAGCGCTGCGCTAGCCGTGCTCCCCACCAACCAGACTCTGGCCTTGATTGCACCCAGCAAAACAGGCTCGACCTGCGCCCCATAGACCCCCAAAACCACTCAAACACTGGAGTGCCGATATCAGACGGCCGGCCACTTTAAACCCCACAGCCTATATTTACCTCAACTCCTTTCCCACTGGCTGCGATACCAAAATCAGTCCCTTATCCCTCAAATACAGGCAAATTCAAACGAAGGGACTACTTCGAGCTGGGGCAGAAAAAAAGTGAGTGGGCCTAGGCCCAGCAGCAGACATAGGAGCCCAGAGCCGGATGCGGCCAACCCCACAGCGGCACCCCTTCCGCCTCCCTTGGATAGGCGAGGTGTTAGTGTTGGGGTAGGGGGGGAGAGGGACAGTAGGTACCAGACATTGACACCAATACACAGGCACTAGACTGGGCTTTCTGGGGCTTTGCCACCTGGCACTCTCCACGGAGTGTCATAAAAGGCAGTCTGAACAAGCCAGATTTGGAATAAATCTGCCGAGGCTAAGCACGTTCATGTTTGCAGCATTTCAACCTGGAGTACAGTTTATTTTTTTGTATTGAAAGATTTCCCCCAGCAACTGAGTGAAACCTCTGAAGGTGTGCCGACGCCTTGTCCTCAGCATTTCTGCCTGTGAGGAGCCTGGCTCACTGAGGCCCTCTAGCGGTGGAGATGTAAAGGCCTTAGACAATGCCCACATGTTTGCGCTTCATCCCAAATAGACTATTTTTAATGCTTTGGATTTAGAATTGCTGGTGATAAAAAAGGCATCCCTTTATTTTTATTTGTCTGATTTTTCGAACGTGAGCTATTTAGTGGTAGTTGGGAATATATTTTCTCTATTTGAGCGTTTAACAGTACTGAAGAGTGATCTTTTGATGGTTGCATTCTCCAAATGGTGCAGTTAAACGCGTTGAGCTAAGACTGCACTACTTTTAGGTAAGCCACAGGTACTTCAAGGGCGCATCTTTGGCCTGCCTCATTTTCCGAATATGTGAATTATGTTGTGGTTGGCGGTGAGCAGACATATAGTTGCTAGGGCTGGGCAAAGTTGTTAGATTCCATTCCGCCAGCAGCGAAAGCAAAATCTTTCAGGATTCGATATGCTTTGCCCCGCACACGTATCAAAAAGAGACGCACAAAGTTTTTCATATCACTCTGTGAAGCTAGCACACAGTTCAGAAAGAACCACACAAAGTTTCTCATGTCGCTGCGCGAACCTAGCACGCACCGAAAAAAGACCTGCACAAAGTTTCTCGTCTCGCTACACAAAACCAACATGGGAATGAAACACCACGCTCCGTTAAAAACCGCACAAAACCGTGTTTAATTTCAGTGGCGGCGGAACCGTAATGCTGATTTCGTGGAACAGGAAGAAGCTGATTCCAGCGCACATTTTGGCTTTTCGCTCACCTAGAAGAGTGACCATTGGGCTACTGTTAGCCAGGGATGTTGCTAGGTCTGGAAAAGACCCGGGGCTACGCTAATGTCCGAACTATCAGGACTGGGGGCTAGCTAGCCTTTTGGCTGTAGCTCCTGAGATTCTATCCGGGGCTACAACCAAAAGACCAGGGGCTTTAGCCCCTTAGCCCCCCCCCCCCCAGCAACGCCTCTGCTGTTAGCATCTGCAGTTTTGCTGGCTGTAGCTTGCTCACCTACAGAGCAGGACAGGACACAGATGATAAATGAGGTCCGGGGCCAATTACTTCTGAATCACGTTTCATTGTTAGCAGCTGCACTTTTCGTATGCATAAATATTTAAGGCAATCAAAACCATGCTGGGACCTTTCCAACTGAAAGCCCCTTCCCCCAACCCTCCGGTTGCAATTACCTATAAAAAAAAGTGCCGGCTTGTAAGAAAATCAAGGTGAGTCACAGGAAGTTCATTCTTAAACAAAGGGCACAAACATTAGGAGTGAAGCAGATATAAGGTCACACCATATTATTGACAGGAAGTTGAGTCTTAGGTAGGTAATCAGAATGTCAGCTCTTGCATGAAAGGCGAGTGCTTGGTTTGCATTATGGGGCTTGTAGTTCGTCACAAAATGGGCCATGTGCCCTGGACCAATGGCCCGTAAAATGAACACACCAAGAAGTCCAGGCAAATACACCTTACTAAAATTCTTTTTAAGCTATACAAATTGCCTATACTTGCCCTCCACCACCACTAAATGGCCCTCGTGGATTGAACACCCCTAGCAAGAGCTGGTGCATTGCTTATCGAGAGTTAGGGGATAGACGGAGGAAATTGGCCCTAGCTGATTATAGACCACTATCTCAGAAGATTGCAACGGCATAGGTAAGTAGTAAATACCACATTATACTAAACTCAAACCAAATTTCTTTCTTCCTACTTATCTGCTCATGTGTGGGGGTTACCAATTCCTTCTCTCCCACTTTCTTCAGGACCCAAAAACACATTTAGTATTTGTGTACCACGGGTCACAATGGAGATTCATGAAGTCAGACCTCTGCACCTTTACCCTCATTAGATAACACTTTGATGGTGACCACTCCATGGTGGTTAGATGTGGTCCCTCGTTCACCGCTACCTGCTTTCCCGATTCTGTAGTGAGTTTCTGTTCATAAGAGCTGAGGGGGCATCTGTCTCTGTGTTGGCTGCTGTATTACTGAGCAGTAGTAATTAATTTCTACGGAAAGCTGGTCAGTTGACACACACACAGCAAAGCGCACGATTCTCAGCATGGCTGCAAAGTTACCCGTCTCGTTGTGCATATATAGGGATTTAGTACACTGTGGTATTTACTATATACTTTATGTGTCAAGTTATCAAGTTAACCCAACATGCCCATTACTTCATAAGTGAGTACAAGGTTGTACATAAAGCAAGTTTACTGTACAATTCTACGGGGAGCAGTTAGATGGTGTTGCAGGACGAAACTAACCCAAGTCGCAACAAACCACATCAGTTCACATTTTTTATACAGTATTGCAACAGTTTCAGAAACACTTGCAAATACTTTATTGAAATCCACCCCCCAAACATGATTGGATAAAACTCTCTTCCAAGAAATCCCATCTTTTCCTAATTCCTACATCTTCCTTGGACAGTTTAACATTAATAGTCATTTTCAGATCATATTCATAACACACCTCTTCTTAGGATTTGTCTGTAGTAGGTCAGGACATCAGCATTTGTTAAACATTGATATTGAAACCTAATACATTATTAGCAATAACTGGTTGAAGCCGTTCAAACCCTAACTCTTGATTTGCAAATGGCTTGCATGAATATTCCCTGCGCTATGAGGAAGGCTGGGTGAATGATTTCTCTTTGAGTTAGTGATGTTGTCTCATTCCCCAGGTCACAGTTCCATTAAAACTTTCCAATCTACAAATCTCACACTTCTTGGCACAATTGAAACACCTGAATAGCCTCAGGCACTGGCTTGCCCCACATTTTACTACAGACCAAAATAAATAACAAAACTCCTTCTTTCACACGCTCAGGCATCAGGAGATTTCATCTACTATCTACGATATTTATCATACTATAAAAATGTACGGCTATTTTCTACAGCTCTACTGACCGCGAAGGTTATGAAGTCACTCATTCACCTATCCTCTGGCTCCTAAAACCTCACACAACCAGTTTAAAAGTTCACTTTGCAAAACAGCCCTCAATTACCGCGTTTCTGATTGATTTGTGGGATTCATGAATTCCCCATGTATTTGTTTTATTGTACATGCATGCTTTTACATTTTGTGTGTTTAACATTTTATCTTTCTGCGCGTATGCAAGCTAATATGTATCAATTTCTAGACCAACAGGAAAACTAAAGTAACATATCCCATTCATAATTAACTACACTTTGATACCTAGGAAATCGCAACATGGTGCCCAGCTCGCTGCCACCCCCAGTTAGCAACACAGTGCATGCAACATGAACCCATGGTAATCGTGGGGAGCTTTCCTAACCACCCCAACATTCCCCCCTTTAGTTAATACTTTAACTAACAAAGCATAATCAGCTTCTTGGGGAACAACCCCATGACCATCTCCCACACTGGTCTCAATATGGGCATACTCCTTTGTCCACCAAACCCACTTATCCCCCCATCATTCCTGCAATCTACCCACTGCTCCACACAAGCATGCCAATTTGGTGGAGGACAAAAGACACCTTTAGTTTGAGTACCCAAATGGGATGAAGTAGTGGTGGCCTTAGCCCTGGACAGGGTTACGGTCATCATGGCAGCAACTGTTAGTACCTGGGCAGAGCTACAACGTAGGAGCAATTGACAAGAAAAACAAGAATGCAAAAAAAAGACAAAAATAGGTAACATGATTTCTGCCGTGAAACACAACCAAGAAGGCACCCACGAGAACAGAGAGTCAATTGATGAGTCGTTGGTGGTCCCAGCCTCTGTTTCCATGAGCACTTTTAGTTTATGTAGGGCAGCAATAGTTCTGGTAAGCATACCGTCTTCAGTACCATTGCAATAGGCTCTCCCTATCTTCCAGCATGCCCCACCTTGCATACCAATTAGGAGGTTGGGTATTTACCGGTTTTGCAGAGTTATAAGCCTGAGTGCCCTCAATTCTTCCCTAATGGCACTGGATGCTGACTCGGATGCGTTCATAAAGAGTAGGAATTCATACCTGGTCACCTGGAGTTATTTGGCATTGCCCGCTGCTTGGGCGCCAGGAGGGAGGCGACGGTGGTCTTGGTGCAGCTAAACAGCCGATATTGATCCAGAATGTCTGCTAAAGCATGCTGAAAGGTAGTTTGATCTTCTCTTGCCTTGCAATTGTTTGTGATTTTCACCATCAAACATAGTCTTTCATTTGGCCATATAAGGTGGTGAAAGGGGCACAGGGGACAAAGAAGGCACAGATGTAACTTTGGGCAGTGAACGGGTCAAAATCAAGTGCTTTTTAGGGATCACGAGGATGGGCACATGAAGGGTTGAGATACTGCACACACTTCGCTAAGCTGGAGGCAACTGCCTGTATGCATTCTGTCCACAGGTCCAAAGGTTGTCTAGGAGTGCAGCCGTACCTCCAGCTAGGTCTGTGATGTGAAGCGTGCGGCTGCAGTTCCCACTTTGCCATTGCCCTTAAAATAGAAAAAAATGGGTTAGTGTCTGTATCTTTACTGGTTTTTCTGGCTCTCTGAGCCACGTCAGATACTGCAAATTATTTCTGTATACTGTCCCGCACTCCCGATTTATTCATACCAACCCTTCTTCTCAGAATCCCCTCATTCCTCCAGCTCTGCAACTCTTCCCCTCTTGCTCTTATCGATTTTTAGAAATGTAAGCTCTTTCCAAAGTCAATTGAACTCTTTGAACACACCTAATATTTTTGTGTTCTGCACACTCTGCAACTGAACAATCATCACTTGCTATGACTGATGCAGTAATTGACTTCCCTTTAAATTGCTCTCGAACCCTGCACACGGCCAGGTGCATTAGGCACAACAGATTTGCTACCTCTATCTCACTTGGAATGAATACCCTAGGAATGCCAGAAGCACAGATTTAGCAATATCCTACAGATCTCTCTCCACACCTTCCTCGTATGGCTATGCAATATGCTATTCAATGCAAAACCATGTGCATTCATTGTAGGATCTAAAACATCATCGTCATTATCAAAAAGATTATCGACATTTCTTTTCACGCTTCATTTTCTTCTCGGACTTCATTAAACTAGAGAATTTTAAATGTCCGCTTTTTATACTAGTTGTCATCTTCAGACATGATGACCAAAGGACTGAGAAAACCACAAAAACATTCATTTTTGCACAATTTACAATCTTGGACATTCTTTTTCCTATACAAAAATTATTTAAATTCCAGATCTCTAGTCATCCCCTCCACCCCCCCTTTACACTGAAACAAACAGTGAATCCTTAGGGCGTACTTCACTTCTATGCCTGCTCCTGTGCAGGAGGAGGGCTGCCGGTATCACTTAGGTGGGTCCAGCTCTTGTCGCCCTCCACCTTCACATTAATTTGAGTTGTGTAGATTACTCTATGTGGCCCATGGAGACACTGCTCGTTCCAGCGATGCACAAAGGTGCAGATATAGATAATGTCCCTGGGGAGAAACTTTGTCTTTTGTTGATCGTTGGTAAGCCCTCTGGTTTCACCTGTTGTCTGTTGGTGAGAAGACAACCTGTGAATATATAATCTTAACACTTTTCGTTAATGCCCTAAAGTGTTCTCTAAACTCCTCTCGTAGGACTGCTGCGGTCTTTTGTGCATCTGATATCATACGTGTAGGTGAGAGAGGTGTATGTAGCCTGCACCCAGTCCCGATTTTGTGAGGGCTCAAGTGATGGTCCCTCCTTGGATTGTTTGGAAATAAAATAGTGGCAGTGGAAGGCACACAAACCATGATTTATTTAACTCTGCACATAGTTTAGCTAAACCGGCCTTAAGTAAAACCATTGAGCCTCACCATTATCCCATTGGCCTGCGGGGGGTACACAGAGCACAACCTATACTTTATTCCTATCAGCGAAGTGATTCCTGCGAACAAGGTATTAAAGAAGTGGGTTCCATTGTCAGATTTTAGGACCTCAAAAATTCCCCATCTTGGAAAAACCTCTCTAATCAGAAATCTTGCTGCCGATTTAGCATCAGAATGTATGCAGTGACCAACCTCAAGCCACCAGGAGGGATCTTGCTTCCCTCTTGGAGGTCCTGGTCTTCCTTCACTGGCAGAAGATCTAAGGCAGACTCCACCTTTAGCCAGGGTCCAATGCTGAGTTCTTCTTGCTACTCTTGCAAAGTCTTCAGATGATCTACCCAAAAGAGGGGCTTGACCCTCTTTCAAAGCCAAATGGGCCCCAGTGATTGGTGTAAGCTAAGCCTACCTTAATGAACCAATCCTGGGTCCCCATCAACAATCTCCTGTAGGCATGAGGTCATAAACGGAGTGCTTTGCAACAGAAAAGGTAAAGGGGTGAAAACATGTAATGCTAAGTCCCACCCATCTTCCGGTCTGTTGTGGATTAAAGGGTCTCTCTAGTTAATTGAGTTTTCTGTAGTTCCTGATTAAAGTGCCAGGTCTCCCTCGAAGCTGCGGCGGGACCAGACTTTTGGTCTCCGCCAAACCACATACTTGTACTTTTTGGAATGGGGTCCCCCTGTGGGGATGACTATTGTAAATGCATAGTTCCAGACATCACAGCTCACTGCCCTTGATACTGGAGGCGGGGGCTGGCTTAAGGTTGACACAGTGCATATCAAAGGTTGTTTGGGTTTTCCTGTCCTTTCTTAGGCCTGCGACCATGCCTCCCCTGGGCTTGTTTGAATTAACTCTGATTAGTATGTGAGGCTGCCATCAGCAGCTAACAAAGGAAAGGACGGATTCATGGAGCCATTTTTAGTTAATTAGGCTGGCCATGGCATGAGGAAGGTTTTGCCTTCCCCTTTCTGAGATACCTTGATGTACTCTTGGCTGTCATATTCCAACTAAATATGACGGGGTGGCGTCTGTAGGCTGTGTCCACTCAGAGCACACGTGTCTATGTGTATGTTGTGCAGTGAGCATAGGAAAATGTGTGCAGATTAGCCCCACACATTTTCCGGAGGTTGATTTACCATCATTCAATTTCATTTAAAATTTCCAAAAGCACAGGCGATCACACACCCAACGTGCAAGTGGTTGAAATTCCTTATAGTGTTGAAACCAAGTATCCTTAAACTATTGCGATTAATTACTATACCGACTACCCTCCTGTCAGTAACCTGAGTGCATCCCTTTTCTTTCTTTGAAACTCCCCTCTGCATTCCTTTACAGGGTGGATTGTATGTTGTATTGTGCTAGAACTGCCTGTTGTGATAATAATAAAGTAGATATTTGTATACAACCTTGACTGGACAGTCCCTTTTATCATTGGGTAATAATTGTATTTTTGCTGTGTTGCAGCTAACCCGCGACCCACGACCTTTCGGAGATAAGCCTGCCGTTCCGTACACATTACCAAAATTGGAGAAGGAGGTTTATAATTTGCTTGTGTTTCCAATCTGTTCAGATCCCTTCTGCTGTACAAGAGGTCTGAACTGATGGATGGTTTAGAAACCAATATTCATCCCTGGACCACTGGTGCCCCAGAAGTTGATTCGTCAGAGGGTTGACATGGTCATCACCCCCCACGCTCTGGAA